>NC_081200.1:6466866-7066866 GCF_902713425.1 Acipenser ruthenus | reverse complement strand
TTATGTGGATAATGTACCTGGTTTGCTAAAGATTTACACTAGGTTCGTTATCTGTTTAGAATGTGATGATCTTGTTTGCTGACCTGATTTTTACTTTTTTTTTTTTTTTTTCTTTTTTTAATATAGGATTTGGTTAAAAGCCATTTAATGTATGCAGTCAGAGAGGAAGTCGAAGTGCTGAAGGAGCAGATTAAGGAGTTGTATGAGAGGAACTCTGTACTGGAACGAGAGAATGCTCTTTTGAAGTCCCTTGCTAATAATGACCAGTTATCCCAGCTTCCTGTTCAACTGACCAATCCCAGCAGCACTTCTCCCCCGCAGCAACAGCTAACAGCAGCACCTACAGAGGGTGGCTCCCAGCCAACGCTTCTTCCACAGCAGCCTAATGTCTCCTCTGCGTGAAGCTTCTAATCTTCATAGAAAAAAAAGAATTTATCGTGTTTGCCACGGTGTTCTTGCCAGTCTACAAGTGAAGAGACGTGCTTCAGTGTGTGTGCTGTTTGGCCTTCCCAGTATTAGACAATCGTCCTGCAAGAGCTTTCTTTAACTTGACATCTCATGCAAAGCCAGTGGAGTCCAGGTTGTGTAAGCAATTCACAAGGCAATTGCTAGGAGGGTTCAAGTCGGATTGAGGCAACTACTGTATATACAGTGTTGTAGATGGGGTACATCAAATAATTGAGGCTTACCGTGTGATTTTCTTGAAAACCAAGGGGGTCGATTTTTTAGCCTTGCTGTTTCATGTTGTAAGAAGTGCGAGTCTGTTTTAAGAGCCACCATACTTCAACATGAGTAGCTAACATACATGAGTTCAGTTTAACTGTTTGCATTTATTTATTACAGGGCTGCTATTTTCATAATGTAAATGAACAATGTCACAGAATCAGTTTAATTGAGCTTTTTTGAAATGTAAAATAATTGGTAATACAACTAATGGGTGGAATTGCAGAAAATAGTTAAATATATAGGCAATAATAAAGAAAATCCTGGCATAGTGCTAACACTAATGGCAATTTTACTTTAGGATTGTTTATTTAGTTGAGACCCAGTTTGAATGTAAATTTTGTACAGAGTGTAAAGTATAAAGAACGTAGCAAGTTGTACAGATAGACACCAGTTCTTGTGATATAAAACCTTTAAAGAATTTTCGGTGGCTATTTTGATGAAGAAAACATTGCTCATTTATGTTGCTAGTTTCTTTATCGAAAAAAGAAAAAAAAAAATGATTGCCATAATTCCCTCTCCCTTTATTACTTTTTTTTTTTTTTTTTAGAAATTTTTTTTTTGTACATTTCTGTGGGTGGGGTGGGGGGGGAAAAAAGCTGTGAAATTGTCCAACCTACTTTGTAACCAAAGATGCAAAGCTGTGTACTTCAGTTTTATTTTGTAATGCACACACTCGATGTATTTTTTGTTTTTAGTTACTTTCTCCTTCACAAGAAATCTTTTGTTGCTGTTTAGCATGTCCTGCATGATCCTTAATCTTCAAACCACTTTCTTACCTCATGTTTTTATTCAGCACTCTTATTGTAACATAAATTAGTCTGTGAACAATGTCAATGGAAAAAAAAAAACAGAACGAAGAGCTGGCGTTGATGGAGAAAATCTAGTGGTGTTCACACTAGTTCGAAAAATGAAGTGAGCCATCTTTTGTTCATTTAAATGGTGTTATGAATTTCATATGCAGAAAAAGTTTTGTTACATTGCAGAATTTAATGTATTTAATAAATGCAACATTCAGATCCCAAGTGTAGTGTACACTGAGTATTTAAATTAAAATTGTACATTTCCTAAATACAATTTGAAAAAAAGTTAAATGTAATAAAATGTTATTCTTCCATGTGTGCATTTAAATATGTGCACACCACACCTTAGGATTTTTAAAAGTTTTTTTTTTTTTTTGGTGTTTAATCACACATTAATCATTTGTCTTACTCGGTCATAGGTGCCTTATATGAACCAACAAAATATAGATCTGCAATTCTATGGAATGTATTACAAAAGCTGATGAAAAGCTCACCTATCTAGCATAGGTTGTTCTGTGTATCTTTGCATATTGTGGTGTGGGTTCTCTTGTTAGTCAGTGTTGTGCTGTATGTAGACCAGTTCAAGAACCATTCTTGTGTTTTATGCACAATTTAGTTTTACATCACACTTCATAAAAAAATAAATAAAAAAAATACAAGTGTCTACATGCATAAATAAATGTAAATAACTTATTTTGTGCAAAATGCTTGCATTTAGACCATGGTTCTGTTTACTGTTTCATTCCAAATGATTTTTTTTTTAAGCTTATAATGCACTTTGGACCTGATGAATTTAATGGAGCCTGACATTCATAGATAGCCACAGACAAAACTTTATTTAATTATATCTTGAGAACCACATACCCAGTTGTTAACTTGGTATGGACATTCCTTTTCATAAGAGATGTGTTCTGGCATTGTCATCTGTATGACTAAGCACAAGAGGGTTTTAAATCTATGCCATGTGACATGTTTTTGCTTGAATTAAAGGCTTCATCTTGGGAACTGGTTGCACAATTTGATTAACATTTGTTACACAGGTGTAATAATATAGATCAGAGTGAGCCCAGTTTAATATGCTGTACTGTAGTGTATACTCTATTTTAATATTCATTAAAAAAAAGTTAATTTGGTAATACATTGCACACACAAAAAAAAACTTGTCTAACAAAAGAAATACTCCTATATGATTAAGCAGTTTATTTAATCAGTTCACAGGAGTGATGAAGAAAATACCTTCCTTATAATAGAGGTGATGTAAAGCAAGTGACCTGGTGAAACAAAGCCATGAGAAAGCCATGACACCGGATGTGAGTAGCAAGATGAATGGAGCAGGGTGTGGTTGTAAATGAAAAGTAAGCTAAATAAGTTCCCATTTATGATGATGTAGTCACTTGATCTGCAAGTATTCACCTGTTCTAATTGTTGACATTTCTGTGCCACTGAACCTGGTTTGCAAGTGCAGGGGGGGAGGGTAAGAAATCTATTTACTTAAAAGTGACTTAAAAAAAAAAAAATAGTTACAATCCATGTATGTTTTGTGGGTGACATAAAGGATAAATCTTGCCTGACTAGGAAGAGATTGACATTTGTATTTACAGTTCTAACTTGGATGTTACCCGTGTAGATTAGCAGAACATATTTAATTCAACACGTGCATTCAAACCCATTTCTCCACGTGATTTTATTAACAACATTGATGGAACTAAGGGAAGTAGTTGGTGTCAGTATTCCTACTGGATGAAAAGGTTGGGGCACGGGCCGGGACAACTATTTAATCCTCACTGTCCAGACGACGCAAACAGCACTGTTTTGGTAAATGATCAATCAGAAGACGGAGAGGAGGGTGTTGACAGCAGTGCCAATATGTAACAATACTGCACAGCACCAACCTGATTCTGGCCCCGACTCTACAGCCATTTGCTGGTGTCATTGCTTCAGACATGTGCTCCAGGGACAGTTCCAGCACCTGTATGTGATGACAAGCTCTTGTCATCATCTTCACTGTAGGAATGGTGGCAGGTCATCCACACTGGTGCCAGTTAGCCAAATGTAAATTAGTTTTGACGCTGAAACAACTATTTCTATTCCAATCGGGGCAATGGAACCATCTAATTTAGGTGTACAGGACGTAATAACCCTTGGTAACTTGAGAGCTATTGTAGACAAATTTGAAAAACAAGTGTGATTTACTACTTTAGCAAAAGGAACAAGCCGTTTTTTTCTTCTGGGAGCAACAATTTTGTGTCTCGTATTGGGCGGCACACACACTATCTTTTCAGAACAGGTAAGGAATGCCCAACTTAAATATCTGTCTTGACTGTGGATAGCAGTTTTCTTTAATTTTGTAAAATAATAATAATGTAACATGTTAAAATTGTGTTGAAATTTTACATTTGATCAATATATTATAACCTCAAAAAATACATGTATCATTACATCTATTTTGTAATTATCCATTTCTCTCATTTAAAATAAAGGTCTAGCACCATCTTGTGGACGGTGAAGCTGATGGGTGCTGAATTTAAAAGCTTGTTTGTTTTTTAACTAATTAAGATAACGCTCTTGAGAAACTGAATTCACGTGTAAAATACCTGTCATACATTTCACAACCTAACATGAGCGTAGGCAAAATATACATAACATTTATCATATTTCACATAATGTACATAATTATTACCCTTGTAATCTCTGACAAGTAAATATAGTGGAGGCCCTACTCAGTCTTTTGAAACATTATACAACCATTTTTATTTCAGGAAAATAAAAAGCACAGATCCTGTTAAAGATGAGCGCTCCATTTCCTCCCAAAAAAATAAAAATTTTGAAATAGGGTTTCTGAAATTTAGTTGGTTTGAATATACCGCTTTTAGAAGCAGGAGACAGCAACCTGCTTAATTAATGAGTCTGAATACATCAACGTTGTCAAAATAGTAATTTAGAATTGGACAAATAAACTGTAAAATCTACTACATTGCACCTAAATATAGGCGCAACAATACATGTTTACATTAAAAAGTGTATATAACTTTACTTTTTATGAAAATTGATACTTTAAAAAATATATATACAAAACCATCATACAATACAATACACAAGGACCAGAACTGGATTTTGCTCCAGTTCTTTTTCAGCAAGTTGAATATTTTTATATTTTAAATGCATTCATTAAACATACATTCAGGATAATTTGGAGAGTTGACATTTACTGCTATGTTGAATGTCAAAAGAATATTTTTGGTCCGCATTTCAAATTAAATTTACATAAAATGTACATATTAAATGAATGCTTTTTCAATTTAAACAGTTTTGATGTGAATGTTATTATTAGATGGGAATAGTTTCAGTTTTTGGGCCAGACCAGTGTGGTTTTATAAAAGGGGAAAAAAAAAAAACAAGACTGCTAATATTATCAAATGTTACAGGAATCTGCACTGGAGAAAAATGTTAGCAGATAATGATGTATTTTTAAAATGTGAGAGTTTGAATTGCAGGATTAAAAGTGCAGACAGAGGTCGCATTCCCTTTACAAATTCTGTCGCTTATGAAAGAGTTTTTTTAACAGAGTGCATAAAGTACCTAAGAATACCTACAGAATGTAATGACTATTTAGAACCCACTGCTACCATTCCTAAGAATAATGCTAGGGAAGAACTGCTACAGGTTTAAATACCAAGTTATTAAATACAGGTTTCAAGGAGAACAAATTAGTTATATCTGTTATTTTAAAATCGAGGTGACAAGGCGTTTTACAAATGTAAGGAGATATTCATACTCTGGAGTACTGTATCTCAATAAATGTACCTGGAACTTCTCGTATAAAACAATGACACCAGTTACAACAATTTCTCATTTTTATTTGTTTCACAGGGTTTTAAATGGCAGTCTGTTTTAACAAATGCAACAGGTTGCAGCTAGTTTACAAAGTTTTCACTAACTTCAATCCCTTTGATCAAGGGAATAGCCATAATATACATGCAAACTTCACAGAATTATAAACAAATGGAAAAACAGATATACATTGCTTACAATCAGGTTGAATTCATATCTGGCCCTGGAATTGTATAGATAGAGATAGATAGATAGATGATATACACACACACACAATTTTGTGCTTTTATGGCCTGGCTATGATGCCTTTACAGGTTTTTTTTTTTTCTACAACTGCAAACAGAGTCTTAGCCAATACAGTTTAAGCGTAAGACAGTAATGTAGTTATTAGCTCTAAGTATCATGGTTATGTATGTTGTCTTGCAGCAGCCAGTAACAAACACCATATTTCCTAAACACATTATCCTTCTTTTAAAATAAAGAGGAAATTATAATTATAAAAAAAAAAAAAAAAAAAAAAAAAGCCTCAACACACACAAGGTACACCACACAAATGAAGCATGGAACATACACTTTATAAAACAGACAGAAATAAACATGAATTTACAAGTTTTTCTTTTTTTTTTTTAAATCAAGGTCCCAGACTGGAATGTTACATTTACAATGGCATGGCAATTGTATATTTTAAGGCACTGGTAGGAATGATGGCTGTGCCGCATACGTGGGAAAGTCTACGGCAGAGACAGATTAAATGATATTCTTTCGATTCTTTATTACTGGAGATTCCCATGCCAGGTGGGGTATTGTGAAAAAGGTAGAGTGGAGGCTGGAATTAACAGGACAGTATGTCAATAAGGCTGCTCTGTCCACTTTACATGCCCATCCTGATGCTCTGGATGATCTGGAAGATAGCTTTAAAAAGGGAAGAGAACAAAATGACCTACTGTCTCAACAGTACAATAAACAGGTACAGGCATTTTGGGGGGAATCCCGCTGTAATTCTGATCCTTACATAAGAGTGCTAAAAGCGGTTTTAAGAGTTGATTTTCTTATTAGCACTCACAATATTATCACTGGTTACCATTTCTTTCTGTTGAAGAACGTTTGGTTCTTTGCTTGAATAGAGGGTAACAGTTGCTGCCGTTTCTTAGCGACTAATGATAGGAAGGCTATGAATATTTATAATTTGTGTGGGCAGTAGGCAATGCACGAAACAGGAATGGGTGCTATATATATAGTGCTTATCTATATAAAAGTACTGTAATTGTGTGTGCGGATTGCATACAGGACATTTTATAACATATATTGGATTTAAAAAAAAAAAAACACGCAACAATGCGCTGTCTAAAGCAATTCATTTCCGTGCCCGTTCCCACCCCCCCCCCCCCCCCACATTCACTCCTATTACGCGTTTTTTTGTTTGTATTAGCAAGCATGGGAACGTGGTAACCAGCTAGTACTTACGTGGCACAGCGATGTAACAAAGTCAGGAACAGTCATCCCCGCAGATAACAGGTACATTTACATTAAGGTGTAGGCTATCTTATATGATTATGGAAGATTAAACGTAATAACGTGTTGTGATCAAATGATTAAACAACACAAAAATCATTGAAATAAACAAAGATAGCTATTGCAGCCAAATGTCCATTTTAAAACGTCCGCTTATCCAAGTCAAATGTGCAAGGTCGTTTTGATATATATAAAAAAAAAAACACCTGAAAAAAATCACATGCTTAAGCTGGAACACACAGTACGAACTGGCCTTGAAAACCAGCTCTTTGTAGCGTGGTCTTCTTGAACTTAAAAACGTGTTCATAATTCTAATTTGTAAGTTAAGTTATCTGGACAAACTTTGTTAATTATGCCGAAAAATAGAGTATACTGTTGTACACTTATAAATGTGTTAAATGGCGTTCAACTGTATTCCCTTTGGCTTTCGTTTATTTGGGTTCTCCGTGGCTTCAGTACAATGGCAGCGAAATAGAACCGTTCACTCAAACGTGCTGCGATTTATATATATATATATATATATATATATATATATATATATATATATATATATATATATATATATATATATATATATAAATTTACAATCCTATCATATTTAGAAAATATTAATTGTAGTTTTCCAGAATACGCAAGACAGACAGTAAGAGTGATTCATCACAGCTCTGTTCAGAGTAATTCCATTTGAGTTTCGATAGAAAGGGGAAATACAGCAAGCTGGTGGTAGTAAATTTGTTTCATATCGGTCTTGCCGTGTATTAAATAACGCCTGGTACACGAAAAGCTAACACATGCATAGTATAATGTGTGTACACTCGTTAAAAACCGTATATCTACAGGTACAAAGCTCACGTAGCATAGCAGTAGCAAAGGCAATAAATGAACTTGGTCCCGAATCATTTAGACCATATTTACACTTGAGATGTATTTATTTTAAATATATATAAAAACATACCTGATCCACAGACAACAAAAATGAAGAGTGCCAATAACCAGGGACCAACAGACACTTTATCATCCTGAGGGTTTCTCTGAAAGCAGAAGAGATGCATTAAAATGAGACCCAAATAACCCGCTTTGTCATTTCCTGAATTTATTTGGTTCATAAAGACAGTACATAAACCTAAAATAAATAAAACAAACAAAGGTGACACTCCCCACCAACAAGCTACGGCTAGACTAGACTATACAGAACCCCATGCAGAAGAATGTTGTATTTAAAATCGTACTAATCGAGTGGTATTTTGTTTTATTTTATTTTAATTGTTAACACAATACTATTTACTTTGGTAAAATACATTTTGAATATTTTCAGGATCAATAAATGATAAAAACCCAAACATAAAAATACACAAATAAATGATCATCCTAGCACTGTTTAAAAACCCACATCATCACTAATCCACCTGAACGTACTGTCCTGTTAGCATTCTCCCAGTTCAGTATTCAGAACTTACCGTTGTCTTCGCTACATTTCCCCTCTGCGTGATGTTTTTGCTGTGTTTTTCGTTGGCCATACGAATTCTCTGTTTTGCCACCATTTCGTCCCAGTAAATTATATATGTATAGCGCTGAGGTGTTGTTATGACAATACTGCCAAGTTCAAACTCGCAACGTCTCTTTCTCCAAAAAAAAAAAGTGTAATAAACAGCGCCGACTGCCTGCGTCGACACAAACTCGACACCTCCCCAACGGAAGTTATCAGCTGCCTGTCTTGACAGTGAAAATCCTTCCGCCGGCGCAGGCATGTAGTCCGCATTCCTGCGCACATTTCCATTCAAAGAGTGAACTGAACTCTAGAGCTACCCAAACCAACCGTGCATAGAAACACAGTCACTCTAAAAAATGGAATTTACCTTTGCACTTTACTTCAAATTATGTCCCATTTCTATATTTTGTTAATATCTTCTGCTATGCACATTAGCTAAATCAAGCAGTGTTATATCATAACTGTTTGTCAAAAAGCGTGCTGAACCGTTCAAACCATCAAATCGCTTTGCAAAGTGCCTCGTCAGCACAGAAGTGAAAACTCACTGAATCCCGCCCTCTGCGGTGCATGGATATTGCTCGTCTTTGGGGGGTGATGTGGCCGCAGACGTCACAGCTTTGTATACGTGTTGCTTTCCAGTGCCTGTCACGTGGATGCCAGCCGCACTCCTCTTCCGGTGAAAGATGGCGCCGTCCACACCACTTCTAGCAGGTGGGTAGTGTGGAATTTAATTATAAATTTATTAGGGGGCATTCAGTAAACACGTAATTAAGAAGTTACACACAAGGGGTTACGAAACATCCTATTTGAGATAAGACCAGACGTTTGAGCGATGACAAAGTAATATAATTTGCTTGTTGTCCGCGGTTTTTTATAATGTGGTTTTAATCTATTACATGTGGTTCAAAATAATGTAAATGGTCTAGTTTGTCCGTGTTAATCGGTTCTTGGAATAAAATGTATGTAATTAAATGTATGAAATTAGTTCTTCATTACATAATCAAAGTGTTACTGCTCAAGAAGGAAAGCAATTTGTTGTCGATAGCCTTTTTCTCCCAAAATGGTGTTTTCGTTGCACCGCATTCTATTCAGTCTATATGCCCTGACTGACTGGCAAGAACATTGTGATTAACAAAATCCTAGTTTTGAGATTATACGCGTTTAACATCAAAACATAAATCCGCCATCAGATTTCTGAAGGGTTTACAAAGCAGGAAAGTTCACTGTACCAGAAGTCAGTTGTTAAAATGTATTTCAAGTTAAATGAAATAGACCTGGAATCTATGAAAATACTAACAGTTTATTGCATGGCTGTTTAGTGAACTACCATATACTGTAAGTAAAACATCTACTGTATATAACACCCCAAATTTGGATTGAAATCCTGTTTTTGTTTGTTTGTTGAGTGACACATCTTTTAAATGAAGCTCCAGAATAATATTAATATCTAATCATTTGTTTTTCACAGTCCGGGGATCGGTTGGCACATCTATGCTATTTGGCCCTCCACTTTGTACAGAAAACACTGCATTCACAAGGTGTGTTTTAAAGGACTAGCTTCAGATGTAACTATTTAATGTGCTGTTCATTATTTTGTGAATTAATACATGTGGAGGAGTGTGCTCTTTTATTAGAGCACCTCAAGATGTAGCAATGGGGTGTTCTAATACATTTGCACACTGCTGTATTTCTTGTGTTCTTAAATATTGTAAATGGTCTAGTTAGTCTGTGATAATCATACTATATGATAGTGCTTTTCTGAAACTAAAAAGAACATGCATACAGTGTAAAGAGAAGATTTGTTTCTTGAGTTCATTTTTTCTGTTTTTCAGTGATATCCGCCGATGCAAATTCTTTGTTTTTAGCAAGGATGGTTCCTTGTTTGCTTGGTGTAATGGAGAAACGTAAGTAACACAAATGGAGTATTCCCAAATTAATTGTTTATTTTAACATTAATATATACCATGTAATGTTGTATGGTAATTGAAAAGGTGAATGCTACTTGGTTAAACTGTATATACATGATGTACTGCTAATGTGTGTATGTTTGTGTGCCTGTGTGTGTTTGTATTGTTTTTTTTATTTTTAATTTAACCAGGGTGAATATTGTGAATGTAGCAGATGGCAAGCATGTGCAGTCATTTGACCTGCCTAAGACAGCTTGCCTTGGAATCTCTCCCCAAAACTCTGTCCTGGTGACTTGGCAACCTTATTCTAGTGAGTATTTACAATAGATTGATACTCCCTGCTAATCCTGCCATAGTATTTGAGCCGTTTGTCCCACACCCCTTATGTAATCAGTAGTGAAACCTGCATCCTTTGGGAAGGACGTTGTGTTGATTTGCCAAGAACAGGAACGTTGCCTTTTAAATCACCAAGACACTCGTGGCCGATCAGCTGACAAATAATTTTATATATTTGTATATTTAATTTAAATTCGATTTCCATCCTAGAAACTCAAGAAACTGTACAAGGAGAACCAAACCTTCATCTGTGGAATGTAAAAACAGGAGAGTGTCTTAAATCTTTCTACCAGAAGAAGATGCAAAGCTGGTAAATATGCACAGGGCTTTGATTGCGTGTTTTATTAATAGAGCTTTATACATTAATAAATAACTTTAATGGGACTCCTTACAGGTCTTGCTCTCCATACTGTTCTTTACCCTATATCTTCGTATGAAAAACATGCCTTTCCTCTCCTCCAGGTGTCCCAGTTGGTCAGATGATGAAAGTATCTCTGTTAGAAGTGTAAACAATGAACTGCACTTCTTTGAGAATAACAGCTTTGGTAAGCGCGTATTCATTTTTATGAAGATCTTATGGAAAATAAATACACGTGTCCTGCCACAATACTGTACATCTACTGCCTACAGTATTACCTTTTATTGTACAAGTCTCAGGCTTACCACCTGGTTATTAACAAGCGTGGGGTAGTCTGCTTCCATTAATAGATATGCTGTATCCTTTTACCTGCTCTCAGATTAGTTATCATTTCACTGGTGTCACCAAAGACGGTTCTTTGAGAAGTACTATTTGGATGATGCACATCACTGGTATATTATCCTGTTTTACAGATACTATTGCAAGCAAGCTTCATCTGCAGAAAGTCACTGACTTTGTTCTTTCTCCAGGATCTCAACCTTGCAAGGTAATACGTATATACGATGACATTTTTTTTTTGCCATAGCTTCCCGCTTTGGAAAATTACTAACACAAGTCGTTTTGTTATGAATGAAGGTTGCTGTCTATGTACCAGGAGTCAAGGGTGGACCATCGTTTGTACGGTTGTATCAGTACCCAAATTTTGCTGGTCCAACTTCTGCCTTAGCCAACAAAAGCTTCTTTAAAGCTGACCGGGTGACAATGCTGTGGAACAAGAAAGGTAAATTGTTTGGTTAACGAAAAAGGACAAATATTTGCATTTTTATAATACTATGAAAACTTGAAATTTAAAATGATTAATATTATATGTATTAAGAAACGTTGTTTTTATTTGAGATATGTTAGTTTTAAGAAAGATATGAAACCACTGAAGATGCATAATATATGAATCAATGTAATGAGTATGCTAACATAATTTCATAGCTAGAGTATCATGCTACTGGTTCATATCCTCAAATATACCGAGCATCAAAAGATACTTATCGCTATTATAACACATTTATTTTCGAAGGTACATTGACGAAATGTTTTTGGATTCTTTTTAATCGCTTGATCATTCATCCTTGACCATGGCACGCTTGAGTGATTATGACTGAAGCATATGCACTTAATCACCTAATTAGTGAGACAGTTGATTGGATTGGATATGGAGTGATTTCATTTGTTGAATTGCAAGCTTGAATATAAAACAATAAAGAAAATCACAGAAAAAAAACAATATGCCACGTCTGTCAAGAGTGCAGCGCCTTCGTGCAATCGGCATGTTGGAGGCTGGACTAGGGCAGCGTACTGTGGCTCGCCGTCTTGGGTGCTCACAGCCAGCAATTTCAAACCTGGCGAGACGGTATAACCAGACACACTCTGTCAATGACAGGACACGAACTGGGAAACCAAGAGTCACAACACCTGCCCAAGATCGACAGATCATTTTGCAGCATTTTCGTGATGTCAGTTGTTAATCGGCACAATAAAAAGTCACTGCACCTGCTCTTTGTCATTTGTCGATCACATCTAGTGAATTTTATCCAAATATAAGTGATACGTTTCTTTTGATGCTCAGTATATGTTATATTTTATTTGTACAGTTTAGCAGACCAACCAGGATTGAGTGTACTGATTGAATTAGATAAATTAAATAAAAGTAAATATCTATATACCAAAAATGTCATTATTTATATTGCTATAAATTCTAATATTACACCTTGTCTGTATTTTTACAGCCACAGCAGTATTAGTGACTGCCAGTACAGAAGTTGACAAAACAGGTGCATCCTATTACGGAGAACAGACTCTCCATTACATTGCAACTAATGGTGAAGGTGCAGTTGTACAGTTACGTAAGTGACTATTTTTATCTACTCAATGAGCAACTTGGTATCGATATGAAATACCTGAGTTTCTTACAGTAAATGACCATTAGATACCTTGAAAACTCATTGTAATTGCCCTTAAAAATGAATTGGTCATTTCAAGGGTAATTTTACTGTTAGGATAGCCATATGCTACTGTAACATAACATGTATGATTTATCTTCAACAGCGAAAAACGGCCCAATTTATGACGTCGTCTGGAGTCCAAACTCAACCGAGTTTTGTGTTGTTTATGGCTTCATGCCTGCCAAAGTGACAGTGTTCAATTTAAAGTGCGACCCAGTGTTTGATTTTGGAACAGGGCCGAGGAATGCAGCCTATTACAGCCCTCAAGGACACCTCCTTGTCTTAGCTGGTTTCGGGAACCTCAGGGGACAGATGGAAGTTTGGGATGTTAAAAAATACAAACTGGTTTCCAAACCACAGGCTCCGGACTCCACTTTCTTCTCCTGGTGTCCCGACGGGGAGCATGTAGTAACAGCAACGTGTGCTCCAAGATTGAGAGTGGGAAATGGCTACAAGATCTGGCATTACACTGGGCCTGTGCTCCATAAATATGATGCACCCTCGGACGGTGAACTGTGGGAGGTTTTATGGCAGTCTTTTTCAGATGGAGTGTTTCCAGAAAAAACTATTAAGTACCAGGCTGTACCAAGCGAACTAGGCAGCACAGAGCCCAAGCCTGCCCAGGTGTACAGGCCCCCAGCACTGCGGAACAAACCAATCACAAGTTCCAAACTGGTTAGTACAACAGACCTGTTCAATAAGAAACTTATATTGCCACAAGCCATTCATTCCTGATCTGGCATCAACTGTTTTTTTTTAAAGTTATTTTCATTAGTTCGTGTTAGTTTAAAAAGTATAATCTTTGTGTGTCTGTCTTAAGAGGATATTGGTGCTGAGTTCTAGCTTGGTTTTAATGTGTCATGACTCAAGGCTCTTTGCTATACATAACTTTGACCGTATAAAACAGCATGAAACACGCTGTACAATAATGCAGTTAGCTGTCCTCACCATACAATTATTTACTACCACATGTTAAGTGCATGTTTTTGTAACCATGCCTTATGCTGAATTGCTTTATGCTAAAGGAAAAGTAGAAGAAAATCAATTGTTCAGTTTTAAAATGTATTTTCCTCTTAGCATGAAGAGGAGCCTCCACAGAATATGAAGTTGCAGCAAGGTGGAGACAAGCAGCTATCAAAAACGGCACTTAAAAATCAGAAGAAACGCGAGGCTAAGAAAGCTGCAAAACAGGTATGTTCAAGATAATTATCAGTAAAATAAAAATAAAAAATATGCTAATTTTATATCCCAAATGATTAGATTTCTCTTTCAGCCTGCTTGGGTTCTAAAAGCTGGAAATACAGTTATTTGTTTATGTTAATGATCAATAAGATGTGTTACCCCCTATATTCTTAAAAAAACTTGCTTGGACATTTTCCTAACTAGTGTGTAATCAATTAATTTCTGTAACATAGGCAGTGTGTTTCACTGTCACACAATGCAAGTACAGATTATTATAATTTTGTCATTATTTTTAAGGAGACAAAGCCAGATGACATACAAGAAAAAGTACAGGAGTCTCATCCAAAGCCTGTGTCTCCTACTGCCCCTGCTGCAGCCACCTCCGGTGACCCGGAACTTGATAAAAAGATCAAGAATCTTAAAAA
This sequence comes from Acipenser ruthenus, assembly GCF_902713425.1. Taxonomy (NCBI): domain Eukaryota; kingdom Metazoa; phylum Chordata; class Actinopteri; order Acipenseriformes; family Acipenseridae; genus Acipenser; species Acipenser ruthenus. The sequence goes on along the minus strand of NC_081200.1, from coordinate 7,052,303 downwards.
GGTAAATCACCCGAGTTCCGTTCAGCATTTATTTTTACGGTTGGGAATTAAACTAGACTTACTCCACCTACCTACCCAATTTTTTTTCTTCATATCTTTGTATTAATTATGTAATGCTTGAGATCCCTGAGATGCTCGAGCACATGGTGCACGGGGTGTCATGCAGTTAGGGGAGTGAAGTGTCCTGGCTCTGCAAAGTCATTTTAAATGAGGGATACCTTCAAGAATATTGCATTGGCCAGCCGCTCCAGCAGTTTGGGGAGGCAGAATTGTCAGGGACAGTTTCACCAGCAGGGCAGACCTTTATCGTCCATGGTCCAGTAGCTCTCCAAAATCATCTGTCGAGCTTCTGGGCATAAAGAGAAAATTGACTTGAAAGTGAATCTGAGCACACCCACTGATCTTTAATTCTCCTTATCAGCTGTGTGGCGTTGCTGTGGTAGGGGAACGTTCTGAATTGGGGGAGAAAAACTGGGATGAAATAACTAGACACTCCAGATGTATTTAAGACAAACAAACAAAAAAAAAAGTAATGCCCTATATTTTATATAACTACTTTTCTGTCCTTTTCCTAAGAATTATAATTGTTTTGCTGTTATAGCAGTTTATCAATGTTTTGTACCTTTTTAAAGTAAAACAAACAACCCTTTCTTGCTTGCTTTTGTGATTGTAGAAAATAAAGGCCATTGAACAGCTGAAGGATCACCAAGCTGCTGGCAAACCACTTGAGAAAAACCAGGTAAAGTTGGAATATGACAAAATACAGTAAGGGCCATATTTTCAGAATACCTTGAGGGAACTTGGTTGTTTGGTTCTAGTGTTTTTTTTTTTTTTTACATTAATTAGAATGCTTTATTAAAAACAAATCTGAAGAGATTCATTTGATCAACCAATCCCCCACCGGGATGAGTTACAGCATGATATTACATCAACAGGGAGTCCATCTGGATTGCAACAGCCACTTCTGAATAGGCGTTTGCTGCACTCCAGGGTGATTTCACCAGTGCTGTAAAAAATACCAGCAAGGTATTGGGGGATCAAATCAACCCTAAGTACTGTATATGCATTTCTTTTACAACAACGGTACAGGGGTTAATACATGGATTGCACTGTTTCCAGGCAGCCAGTGAATTGATATCACCAGTGTGATTTATGTAACTGTTTTAATTGTAATACATTTCTTTTTCAGATTGAGAAGTTACAGAAGGAATCATTATTATTGCAGGAGTTGGAGGAGTTGGAATTGGGAATATAGATTAGCCCAAATCATAAAGGCCATTTGTCAGTTTAAAGAACACTATACAAAAGTTTAGATTTAATTAAACCGTGTGACTAAATAATACTGGAGCATTCTTTATGCAGCAACCATTGGTTTGTTTCATTTTTTTTTTTTTTAATTTCATTTTTGAATTGCTAACCTATATATATATATAATCTGTTCCAATATAGGGATCACCTGGTGGATATTGCATATTTTCATTGGTTTGTTTGACTTAGCCATAAATAATTGATATGTTAGCACAAGAAAGTAAATGTTAAGGTCTTACCGATAAAACACCAAGTTCACTTTTGTTAATATATATGCTAGATGGTTTGCTCTGTAAAATAATTTGGAATGCCAGGTTAAGCCATAGAAAAAACAGTTCCAGTAAACCAAAAAAAAGACAAATTCAGAATTTCACACAGAGCACATGAAGGTTGTGGAACAGTGTTCAGTTCCAAGTATTTATACGTTTTCCATTTGAGTGAGGATAACATTTTAAATCTGTCCTGTCTATACGAGTTTGACATTAAATATAATGAATACATTCTGGCTCTTTGTTTTCTTGATTTTTAACAAAGATCTCAATATGTGTAAGAGCATTGATTTGTTTTCATTTAACATGCAAATTGATGTGTTCTTTCAGAACGGTTGAGTTTGACTCTTGGCCCTTTTTTTCATTCACAAAATAAACTGACGTTCAAAAAGCTGACTTGTATTACTGCAATAACCCCTGTCCCCGTGAATGTACTGTTTTTGCATGCTCTCTCTTAGTATTTTGACCTCCAAAAAGCATAAAATCATTTCTGTGAAAGACAAAACTAGAAATGTACCAAAAGATAAAACTAAGGACTTGTCAACTATGTGGATCAGGATGTAAAATATGTAACTCAGATCTGTTATGCATATTAAATAGCTTCACATAAATATACCAAAGTATTCATGACCATCACGGTAAATACTGTTCTTGTTCTGGAATTACAATTATTCACAAACAAGATTTTAATTCTGGGTAAAGAAAAAAAAAATCACTTAATTTGAATTTCTGAAACGATACATGCATGAAATTACTTGTGTAAACAGAAACAGAAATATATATATATATATATATATATATATATATATATATATATATATATATATATATATATATATATATATATAATTTTGATATTTAGTTTATTATTAAACTGTTATATAAATATCATTGCTGCAGTGTGATTTATATTGGTGTAAGTCATGCACAAGACAGTGTATGCCGGCAGTTGCAGGACTTCAATTCCCAGGGAGCTTTGCACCCATCACGTGATCGTAGTAGTGCTTTTGCTGGCGTGTGACCAGGGAAGAGATCGGAGAGCAGGATGGCGAAAATATGGCTCTCATTTTCTGTCCTGTTTTTGGGGGTATTTTATTTATATTCCGCCGTAGCGGATAATGGCGCTCCCGGGAAGAAATTAAAAATGCATTTTGCCACGGGACCTCAACTCAAATTCCAAATCTGGTAAGTAAATTAATACTGATAGCCGTTTTAGCGCGTTTGAGGGAAGAGCTGAACCAGAGAAGGCCGTATAAGCTACCAGAAGCTACTGTAATCGAGGATAAACGAGACACTCTTCTTCACCATTTAAAGGCCCATCTAATGTGTTTACAGTATATTTTAGTATAACTGCTGCTTTAGTTTAACTCGTAAACATGCTACAGTCAAGAGAGCATTAACTTACTTTTGAATTGGAGGTTCTGAACCTTCTGATCGAGACGACTACTGGCTGTCAGTAGAGACCGCAACGATTCTTTTTTTGTTTGTATGACAATTTTGGAAACCTCCAAAAATTACGTTCATAATGTTTAGTTTTTAAGGTGGAAGCCTGATGTCTAGGATTCATTAACAACCAATTTATAATTAATGTGATTTAAAGGCTAGCCGATATATCCGGCGCATTGTGGTTTGTGTCAGTTGCCAAAAGACCAGCAGACTCGCTGTCACGTTGGTGACCGCTTTGCTACTATATTAAACTTTAAACACGTCAGTGTTACAAATCCTTACAAAAATTAACTCTCTACCGGTGATTCTTTTCAGGTGAAAGATCTTCCAGTTCTAAAAGGGTTGGGGGGTTGTTTTCAGCTCCCTGACTGACTTGATGCACTTTGACCTGAAACAGAGCTAAAACTGCACAGTGTAGTGGAACAGGGCCTCTATTTGAAGATTTAGCATGAACGCCTCAGAACAAAAACATTTTAATTATATGTATGGGTGTTGTGTGTTTCAAAAAGATAAACGAACAGACTTAGTAATTTTGAGTGAAACTGTAGCCTTCAGATCATTTAATTAATATCCTTAATTAATAATTAAGCTGTTCTCACTTCTCTTCATATTATGTGAGAGGTCTTGCTGACTGGGTGAGCTATATCAAGTAAAGGTAGCTGTTTTTGGTTAGATTTCAATAGATAGAATTACACAAGTCTCTGGAAGATGACAGATGTGAATAAACATTGTGAATCATCTTCGATTTTTCTAGTGTGTCCTGAGGGTACAAGCGGGTGTTTGAGGAGTACATGCGGGTTCTTAACCAGCGTTATCCAGACATCCGAATCGAGGGGGAGAATTACCTACCTCTTCCCATCTATCGGTAAGAAGCAACTGTTGGACATTGTTTTTTAAGCAATGTACATTTGAATAGCACAGCATGTCTTCATTAAAAAGAAAAAAAGGTTTGTGGTTTTTATGCAATGATAGTAAATGACAGTTGCTTGACACGCCTTGCTGCTGATGGAGGTTGTTTACTATGGAGATACAATCTCTTTGCTGCATCATTTGTATTGTGTAATGTGATAAACCCCTTTTATACAGCATGCAAGAGTAAAGTCTTTGTGCACCACACTTATCATTCTGATATTTACTATTTTTCTTATTTGTACAGACACATCGCTTCTTTCCTTTCTATCTTCAAGCTAGCATTAATAGGACTGATAATTCTTGGGAAAGATCCATTTGCTTTTTTTGGTATGCAAGCTCCAGGAGTATGGCGCTGGGGGCAGGAAAACAAGGTAAGTCCACAGTTTAAAAGGTCAAACTCCAAGAAGCTAAATAGATATCTCTTTCGACTAATGTCTTCATTAGTGTTTAACGTTGACTCAAACGTTTCAATTGGGCTGTCATTCTAAACTGGATTTGCATTTCACATGCATTCAACCCTGCTGTAGGGTACTGGCCTATATGTACATTCTTAAAATAATAAAAAAAACATGAACTTGGATCACTTAAGTGGGCATTAACACTTGTGTTATTTAAATTTAAATCTTGAACTGTAATGGTGTATTTGCACAAGTATACAAAACACGCATAATACAATTCTAGAACTCGCAACCTAGGTGTCCCTGGTGATTTCATAGAATTATACTAGGCTAGGAAGTCAGCGGGGATACCTATTGCCATAAATTACATCATCTTGTCATTGAACTTTCCTCAGAGAATTCTGGTTGCTATAGAGGTTATCTGTAAACAATAAGCAGGTGCGCATGAAGAAGACTGCTGTTTATTTAGGAACATTTATTTTTACTGTTTGTACGTCACAAGAGCAAAATTAATTATCTTTTGAAAAACCCACTTAAACATTTTTTGAATGATTGTTTTTTATAATGACACTGGCTTACCATCACAGGCACCAGTTTGGATTCCTATTTCTGTTTTGTAATTGAGGCCTTCATTTTTTTTATTTGATAACTTTTCATACATTTTTACACTTTCTATAGTATGTTCAGTGTTAAATCATATGGTTGACCAAACCAAGATGATTAACAACTCTGGCCACAATATCTTAGCAAAGTAATACAAATTATTCTTTAATTTGCAGATCTATGCTTGTATGATGGTATTCTTCATCAGCAACATGATTGAGAACCAATGTATGTCTACTGGTGCATTTGAAATTACATTAAATGGTAAGTTTGTGTTTCTACAAAAAAAAAATCACCTGCAAAGAAATCAAATATACATTTAAGGTAAGTAAAATATAGAACATGTACACAATTGGATGAGAAGAAAAATGGTGGTTGACAAATTTTAGAAGCAGAAAGCACTGAAACATAATTTTCTGTGTACATTTCAATCTAGGCTGTGTTAACCAGCTTCAGTATGAGTCCAGGTACCTGTAATGTAAATTATAAATCATTTTGGCATTTAATAGGATTTGAAACAGGTGCACTGTCTCAGTGCTATACAAAAGCAACTTTGACCATCCTATTTTTAGACCCTATATTTAAGTTCCATAAAAACAACAAAAAAATGGTTTAGATCAATTTCTGATTTCCACTAATGTTTCATATCTGTGTTTAATTTATGTAGTCCTGTTGAATTTTATAGTGTCTTACACTTGCAGATACTGCATATTTCAAAATGTAATTATTATATTCATGTTGTGTTTTTTTTGTATTCAGTTCTGATTCTGCTCAAACAGTTAGTTGTTGTTGGTGGTGTTTGTTATTTATCCTTATTTAGGATTTAGACCGATTTTAATAATTATGATTTTAGATGTTCCAGTCTGGTCCAAGTTGGAGTCTGGACATATTCCTTCAATGCAGCAGCTTGTCCAGATCCTAGAAAATGAGATGAAGCTTAATGTTCACATGGATTCACTTCCACATCATCCATCATAGCCACGTCTGCAAATGCTGAAGATCCCTTCTGTACGTTTTTTTTTTAAATGTCATATATATATATACTTTTTTTTTTTATTGGCTAAAATAGATTTAGTGCTGTGATGATGAACCAGTGACATATGGTTTTGCAGATGTCTTAAAAGTTGTTTTACATCAATATATTGAAGTGGAGAAGTAAACATTTTAAATTACACTTGGCCATTGAATTTAAACACAGGACAGAAGTTACAGTTTGACATTTGCATTTTCAGGTACAAACAAGCTTCAAACCAAACGTATTTGTGTGTTTTACAGGTGTTGAACGCAGTTTTTCCAAAGACAGCGAGATGATTTCTATGAAGGACTGCACTGAAAACAGCTAACTGTTAGTGCAGGCTGGATGCTCAATCGGTCTTGCTAAACCTTTGGAAATTATCTGCTTAAAATGGGAGACCTTTTGCTTTTGGGATGCCCATTTTTACACAAAGTGCACATTCACTGTGGTGCAGTACATATGTATATTTTCATCTTTCTATTAATCCATTATATTCTGTTTATAGCTAATAAACCAACAACACAGTTGTTCTTTGGATTTTGTATTTACATTTTACAGTTGCAAGAATCATGGAAGAATTTAATTTAAATTGAGTTTGTTTATTTGTAATTGGTTGTAATTTTGATATTTCTTTTTATAGCATACTACGGGACTATAATAATAAACTAAATAACCCTACCGGAAAACTTTGTCTACTATTTTCTCCATATGGCGTAACTGAGTTATGTTTTAGGGGGTGGTTTAGGTTAACACCACCATATTTGGATACAAAAAGCATTCATATAACACCTGCACCTACAATAAATATTACATCACCAATGATTGATTTCATTTAGAAATATAATTTACTTTTGTATACTCACAAAATGTGGCTCACCAACAGATGTACCTCCAAATAAAAATCTGCTTAGGGAAGCAAATTAATCCGATTCACACTCTTCACAATAATCACCTCCAAAATATTGATTTCTGCTTACCAATGTAACGTTACCACATTTGCACTTTCTGACTGACAAAGTGGACGTATTTGCTCATGTGAGTGTACTCGATCATAAGAAATTTATTTTTAAAAATCCAACATCTAAGGGTTAGCTCTCTGATAACCTGTCCCTCTTTACATTCCACCGATGAAAACCAAGACATGGCGCAGGACGGTGCAGCATCATCTTTTACAGTTTTACTGGAGGATTTTCTTAAAGTGAGTAGGCTAATCGATAATGAAATTGAGATTGTGTGTATTAAAGTAAGACGGACCACCACATCAACGGTCTGAATAGGTATGTGCAACAAATTAATTGTTTGGAAGTACACTCGTAAATGCATCGTGGTATAAAATAAAGCTGCTTCTTGGCTAGAATATTCAGAAATAAACCGTCATGATGTTTTGTTGGGCATATTGTTTTAACATTAAAGACCTTTCAAAACTGCAGCTGAATGTGCAGTATCCAAATGTGAAATGTTATTTGATAAGTAGATTGGTCAAACATAATTTTAGATTTATATAAAAAGGATAATGTTTGAAAACCCTTTTATTTCGCTTCAGTGACAGCACACATGCAGTATGACTTGCCTACTTGATTACTGAAGGTGAGCAGTAGCGCATATATATATATATATATATATATATATATATATATACAGTACCTATAGAAAGTCTACACCCCCTTTCAAAATTTTCACATTTTGTTGCCTTATAGCCTGGAATTAAAATGCATTAAAATAGTTTTTTTGTTTTCTTTTATCTACACATCCTTCCTCACAACTACCAAATGAAAAAATATTCTAGAAAATTTGTAGAAAATTAATAAAAACTGAAATAGCTTGGTTAGATAAGTGTCCACCCCCTTTGTAATAGCAATCCTAAATTAGCTCAGGTGTAACCAATCGCCTTCAAAATCACACACCACGTTAAGTGGCCTCCACCTCTGTTAAATTGTAGTGATTCACATGATTTCAGGATAAATTCAGTTCCTGTATGTTCCCTCTGCTGGGTAGTGCATGACTCAACCATGAGCACCAAGGCGCTTTCAAAAGAACTCCGGGACAAAGTTGTTGAAAGGCACAGATCAGGGGATGGGTATAAAAAAAATATCAAAGGCCTTGAATATCCCTTGGAGCACGGTCAAGACGATTATTAAGAAGTGGAATGTGTATGGCACCACCAAGACCCTGCCTAGATCAAGCCGTCCCTCCAAACTGGATGACCGAGCAAAAAGGAGACTGATCAGAGAGGCTACCAAGAGGCCAATGGCAACTTTGCAAGAGCTACAGGCTTTTATGGCCAAGACTGGTCAAAGTGTGCATGTGACAATATCCCAAGCACTCCACAAATCTGGCCTGTATGGTAGGGTGGCAAGAAGGAAGCCATTACTCAAGAAAGCCCACCTCGAAGCCCGTTTGAAGTATGCACAAACACACTCAGGAGATTCTGTAACCATGTGGTAAAAAGTTTTGTGGTCTGACAAAACTAAAAGGATCAAAAGCGTTTTGTTTGGAGCAAACTCAACCCAGTGCATCACCCAAAGAACACCATTCCTACTGTGAAGCATAGTGGTGGCAGCATCATGTTATGGGGATGTTTCTCATCGGCAGAGACTAGAGCAGTTGTCAGGATAGAAGGGAAAATGAATGGAGCAAAGTACAGAGAAGTCCTTGAGGAAAACCTGCTGCCCTCTGCAAGAAAGCTGAAACTGGGACGGAAGTTCACCTTTCAGCATGACAACGACCCAAAGCACACAGCCAAAGCTACACTAGAGTGGCTAAGGAACACAAAGGTAAATGTCCTTGAGTGGCCCAGTCAGAGCCCCGACCTAAATCCAATCGAAAATTTGTGGCATGACTTGAAGATTGCTGTCCATCAACGCTGCCCAAGGAACTTGACAGAGCTTGAACAGTTTTGTAAAGAAGAATGGTCAAATATTGTCATATCTAGGTGTGCAAAGTTGGTAGCGACCTATCCCAACAGACTCACAGCTGTAATTGCTGCCAAAGGTGCTTCCACCAAGTATTAACTCTTAACTTTTTTCCTCTTAACAGTGTGGAGTATGGTGTGTAGATAAGTGGAAAAAATCCTCATTTAAATACATGAAACTCTGAGGCACTGACACAACACAATGTGAAGGGGGTGTAGCTGTCTATAGGCACTGTATATATACAGTATACTGACATTTACATCGCCTTTCTTTAAACGCTTTGTATCTGGTCCAGCACTTAATATTGAGAATATTGTTACAATCTGACAATCTTTTGAAGGGCATTTTCCTTATAAAAAAACAAACATGTCATGTAATATTATCAGTACAGTAACTTTGCGTGCAGTTCAATTTACGTATTGTGTTTATAGCATTAGGTCATCAGATTAAAACCCTGAAATGTAAATATATTGCTTCGAAACGTTTTTTTTTTTTTTTTTTTTTTTTCCAAAAAATGTAAGCACATCTCTGTTACTTAGTAATCATTTATTTTCCACAAAGAAATAAATACACCTGCGACCAGCGGTCAAATATGTACTGTGGTCTTTATCGTATCCCCCCCCCCCCCCCCCCCCAACACTTGGTAATCGAAACTATACACTGTGACATATGTAAATAACAAGAATGTGTAATCTCTAATGGACTAGTTAATAATTGTTTTATATATATAGGCTACAATAATACCGTGCTGTTCACTTAACGGTTGCATAGAGACAGTTAAAAAGACAGCTATAAGATGCCAACTACTGTGTATGCCGCGTTGCATGGCTTTTTGGGTATACTGATTCCTCTAGCAAACATCGTTGTTATTGTCACTGTTTATAAACTAATGAAGAAAAAACAGTACAAGGGTTACATTTTAATAATCAATCTGGCTGCTGCAGACGTGCTAGTCGGATTGATGTGCATCGTAGAGGCGATTGACGATGTGTACGACGGAGATTTTGACAAAGACATCACTTTTTGCCTCCTGAGGATTTGTCTCACCATTACTCCGTGCATTGGCTCCATACTGACCCTCATGTTAATTTCCTTAGACCGATACCTGGCTGTTAAACTCCCGCTACAATACCGCAGAATTGTCAATACCAAGACTCTGTTCAGCGTACTGATCGCTTTGTGGAGTTTTTCTTTTGTTGTTGGTCATCTGCCTCTCATAGTGCCAACACTGCAGCAAAGCAACTACGCGGGATTCTGTGGTCTTCTGTACTCAACCAAAAACGAGTACCTGTATGTGATTTGCGTTGCGGTTTTCATCCCGGTGTTCTTAACTCTGATTTGCCTTCACGTTAACCTGGGAAGAATGGCATGCAAACAGCATCGGCAGATCCAGCGGACTCGGGTTGGCGCTGTGTCCCATTTGTGCCTTCGCCGCTTTAAAGCGGCCAGGACCGTGCTCATCGTGACTATCTGTTTTGCTTGGTCTTGGGGTCCATATTATATCACCGGGATAATCCAGGCAACCTGTTCTGATTACGACCTTAAAGATCTGCTCAAAGACTTTTTGTTTTTTCTCGGGGAGACAAATTCCCTCATGAACCCCTTAATCTATGCATTCTATAGTAAAGATATAAGGTCTTATTTATGTAAACTATGCAGGGGGTAAGATGGTCAAACGTAATCTCAAATATATAATATTTAACCTACATAACCATTTTGATATTTTCTCACTAAATGAACCCACGTTGTTTTAGTTGAATCATATATAAATACTCTGTTATTTTTTATTTTAAAAAACTCCTTTTGTATTGTGTTTATTGGTGTATTTATTGCAGGTAATAGCAATTCATTGATTTGTCATGTGACCTAAACATTTTAGACTAGCTTCTAAACTACTCTCTTTACCAACATAGTCACTAGTTCTACAATTACGATTCATGTGTAGCATGCAACCCTGATTCACGCTTTTCAAACACTGGCCCAACTTGCAAGGTACATGTTAAGTGTCGTGATCAGCGTTTTGTTTTGTTGTGATCCTAGTATGTTCTGTTTTGAGGACTGTAAACGAAAGCCAAGACGGCGTGGTGCATTTTCTTTGTACAATGCCCCCTTTTCTAATTTTTTTGAAGAGTTTATTTGTTACATTTGTGTTTTCACTTGTATGTACATTTAAAAAAAAGGCATAAGTAAACTACAGTAATAACGTTTTGAAAATGTGTCTTTTGCCACTTTGTTGATTGTGCAGAAACCATGGGATTAAAATCTATTTTTATACTGTTTCTGCCTGAAAAAATATTTTTCTGGAATAGATTATAGTAATTAATATACACAGAAACACAACAGAGAAGCACACATCATTAGTTATTGTAGTATAAGTAATAAGCAAAAAAAAGAAAATGATATATATTCTAATCCAAGGCTACTATTGTACCCAGGGTCTGGAAAGTATGGTGATGATTTCATAGAATACTGTAAGATTATGGCTATAGTAAATCGTAGCGCCTGTTACATTAAAATTAGAGAGTCATTTTAGCCCATATTGTATTGTGCATTGTTTGACTTAGGTGTTTTTGCGGTCGAAATGACAATGATGATAATAATGTAGTTGGTAATAATGTTTACCGATGTCCCCTCTACTGCACGCTCTGGCGTTTTGTGTTCTGTGTTTTGTGTTTGTTTTTAAACCGGTTGTTTTTATTTCGTGATCCTTTTATAGTGATTTTAAACAAATCCTTTGTTTGTTTGTTTGTTTTTTGCACAAAGTACCTGCGTGCTTTTGTAACCATCTGCTGCTAACTATTTTAATTCTGCAATGTTCAATAAAACATTATTTTAATTGACAGTGGTGTCCAGGTTTCTCTGTTCCCTGATTTGCCCCCCGAAAAAATAAATAAATAAATAAATAAATAAATTAAATTCTGAGAGTGTAATTCCCTGGGTGGCGTAGTCAGGTCTCCCTTTTCACGTGTTGCATGTATAATTTTTTCATAGCACAGTTGTTTTTTTATACCATTATTTATAACATCATCCCTTTTTTAGGATATCTTGAAACAAAACTGTGTCTGCAGCACTTACTGCACAGTGTAATATTTCTTAATGCTTATCATTTAAGGTTTAACTTAAGTGTTTACAGTACATGACTGAGTGAGACATGCAGAGGGTACAAAGCTTTCAGTATTTTCAGCTTCCTTGTATATGGTGAATTGGTTATATTATATCAGTTATTTTTAAGGATTATATTGTATTCATAAATGTATCGTGTACCAATATGTATACATTTTAAACGTATTTATTCACTGGCACTCAGATTTTTCAAAGTGCAAAACCGGGACACATTGTTAAATAATCGATACCACTAATTAAACAATTTAAATGTAGTCTATTTGATGGTTGTTTAAATAGACTGCACCCTCTCACTATTCTTTTTTTTAAGCAGCTAATTCCAATACACTCCCGCGTGTATAATTTGTGGCGAATTAGTTTAACTTGCCATATTGTGTTATATCTGTATTCAGTGGCACTGAAACCATTTTTAAAGTGGGGGTGCTGAAAGCCATTGAACAAAACTGTAACCCCTGTATATGATGGAAGCCATGCAGTGCCCCTTGGCATTGCATGGCTCCCATCATAGTTCCAACGCCCGTCTGTATTGCTAGTGTTTTATTGAGTTTATTAATAATACATTCTGTAGATCGTCGTTAAAAATAAATTTACTTTTTGACATGTCTTTCTTCCTTCACTGCGGCAGGATGGCTCTGTATGTATTGACGTTGCTGATGTATTTGGATTCAAATGCTTGCAATCTCTCGCTGGTCTGCCTAGTTAGTGTCTGGGCTAAATCACGCCAGAACTGAACAGCTACAAAATCAAACATAATTGTAGATTCATATTGAATATAAACTAAATGAAAAAGCATGACACTCTGAGGACAAGCACGTATGTTTGTCTGTGTTAATCACTTTATGAAAATAATGTTATTGATTATAGTACCTTTTATAAAAATCACGTTTTCACTGCAGGTGCCATAATCTAAGTTATATAGAAAGCGGTTGTTTATATTATTTTGACAAAAGGTAGTGGCTGAAAAACGGTGCCACGGGAAATTGATTTATACCGAGTCGAGGACACATAGGACTCAATGGTTTAAACACAAAAACTTTTATTTACACCGAGTCGACAAAAAAAATAGTATATTGTACCTCATTTGAATACATGTATAGTTTTATTGTGTCAATAAAGTTTATTGAAGAAAATAGTAACGTATTTCCTTTAAAATCTGTTTATTGGTGCCTATACCATCAATCAACTGGTGACAACGTCTATTGGTTGACTGAGGCTGGATCAAACTCCGCCCATAAACATACAGCGTGTTCTAATTGGTCTCTCTTCTTGGACTCTTTCCCCAACGTGTGCTGCTCCTGGAGATTTTGTATAAAACATTTGGTTTATTTTCTAGAAATTAAAAGTAATTATTAATCTAGTTAGTTCCTCAAGTCATTCCATTTACACGCAGTTAAAACAAAAAAATAAAAAGCGAGGCTGAAGCTGATGTAACAGCGTGAATACAAACAAAAGTAGATACATTGCAGCGATGTTACGTTACTAATTCGTTTCCTGTTCTACAACATAAAAAAGAATGTGCAAGTAGGTAATATGTACTTCATTTGAGATCGAGCCAGCGCAAAATACTGTCTACACGCATTCAACATGTAAGTATATACCAGTCACACAGGGGGAGACTGAAAGGTGAATTTGAAAGCGATTGCGGATAAACCTGTTAAGTAAATCGGCTGAAATAGAGAGCGGTTGTTGTTTATGTCATACAATAATTTAAAAATACACATTTGGAGGTAATTTGAGAGTAAAGTACTGTCTGCATAGTGCTGGGTATATATGTTAAATGCATTGAGAGAGATGAAGTGAAGTAATAATATAGTAAGAGAGTGATGCAAGAGAGAACAGAACATCGGGAAAGGGGCAACAGAGAGAAAATAGAAAGTAAGTGAAAGAGAAGACTAGGAAAAAATAACATGCATAAAGGCAAAGTGTGGTGAAATATCTAAGGAGAGATCCAGAATATACCAACAAAAAAAAAGTTTCAGCAGCAAATACATAGACAGTGAGAGGCTACAGCCATAGTGGGGCATTGTTGATAGCATTGGATTGGAATAGTTGGAGTATGGGATTTAATAGTTCAGGAGACCTATAAACAGCAGTTAAGAAATCATATTGAAAAAAGTGAACCTCATTTGAGATGGAGCTCGAGACAGAGGCAGATGGGAAGCTTGAAGCCGAGGTGCAGACTGAGACCATAATGGAGATGGAGAGAGAAGTCAAAACCCAGACAGAGGGAGAATCGGTTGAAAGGGATCCAGAATCAGACACCAGGACAGGAGAGGTAAAGAGAGAACGCGAGACGGAGCCAGTGCGAGTGTGTGTATCCGGCTCCACTCCCCTGCTATGGCGCTCCGCGGACCTGCGACTGGTCCGAGAGAGGATGGGCATCGTGGGCACGCTGGTGGGCTCTCTGGCCAGACAGCCACGTCAGAACTGCCGGCTGGGCAGACCACTGCAGCTGCAGCTGGAGGAGGCCCGTCTACTGAAGGACACTGGGAGAGCTGTGCTGGTCAAGGGGGCGGAGTCAGAGGTGAGAAATTATCTGTCAGAATTGAATAATACAGTTGGAAAGACCTGCGACTGTATAAAAAGGATTTTCCACCCCAGCTTCAGAGGCAGTCATTTTGAGTAGCCATATATCCCTCGACTTGAAATGCTTTGCAGACTTGTCACAGTCCACTGTCTTGTATATATTCACACACACTGACACACATTCACAATAACTGTGCAGACTTGTCTCAACCCACTGCCCTGTATATATTCACACACACTGACACACATTCACAATAACTGTGCAGACTTGTCACAGCTCACTGTCTTGTACATATTCAGACACACTGCAGCTGTTGGTACAGTGTGGAGCACGACACACAGCAGATACGCAGTTTATATAGACTGATTCTGTCTCTGTTTTCAGTGCGACGATGACAGGGTGAATGTAGAGGTGGAGGAGAGTTACACAAAACATCTTCAGCACAGCTACGAGGAACAGGGAAGACTTGCGTTAGAGGAGAAGAAACGTGTGCTGGAGAGAGTGATGACTGAGCGTTTCAGAGGTAGAGGAACATTTTCTTCTCTTTTTCCTTAGAGCCAGTCTGTTCCTCTTTCTATAAAAAAAAAAAAAAAACATGCTGATAGCAGATTTTACTGAAACTTGTTTGAGTTATAATGTTATCCTTTCTTAGATGCATTGTCTTTATATATTTTGAATAAAGTGTGATGATATTGGGATAAGCAGTGCCATATCCATTTATTTTTTAAAGATGACGCTCTCACAGATCAGCCAATCAGAGAGCGTCTCTCTTCTCTGAAGAGTTCTTTTTCGTTCCCTCGCTCTGCCATGATGGTGCAACTCTGTACAGCCAGAGCGAGGCTGGGCTATGCTCCAGTTGAGCGTGATTGGCTGGCTGCTGACTGGACCCTACCACGTGACAACAAACAGGAAGTGAGGTATCGTGTTTACCAGGACCTGCGGCAGCAAGGATATTACATCACATCCGCTGGAAAATTTGGGGGAGACTATCTTATCTACCCAGGTAATTATAATTCTTTACAAGAATGTTAGTTCTTAAGTACGTTATATTTATATTGTTAAATGGGTTTGTATAAAACTCTCTTTTTCCAGGAGATCCCCTGCGTTTCCACGCTCACTTCATCGCAGTGTGTGTTCCGATTAAAAGTGAGTCTCCTATTAGTGACTTCCTGTGTTTGGCGAGGCTGGGAGCCAACGTGAAAAAAACGATTTTACTGTGTTCTCCGAGCGAGACTGAGAGTGAAGGGGTCATTTACACCTCTATACAGTGGAGTGGCATGGTCTAGACTTCGATACAGGAAACACAGTGACAAGTACTGGTTACTGGTACAGCAAGCCCACTGTGTAAAGCACACAGCAATGGAAGTGGAGAGACATTCTCTATATAAAACAGACATACAGCACACTCAGTGTTTATCTATATAGGATATCAGTGTCAAGCTCTGTATGTGGCGATGGTGCCCTTATGTTTTTGGAACTGTTTCGGAGATATTGAATTTGAGTACAGCTTCAGGAGACTGATTTGCGTATGGCTTGGCATAGAGAATATCCAAGCACATACAGTATTGCCTTACGCCATGATACCGTGCCAGGCTGAAGCACTCCGAGGCAAAGTCATGCTCCATGTGGAAAATGCATTAATTGTCTTGAAATAAATTGCTATTACTTCTCACTATTAGTTTCTTTCTTTTTATTCAATACATCATCTAAAGTTATCGTGTGACCCAAAAAACTCGTAGAAAAGGAACCTACAGGAACATACAGGACCCTAACCCGAAACATGAGCTTGTTGGATTAATGTAAGGTTACATATGGTCTGAGGATAGGGTTAGACCATTTTAATTATCCACTATGTAACCCTAGCCAATAGGGTCATATTTCTATTTGTGATCCTAATATATACAAGAAGTATAAATTAAAGTACATTTAACAATTCATTTATAACAATGAATATTACTGATTTGCCACATCTGTACCATATTTCATATTGCGCAAAATGGATATCAATATTATGTTCTATGTTTCCTAAGTAGTTACATAAAGAAAACTATACATCTAAACAGCTCTCTATGGAAGCTTTGATAAACATCCATTCTTTTTTTTCCAACTTAATTTTCTCACACAGACTTGCTAGTTTTTTACTCAGTGATATCAGGTACAAAGGAGGCTTGGCTCTGTCTAGGTGTTTGCTGGAAGGGAAACTCAGGGATGCGTACAGCTTGTGGAAAGTTGTCTGAATCTTTATTCTGCTGGCAAGCAGTAAAAGGTCATTTCTTGCTAGCTGTGACTTGATTGATGGCTGATTGCTGGTGTCCTTTATCTGTTAATTGAAAAATAAAAACATTTGAAGGTCAGATCATCGTTAGAACACATTTCATTGTTCTAGAATTCTGAAGTCACTGTCCATTTACAATAGGTGGAATAACCCTAACACAAATGTCCATACAAACTTTCATCACATTTAGGAAGCGGTTTTAAAGCTATATCATTTTATAGACCAACCTAAGTCATGCAAAAGTAGTTCACCGTGATTCTTTTACCTTACCAGGTATCAACATAATTGGATGACCTGCTCTAATAATATAAGTGAAATGTGTGCCTAGGGACAGAAGCGTGTACGAATGTAAACTGCATTTAGGTGAATTGTTTTCATTGCTTGTTAATTAATTCTATTTTTGTAAATGTAACTAAAAACATACTGTACCTGTATTTTGGCCCCTACATTGAATTTAGCTTGTTTTCCCATTGCCAAAAAGGAGATAAAAATTCTCTCTTGTTCCAGAATCCTGACCCCAACGTTATGGGACAGGGAAAGAAAGACTGGCTTAAAGGGAGTACAGCTGGTGGAAGATGGGTTTTCAGTCCACTTCCACTGCTTCACTTTATTCCCATTTTCATCTGAATGCAGTCCTCCAAGTCTATTCATATTTAACCTGTAGGTCATGAGAAAGAAACACTTATTTCTGAAAGGCAACACAACTGTTACAAAAAAGCTTTGAAAACTGCACAGTTAATTCTTACGTCGTAAAGGTGGTCTGACAAAAATGCAATTCAGCATTTGCAGCATAAGTTTGGGAAAAAAAGATACATTATTATTACACTATAAAACTGAACATACCAAACCATTCCATTGGGGTGATAGCAGGTACCTTTTCCACTGGAGTTGAACACAGCCTGGATAGCTGGAGTTGTTGCTCGATCTTCCTGCACTATGCATGTAAACTCCTTTTGCTCATTCTCGATAATGAGAACTGCCAAGTTTCCAGAGGGATAACTGAGACGTTTTGAATAGGATTTTAAAAATAATTCGGTTTTGTTTGAATAGTGAAAACAGAAACAGAAGGGCCCAAATAAACTAAACAGATTATTAAATGAAATGAAAATTGCACATTTTGTATTGATAAGCAAAAGATGTTTTTAAATTAAAAGCCATGTGGAAGTGCTGTCCACCTCCTATTTCTGTATTTGAAATGATTTAGAGTTCCTCACAGCACTGGAAGCAGCCCCACACTCTCCTGTCTTAATGCTGCTGCCTCACAATGTGCTGCTAAGACAGTAGATGAAGGATACAGAACTTGTCCTGTCCCATCAGGGAAGATGGTCAAAAACTTATTTCCATTGGCGTAGTATTTTTCTGTAAACTGAATTTTTTTGCCCTGTTAAACAAATAACAAATAGAATACTTTGAGTCTTTAATGATATCAATATGTAGTCTTAAGGTTGTCTTTACTGAGTTTGCCCCTGTAATGTAAACAGTAATGCAATGGATAAAGAGGAGACAACAAGGAATATGACTGTTTAATGTAGTTAGACAGACAGTCTGCTAATGACCTGGCTTACCTTGCTGTGTGTTCCAAAAAAATCACCAGCAGGCATGTATGAGTCTTCATCATTAACATCATCTTCGCTTTCAGGTTTATCTTCTATTGCTGCTTTGGGTGTCACAGTCCAGCTTCCCTCCTTGGGTGCAGAGCTCGACAGCTGATAGCTAATTGTTTTAAACTGTTTCGAGTCTGGATTTGAGAATAAATGAGAAAACTAGACCCTGAAACCCAAACAAGTTTACTATTCGATTTAAGGCTACAGGATATGCATCCTGGTTTTACTTTGTAAAGCAAGCATACATCTCAATCAAATAATGTGATATGTGTTAAACAAACAGGAAACTGGGCTGTCAATTAATACATTTTTACCTGAGTTAAAGGTTTTCTTGTAGGCAGTGCATTTCACACCCTCATCTAGATGATGTGACATATTTAAATAAACAGGTATTTACTTACTATAGGTGCACTGCTCATAATTGTCATAAAGAGAAAGTAAACAGCCATGCCATCAAATGCTAATGGTTCAACTCACAGCCTGGTGTGTCAGAGGGATTCGTGTCTGTTATTTGGTAGTACTTTGCCATCTCCCTTTCTCGCAATCTGATGAAAACCAAAGAACAACAGAGAGAAGATGACGAGTCTCTTGCATCAGATTTAGACAGTGGAAGCAAGTTTAAGTCCCTCACTATAGGAACATGCCACAGAAGAGGTGGAGCAGTTGAGTGGAGAGACTGCATTGCAAGACAGAGCAGCCGTACAGCTTCCCAAAGTTAGAAAGAGAATATTTATGGAACTAATTTATTAGCTTCAATTACTTTAAAGTTATTGTGCTAGTAGTTTTTGAGCCTCAAAGAGCCTTCTGTGATGAGAAAGGCCGCCTCACCTCTGTGCAGCCCTCTCCTTTGCCCTGTCTCGCTGTTCCTGGTTCCCATGTGGAGGATGAGGGTCAATGGAGATTTTCTCTTCCCCTTTCTTTCCCAGAATGCTATCCTGCTCTTTCATTAAGAAGTCGTACAGCAGTTGATATTTTGGGCAACAGAAGAGCTGGAAAACAGTTTGGCTGATCAGTGGCACTTCTGTATTTATCTTACTAACCAGAAAGCATACTTTAACTGTCAAAAAACAACACTTTGTGTCTGATTGGCTAAAAACTGTCCTTAACTCTTGGATGTTTGCCCGAGACCTCATCAGCAGAAGCTGAAAGTACAGTGCAATCCCTACATAACCAATGGATAAAATGCAGAAAAGGAACTGCCATACTTACACTCCAGGAGAACACAAGGAAATGAATTGAAAATAAAATTCACATTCCATGTTAGCCTTGACACATATCAGTAATAAGAAGTTAAAATGAAACATCCCTAATGGGAAACATAAATCACAGGCCAGTGTTGTAGCCATTGGAGAGCAAATTAAACAGATAAAGGTGGAAAAGTAACTCACCTCGTTGACTCGTCCTCTTTTAATCTGATCCCTTGTTGGAAACGGCTTCTGTTTTTGACCACAGAACTCACATTCTGCGTACAGGCTTGAATTTTCTGCGGACTTAAAAATAAATGACGATCGCTTGCTTTTTTTTAACTATCAGATATAAAAGAGTTTGTTGTTGATATAGTCCTAAATCATACAAAACACCCTTTATATTCACAACCATTCAAAGCAATACACTCAAAAACTTCAGCACCGTACTTTAAAGGAAGGACAGTTAGACTGTCCTATATCAATTTTTTAAAATCCCCAGTAAAGTTAAACCTCTATAATCTGAACTAACGAAAGTAGTTTATATAATCTGATTATACCAGAGATGAATGTTGGTTAGCGGATCCAATTTTAGGTACTACAATATTACTGCAAAACAAATTTCATGCCGTCCTATGCAGTAAAAGTACATTCTGCGCAACACAAACTGTCTATAGCACACGGTTCTACAAAATGAGAGCCGCAGGAGCTTACCTGTACCTGAGGAACCACATCTCTGGGATCCGTGGCTTTGTCCCGCGACTCTTGTTTGTAGGCCAGTATGATGGGGGGTCCAATTTTCGAGAGCAGAGGGGCTTGTAAAAGCTTCAGCAAATCTTCATTGCACTTTCATACAGACAAACAATGCACTCATATTTTACAATAAAGCCAACATCTATAATTTAAATATTATTATTATTATTATTATTATTATTATTATTATTTATTTCTTAGCAGACGCCCTTATCCAGGGCTACTTACAATCGTAGGCAAAAACATTTCAAGCGTTACAATACAAGTAATACAATAAGAGCAAGAAATACAATAACTTTTGTTCAAGTAAAGTACAAGTTTGACAAACCACAATTCAATAATACAGCAGGTAATAGTGATAGTTACATCAGGATATGATTAAATAGTGATAGTTACATCAGGATGTGTTTAAATACAAAGTACTACAGGTTAAAAACTTGGCAGATTACAGTATTCTGAAGTACAGGATTAAATGCAGTAAAATAGGGGCTGATACTAAATAAATAACTTTAAGCTTTCTGAATAGGGAAAACAAAAATATCCTAGAGTGCAATATAGTGTCCTGGAGCAAAGGTGATTTATAAGGGAGTTAAGGGTGTTTAAGAAAAAACTACTACAAATAGAAAGTTGAACTTATCAGCGATAAATAGGTTAGGGGGGAGGGAGGAATTGAAGTGAGGTATGAAAACATTTGGGAGATAATATATATATATATATATATATATATATATATATATATATATATATATATATATATATATATATATAATGTTGCCTTTATGTTGTTTTTTAAAGGGTCCTCTTTATGTGCCATTAATTAGGCAGGAAATGTTTTTTTCATACCTGTATATCAGTAAAAATGCTGATTTCCTTTAGCTCTTGGTCCAAGTAGGTAGTAATTGAATCTAAACAACAGGCAATTGGTACAGCACTAAGTTAAACAAAATCATATTAACTACTTGCACTTTGATGGTATCTTTGATGTGTGTTTTGTGACAGATACTTCAGTAGCTACCATGTCTTGCACATGTCAGTGAGTTGTAGCCCCCTCTTGTGGCTACACCCAGTAATACAACATCAACCTAATTTATGGTTGCAAAAACAAACCCAACAACCTTTGAATGTAATTGAATTGATACATTCTGCTTTAGGGAAGGATACATACAACATCTCACACAAATCTAAACAAAATAAGAGTACCCTAGCACTAAAATATATATAAAAAAAACAACAACAATAAAACACCAAAACAAACACAAACACACACACACAAACACAAACAACTTAGTCATCTTTACCAAGTTCTGAAGACAAGGAATCTTCAAAATGTATCTCTTCGGAAGCACTCTGTGTGAGCTCCTTATTGTCATCCTGGACTTGAGATAGAAAACAGATCATTAAATTACCAATAACAACAAAGACACAGAGAGAGAAATGTTGCAGTGGTATTCATAAATAAAAGTAATATCAAATCTAATTTGCATAACTAAACATCTAGCACACTACTAAACAACCACAGCAACACAAAAGGGTTTGTAGACAGTCATAAGGGATGATGCGTGAAATACATGGGAAGAACTTATTTACCTTGTTCAGACAGCCAGCTTTCCTCGGTTTGGGATGTCACGGAAACTCCAAAACATCCTTCATTAGCTGTACAAGTCTGCTCTGTATTAGATTGGTTCCCAGCACTTTTAATAATAAACACAACAGTTTTAAGATTGAAGAACTTGTGGATGTGTGAGAGAGTCACAGTGACCATTTACTGTAGCACTTTTGTATTTAATTATTACAGTAAAAGGTATCGTTATCCACCAGAAAGCTAGTTTATATTAACCTCATGACCCTGGGCTAAAAAGGGTCCTAATATACATTTAATGTTCAGCTAGCTGGAGTCAGCTAAACCTTCAGTAAAACCCAGGCTATCCTCAATATTGAAATGGACTGATTTTATCCAAATGACATAGGGATTACATGCATGATATGCTGTACTATTTAACTCACCTTTGCTGGGAATCTGCTAAACATGGATAGGGCTCCTCTCTAGTAAAGACTCTGAATATTCTAGGAAACCCTAAAAAAAGTAAAGTTTTATCGGGAAGTATATCCAACATTTATGTTATTGTAACAACAGTTTGCATATAGATTTTATACTTTTGTTCGTTTTGAATTTACAGAATGGATGCTACAGCAGGTTTAAAATTATATGACTGGATATTTTCTAAAGACAATATTTCCAAAGTGTTTACTCCAGTTTTTAATTAACTCCTATTTTTTGAAAGAGGTAAAACATGTTAATTTCACAAAACTAGAACCAAACAACAAAGTTATATAATCCAAGATCTCTCAATGCATTCTCAATGTGTTTGTTTCTCATTTTGCAAGATTTACATGATCCCTTTCTCCTTTAAAATAAAATAGTAGTTAATTAAAGACTGATGGGAATGCTCAAAAATATTGCCCCTGGTCTTTTGAGTATAATTTGAAGTCTTACATAAAGATCTAAAGATCTAACATGCCTATCAGTACCTTTTGCTTTTGGCCTTTCACCTTCCTCCTGAGAGACATTCGACTTAAAACCTGTCTCTAGATATTCGGGCTGGGATTTTAAAATGTTATCTTCTTTATCTTCCATCTTCCTTAGTTAGATTATTCTGCCTTCAAAGCATGGTCCATGTGCAATAGAAACCAGGTCAGATTTGGTTCTGATATTTTCATCTGATTTCTAAAAGGCAGGAGAGATTTTTACCCCCATGCTGTGTAGTTCAAATATTGTTTATTTCGCCAGACAAATGGTCAGAAGATTTTCCCAGCACACTGAGTTACTAACTTTTCTATGGTGTTTGCTGTATCCAAGGAGATGATGTGTGCTGCAGGCTTTGTAACTAGTGGTTACACTTGGAATGCAGCTTGGTGCTTAAAGATATAGTGTTCATATTCATGTGGCCATTTGACACGAACATAAGATACAAATGTTTACAGAACACATGCAAGAATAATGATATAATGACGTCCATTTTACTTTTTCAAAGAGCTGTAATCCATTCAAAAATGGTTACTGTGCTTAAGAACGTATCGAATAAACTATCAACATTTTGAGAGGATAAATGTATTTTAATGTGTGTGGGTCTCCCTTTTAAAATGACTCCTCTTGGTTCCAATCATCATCCCAGAAATGGGTTCCAGTATGAGAGAGTGTGTGTGTGTGTGTGTGTGTGTGTTGCCCAGTTGGCTGCTACTGCGTGGGCTTTGAACCTAAACATTCTAAACTGTTAAGGCAGATGGCTGCTTAATCAGGATGATTATGTCACTCATGTGTATATGAAAGTTCTGGAGTTTACTAGCTTGCATATTCTTGAGGAATGCTAATACAGGTGAATGTAAATAAGGTACAGCTGCTTAATTTACAAGGGGATTCACAAACAAGCCCCATAGGTATACTGAAACCCTTGGAACACTGCTGAATTATAGGTCAAAACTAGGACAGAATGAGCCAACACCACACCCCTCATTCCAGACAATGTCCCAGCTAACCGGAATCAAAGAAGTACCATGTGCCTGGCCAACAGTGGCTGAATTAGAACTTGTGCTGTTGTGTTTTTTTCATACTGCAAGGTGCGCTGTTAATGAGTCACCTTGTATCTTTAAACACCATAGCTTGAATGTGACTTGACGTGTCAAACGAGAGAATACATGCAAGTTCTGTTTATCATTTTCTTGTTCGGCAGAAAGAAAAACAACCCAGAAACGGCTTTTTAATAAAATGTTTTATTTGAAAGAAAAAAAAAAAAAACTAGATTCACTATCGCAACAACATTTTTATATAGGGACACGAGATTGCACATACAACCAAGTACAGGGGGAAGGGAAATTTGACAACACACAAAACTGAAAAAAAAAACCCAACAACAAACAAAACAGAATACAATAAAAAATAAATTACAAATGGTGATTTAAAACCAGCAGCGAACAGCGCTTGCACACATCATAGCATTTAAGGGCAGCACGTAGATATGGTCACGTTGATTCCAAGGTTTCCGTTGTCAGCAAAGAGGTGGGCGATGGCCGTGTCGAAGGCCAGGCAGTCACTGTTCATGATGGCGGTGGCCACGCCGTCGTGGATGGAGCGGGGCGTGGCCTCCCAGGTGAGGCGCCGTCGGTTCCCATTGAGCTCCAGGCGGTAGGCGAAGTTGTCAGCCTGCTTGCGGGTGCCGATGAGCAGCACGATGGCGAAGAACTGCTGGTGGCCCTCGTACTTCTCCTGCTTCTCCAGCACCAGCATGAAGTGGTGGCCGAAGCAGGACTGCATCATGACCCAGTCGACGGCCCCCGGCAGGTTGATGTCAGTGGCCAGGAACACGATGTCCTCGCCCTGCAGCGTAGTGATGCTCTTGTGGGCGTGCATCAGGTGGGGCATCACTGTCTCCAGGGAGCCCTGCCACTTGCAGGAGGCACCCGGGCAGGGGCAGGCGTACGGGCGGAACGCACACACGTCCTCATGCTCCGGTTTCTCGGTGTGGTGGAGGGCGAGGGAGCATCCTGTGGAGGCGTACTACAGACAGACGTGGAGAGACACAAGCACAGCAAGATCGGATCACCAGCAAGTTGAAGGGCTCAGTACAATAAAAGGGTAAGAATGTGGATCTGTGGGAGTGTATTTTTCTTTGTTGTATATTTATTTTTCATGTTCAAATTACAAAAATAGCAACAGCATAGCAGTTTGATATCTAATTATGGGCGTTAAATTTAGGGTTAAATAAAGCTCTCCTTCCATCCTCTTATTAAACTAAACAACAGCAGTGTCACAGATATAGATATAGAATATAGTTTTTTCTAATATTTGAAATAAATTTACCTTACAAGTCCTCCCTTACAAAAGCACTAATGGAACAAGCAAGTATTTATGAATGAAATAAGTAAAGCCTATGCAGTCTGCTTTTATATTCAGATTACCCTTTTTAAAGGTATCTCAAAAGAAAAGTACCAGCATGACATATCCTATTCTAAAAACACTTAAAAAAATACATTATTTAAAAAATGAATAAAGAAAACTGCTTGATTATGGACCTGTTTCTATATTTTGTTGCACTTGCAGGAATATGCAGCCTACCAGAAAAGGCTGGTAATGAATTGTACCTTGCTGTCTGGATACACAGTTTTGTAAGTAGCGTTTTACTGGTATCTGTAGAACAGCTTTACCTGTAAATGAGTTCCTTGGAATACACTGAAAAGGTTGTCTATGAAAGAGGGTGGGATCTGAAAAGTCCAGAAGTGCATGCGGCTCTATGAGTGAGCTGGATGGACATTTAGGAACACTCTAGGAGCCAGAAATATTCACGATCACATTTACTCCAAAAAAAAAAAGAGCTTGTTTTTAAACAAACCACAAAATACACAACACAGGACGCCATACCAAAGTAAGGATTTTTTCTTTTTTTTTTTACATGCATAAAAACACCACACCAAAGCAATATACTAGAAACATAACTATATATCATTTGGAACTCATCATTCATATTTAAATCTTATGGTAGTCAAGTGAATGGTATCACACCGAGGGAAGCCACCACTGATGCAGTGACCTATTGGTATGCTCTAAACTCGTGATATATATATATATGTATGTGTGTGTGTGTTTGTTTCTCTCAACCACCACCCACAGAAATAGTGCTTCTCTACTTCAAGATAAATAGCTTTCAAGTAACTCAGCAAGCAGGCTGGGTACGAAATGACATTTTTCTTTCACGCCTCTTCACTATTTCCACACAATAACAAGGTACTCAAGAAACATACATGTACCCGTCAAGCGTAGAAATAACACATTAGTCATTGCAACCGACATCATGTGGAACAGAATCTTAACAAAATACCAAAACAGGTTAAGACGTTCCCAAAATGACAGCCTTACACAGCTCAACCAATCAGTTGTCAATACCATGGAAAGGCAGTCATAGAATGAACTACACTCACACGGGTGATACGTCTTATAATATTTAATGCTAAAAAAAAGAGTTTCAGAGCAGACATAAACATACATCTAAATCTAATGCTTTTATTTCTTCATTTGTTTCTGCAGGTCCACTACACGTATTTAATGTGATTAGGAGACAGAGGACCTAAATCATTTATTTACCCTCTGTGATACAGCAGAGATGGAAATAAGACTCCTGTTGCATAGCAGTCGATCCATTGCTGGTTTTACTACAAGTTTAATAAGACACACCTGAGCTTGTTACCTATACTTTGGTTAATCAAGCTCATAGTAAAATCAGGAACTGGTGGACATTTTATGCAATATATATATATATATATATATATATATATATATATATATATATATGTAATGTTGTTGTATGTATATCCCAGTAAGTGTGTCTCTTTCTATATTCATTAGTATTAAATAATATATATATATATATATATATATATATATATATATATATATATATATATATATATATATATAATTTATTATTATTATTATTATTATTATTTAAATGTACTTTAAGTCTGAACCGTCCCTGGCCTATGGCACCTTACTTACCCACCTTGCATGGGAAAAGCACAGCGGATGCCACTTTCTCCATGGCCAGATTCCGGATGCTTGGGGTGAGGGGTCCCCTGCAAGTCGGACAGCAGGTCAGTTTCTGGCGGCATTGGTTACAGACCAGGTGCCCTGCCTGGCACTGTAGTATCGGGGGAAGCACGTAGTCAAAGCAAACTGGGCATTCGAACAGGGAAGCGAGCTCGTGGTGCTGCGGCGACACTGGACTCCCCGGGCCTGTAATGACAGCCGCAGCAGTGGGGATTGTGGAGGAGCCCGGACCAGCGGAGATCAGGGTCCCGGCCGCCGGGGAAGGGGTGTGCTGCTGTTGTTTGCTGCAGGTTTTATTCGCACTGGGTCCGGTCGAGGACGGGCGACTCATCGCTAGCAGAATAAACCATCGAACCGCACTGGTTGTGTTTATTTTTTCTATTTATTTAAATTCATAAGATCGGTCCGATAAAAAAAAATAATAAAAAAATAAAAAAAATAATCCATCCAATTACTGCTGGCTGCAGCGGTGCTGTTCTGTCTGTGTCTGCTTGCTGATTTTGCATAAGACAGTCCCGTGGCACTATCCGCCCTCTATCCTGTTAATTCTTTACATGTGAGTCATGTGAACGTTTTATAAACTTTCGATTGCGATTATCTTTTAATCAACCTCCTTCTAATTCCCCGTTTGTTTTCCTCCCAGTTGCAGTCAACGTTGTATTTTGTGACGTTTGTATTGACGTCTGGGAGTGTAGCACGTTCCTTCTTTCCACGAGGGAGTTCCTGTCAGAAAGCACGCATGCGAGGTATAGCGAATAGCTCGAGTCTGCATTTTTTTAACACACCTCTACTAGCAAAAAAAAAACAAACAAAAATGATACATACACAATTTAACTGGTTATCTAAGTATTCTCAAGGTATGTCAGTCCTGCAAAGCTAAAAAAAAAATTACACGGAAAGGCATGTGCAATAAATGATCACGCCGACCTGGTATTGAAACAGAATGCCTGGTGCTTGTGCTGTAGTATTTATATTATATGCACCTACACATTAGCCCTTGCTTTCTTGTACATGTATTTAGGCAGTGCTTGTGTATCATTAGACTTAATACGTGTGTCTGATTTCATGCCACTGCACAATGCAGTAACTGTACAAATGTTAGGTTACTTACCGTAACCCTGGTTCCCTGAAAGAGAAGATGACCACCAATGAACATTATGTATGGGATATACCTACCCATTGGGCAGGTATCGCTGAGCTCTCTATACCAGAGCTGCTGATAGGCCCCTTCCTGGAGCGGAGGTCTGCTGCCCAGTTCACCATTCCGGGAATGTGTGTCGCCCGTAGGGACAGCCATCAGACCCAATGGGTGGAACCCCGACTTGCCTGACATGGGTCTGGTGTTCTGCATCTGCTGTGCACCGAACACCACTTGCACTGCGCTCAAGCACTGATTAATAGTGTGATGCCATGTGTTGGTGTTTAGAGCACCCACTAGCGGAGGGTACCAAACACCATGTGCACCGTGCACTAGTGTAGCAGTGGCATCAAGCACCATGTGCACCGTGCATACCGAGCACCATGCGCACAGAATACCATGCAGCGCTGTGTCTGTGCACTGACGCTGTAGCGATGGGCACCATGTGCCATATGCAATTGTGCCTACCCTAACCACGCGGTCAAGCACACCTGGTCCGCGCGTAGCGTGCACCAGGGGGACACAAGGGCTGAAGTCGCATTGAGGAGTTGAAGCAGACAGCAAAAAAACATGGTAGACTAGATAGATAGGGGAGAGCACACTGTTTGTTTACAGCGCCCGACTCACCGAGGTGGGCGGGCCTA
Organism: Acipenser ruthenus; assembly: GCF_902713425.1. Classification (NCBI taxonomy): domain Eukaryota; kingdom Metazoa; phylum Chordata; class Actinopteri; order Acipenseriformes; family Acipenseridae; genus Acipenser; species Acipenser ruthenus. The sequence goes on along the minus strand of NC_081200.1, from coordinate 7,023,597 downwards.
CACAGCCGGCGAGGTCTACTCGACAGTGGGGATGTGGCAAGGCCTAGCCCACGTGGAAAAGAGCACGGCTGGAAGAGTTGCACAACAGCGGGGATACAGCAAGGCCTAGCCCCGTGGAGGAACTGTGTACTCTCAAGAAAGAAATAGATAACCACTCGCGGGTGACTGCACGGGCACTCGCTCACACACGACAGACAGATAATAAAGAGCGGCCTATCACGCAAGGGAGGAGGCCCCGGAAAGACAGAAAGGTGAAAGGCTCGGTCTTTTCAAAGTTGTTGATTCCGCGAGCCAGCTTTCAGCACGAATGCAAGGGAAATACAATCATCTCGATTCGACTTGAGAAGCTCTTTTATATCAACACGCTCAGCTCAACAGAGAGGTACTGTACCATCTTGAGAAGGAAAAAGAGAAATGGCTTCCTCAGGATGACAGTTTTAATCCTTCGGTGGGCGGGACTGAGTGCATCATCCCAGTAAGGGGCCTATTGGCACCTCTGGTATAGAGAGCTCAACGATACCTACCGAATGGGCAGGCATATCCCATACATAATGTTCGTTGGTGGTCGTCTTCGAATTGAAAGGGAACCAGTTACAGCAATTGTTTCACCAACAGGTAGCAGCAGAGAGCTATACGTTTTCATTGGTATACTTTTGGAGACAAGCAGCTGCAGCATATATGACAGGCAGAAGATCCCCATCAGAAAAAGCATGCAATCAACAAACCCTGGGACAAGCCACCAAATAAAGAGGTACCAGTAACAGAGTTTAAGTTTATTCCACCATATGCAATTTACAGTATATATGCATACACTTAGAAACGTAGTGTAAACCAGTATAAGCAAGTCTGGAATTAATTATGATCATATGTGCCTACTTATAAATAGGAAGGTATGCTTTAACACATTTTGCCTTGAATAAATTAGTATACATGTAATAAATGTAATCATGCTCACTTAATTACATAATTGAATCAGCGTTGAAAGTGAGCAGCAAGTGAATTGCAAGTATATAGCGGGTTTTCTCATAAAAATCATTTTGGAAAATGAGTGATCCCTTTTCTCATAAGAACAATGTAAACTATTGATGAACTGAAGCAGAAACTTCAAAAGAAGGTGCTGAGGCCGCAGTGTAAAAGGTGTTCCTTTATTTAGAAAAATGGAACCGTTCCATTCCAGTCAATGGCTGCTCCTTCCCATTTAGTCCTTATTGTCATCTCCACAGAAGGGAACCGTTTCTCCAGATCCCCCTCGCCTTTACCATGCCCCTCTTCCCAGTGATGAGAGTGAGTGTCTAAAGAAAAACAGCACAGGCTTAGACCTGGGCTCAATCAAAGTAGAAAATGCCACTCCATGACTTTGCCTGTTCTGTGCAGCTGTTCAATCAAAACTACATAGAGAATCATTAAACACCCCCACCCCCCTTTGTTAACTGGTACCTGTCTGCAGACACCAATAATCTATTCCCTCTTCCTAAATAATGAACAATGAATACTCGATGAAAACACGTGACTGTCAATCATTTTGTGCGCTATTTTCAAAACCATATACACTTTGTGTGAAAAGAGTGTGATGAATAAATACAATTACAAAATGTACTTTGCACCCCCGTTGTCTGCTTTTGCTACGTCTGCAATCTGCAATAATTAAATTGCATAATAACACATTTACTGTGAGAGGCCTACCTATGGTGAGAATAACCGTGTGGTTCTGTGCCGGCTGTCCACTGTACAAGTACAGGTCGAACAGGTGTTCCATTTTCCAGTCGGACAGGAGTGAACGGTTTGTACTGAACAACACGCTGTACGTTGCATTGATGTTGCACAGCCAGATGGGCAGTTTAGGGGTCTTCAACATGCTTCCCACCTATAGCAAGGACGTAATAAAAAGACATTTGGGTAAAAACTCAAATAAATATGTTTTACTTACATCTTCCAGCTGGCACAAGCTGCTCCGCGTATTGGACACAATAATTCACAATACATTGAACTTCTACAGTATATGATAAAGCCATTTTGGGACAGAATCAGAAACAGATATTGTTTTACCGTTTTCTCGCACTGTAACATATGCTGTAAATAGTCATTCTTGCATTTACACATGACAGAGCTAACCCCGCAATAGATCTTTAAAGAGCGTGATGCCAGCATGGCAGATTGCAGAATTAAGAATAGGTTTTTATTTTTCAGTATTAGTTTTGATGCCGTGTTAGGTATGTTTATGCATTGTATACTGTTGGATATCATTTCTGTGGACAGTCTTGGTCTTTCCTCAGCAGAAATGTGGAAAAGAATAAACACTCTCCTGGATGTTATTGCTCCTGCATACACAAGGCAACATTGCTGACTTCATAAATACTAAATCTGTTGTAGCTATAGTAACAGCAGTCAATACCACAGAGAATGAACCTCCAGTAATATATGAACCTACAGTCTTTGAGTTCACTGGCTAGAATATTCCAGTCTATTTGAAAAAAAAAAAAACAAGAAAACAAAGAGAAATCAAAATGAATCCGTACAATGAGGCTGAGATCAAGGTGACAAGAAATAAGGCTGTGATTAAAAAGAATGCTTGAATAATAAAGTGCATGCAACCTGGTAATGCCAGTGGACATCATGGGTGCGGCTGGTTTACTCTGCTGCAGCGTATATGAGCAGCATAATGCTTTTCAAAATGAAATTGGTTGCATTGTGTGGTAGCTTAGCAATGGCATTTATAGCAAACTTCCCTAGACTCCTGCATAATCATTGCATGTTGACTTAGGTATTTCTTTCTTCCAACCTATTACCCTCTCCCGGAAAACCAAAAGCATACTGTTGCCTATGTCTGCCACTGTTCTAGTAACACATGTACTTGGTAATAATTCAATCAGATCATTAAATAAATAGCACTCTGTAACTTGATTATACACCCTTTTCTACAATCTTTCATAAAGGTAACATAATTCTTGTAAAGTTTTAATTAGTCCTTTATAATACAACGAAAGGTCTAATCTAAACCAGCAAAACCGCCCCTCTAACAATGGAAATATATCAGTGACAATGCAAAATGGACACTTTAGTGCTGGTACAGTCACTTTTAGAATTAGAAGACAGTGGGCTCAATTTAAACTCTTGTTTGCATCAGTTATAACATGTTATAAAACTATCAATAAAGGTCTCAGGACCTACGTGCTCCTATGTTTAACTAACTCTAACCCTACCCCTAACCATAAGAATGGGGGGACATTTTCCAGTATTGCAAACAGAGTGCAGTTTGGCTCCCAGTGTTACCATTGGGAGCTTGCCACGTTGCAGCAGCTCCCGGTTCCAGTGTAAGTACCCCACATCACTGCGGATGAGGACTCCGTGCAGGGGGACTGGCAGGGGACTGCCTTGGTCATCATACTGAATGTTGCCATTGAAGACATTGGGGCTGGCCCTGCCTGTCAACATCAGGTTCAACAGAGCCTGGAACAGAAAAAAAAGTGGTGTGCCAGACATCAGAAGAAACCACATGTATTGTGTAGGAATTGTGCTTCATTCTACACAAACAAGACATGCACCACTTAAAAACGGAGATTGGGGGACCCACCTGCCGGCAAACAAAATTCCCCAGACTTGAAAGCAAGAGGTGGGGTGTAGTAGAGTCAAGATCTTCTCTTAGCCTTTGAGGAAAGAGATCAAAATGTAAAATCGTACTCTGCATAGTTGTGTGCAGTCTGGTATCATGAATGTAATTTGTTTAACAAGCCTTGGGGTACTGAGTCACTGATCATCAGGATCAGACAAAACTACCTTTGAGTATCATGTCTTCTCTATTAAAGCAGGCTGAATAATTTATTAAAAACTTGCAATATTCCATAATCAGAATGTATTAAACGTGAGTACTCACTGAACATCTTATGTATCATCTATTTTTTTTCAAATTGAACACTAAGTTTCCCGCTGCGACTAAGCAGACTGTGACACGACTGCGTACCTGTCAATAGTCCTTGAGAAAATCAAACTGTACAGGAAGAGAATCACTCCGTGGCTTCCTTCTTCTTTAAACTGTTTGAAAGATAAAAAAAAAAATGATTTGATCATCCACCTGATTTGATGTATTTTATACTCAACACAATTTATTCTTTCACTACCATGCACATCATTCATATTGGATAGGCCATCAATGAGTTTAGTTTAGTTTATTAGTTTATTCATTTTGTACCTGCAGGATCAGCACAGGTACATCTCAGTCGTGCAAGCACAAATACAAAGAGAGATCTAACTACCATACTCAATAAAATAACAATGCAACAATACAAGTATTCCAAACAATTACTATACATTCAAAAACTATCTATCTATCTATCTATCTATCTATCTATCTATCTATCTATCTATCTATATATATATATATATATATATATATATATATATATATATATATATACACACACACACACACATACAAATATATATCAATATGTTAAAATAAATAATTACTGGTTCAGTTCAGATAACACATTACTTACACATTGTATATGATCGTAGATGAATTTCTGCATGGTTTCTTTTTCACTGAATTTAAACAGCTGAACCTGAGGAAATAGTCATAGAAATATTTGATTTAGGTCATTAGAAAATATTAAAACCTTTAGTACTGTATATATACATATTATTTTGGAATACATAAATGTATATCTTAACAAATCATCAATCTGAAATTTAGTTTAGAAAAAAGACTGCACAGAGAATCATAACATTTTAAAACAGCACTGTTGGTCTTTCTGTGAAGTTGGTGTCCTCTCTCTCAGCAGTGTGGAGTAGCGGTTAGGGCTCTGGACTCTTGACCAGAGGGGTGTGGGTTCAATCCCAGGTGTGGGACACTGCTGCTGTACCCTTGAGCAAGGTACTTTACCTAGATTGCTCCAGTAAAATAAAAAAACCCAACTGTATAAATGGGAAATTGTATGTAAAAAAAAAAAAACGTAATTGTATGTAAAAATAATGTGATATCTTTTAACAATTTTAAGTCGCCCTGGATAAGGGCATTTGCTAAGAAATAAATAATAATAATAGTTTTTTGCAGAAGGGAAGTGGGTTAAAGTTAGCTCATGCTTACCCTCTCTGTGAAGTTGTCCACTTTGTACTCAGTGCTTGGTGTAAAGTAGGAGTCTGTGGACACAAGACAGACTGACCCACTCTGTGACTCGCCTGCTGACCACAGAATATCAGACAGGGCAGCTGCCAGGGCCTCTTCCTGTTTTTTCGGACTGACGTCATACAAACTTAAAAAAAATAAAAAAAATAAAATAAAAACACGAGTGACTCTGTGCTATAATATAAATCCTACAAAGTTGTATATTTTATTGTTATTTCAGTGGAAAAAAAAAGATTCTGGATTGTGTGTGGAATTTACCTATGTGAGTTGTTTTGAAAAGCTTAAATTAATCTTACTATTGTAAGCAGACGCGTTCTGTTCCGTTGTTTCCTGTGAAGAGCAGGTATCTGATAATGTTTGCCTGCACAGCCATCTGGATTGCACTGGATCCTCCCTTAAACACAAACACACAGTACCAGGATATAGATCAAACACAGTTAGAATCAGTTGTGTACGTGAATAAGTATAAAGTTCAGGCTTGAAAAGCAGTCTCTGCTCTGACAGCAATAAGGGGCATCCAGCTTCATTTACAGTTCCCACTAAATATTTCAAATACTTTATCTGGGACAGCTATTCTGTTTAAAAGCACTGATATTACTCTGTTGGAGACAGTTTCTCTGCAATATGTGTTAATTAGAAGAGTTAAAAAACTTCACTCACAAACGATGCTAATGTTTGGTACTAGAGTAAATTGTTATGTAGTCTGTGGGTTCCTCTGGATATAGGAGTCTGTTTGGAAATTGCTATTGCTATTTAATTATTCTAAAGCAGTGTTGCATACACAGTTTCAAGGTGTGTCATAATCAATGTGTTTGCAGAGTATGCAGTTCGTTCTGAAATGAAAACAATGAATGGCGATTGTTGGTTATTGAAAGTTTACATTCCTTGATTGTGTTTGAGTGTTATCTGGTTTCTAATTGCCCCAGCTTGCCCTGGTAGTATTACAATGACATTGTGTGCTCATTGAGTACTAATAACTATATGTTGATTGCTACCATAAATCAGGTTTGTTCAATGAATGGCTCTTGAGCTTCATTATTATTATTATTATTATTATTATTATTATAGTCAGGGCGACTTACAGTTGTATACAAAAAATACATATCAAGAATTACAGTACAATTAAGAGCAAGATACAAAATACAATGACTTGTTACATGGTCTTTTTTCCCTGATTTCTATGGCTCTAGTCCTTGGTCATTGGTATGGCTCTTTCAACCAAAAAGATTGGACGACTCAGCGGTAAATCTATGACAAGGTTAGCTCAAGTTAACTCTTTTGCACTGTGCATGTAAGAAATACCCACCCTTTCTGCTTCCAGGGCGTATGACAAGTCAGAGAAAGGCTCCCGGAACTTGAAGTAGGATTTCTTCCATTCATAGTTGAAGATGTGGAAGGTGCTCCCAAACAAAATCTTTCTAAGGTTCTGGAGATAAACATTCATCACATTACATCATTACTTAAAGCAGTAATAACTAAACATATCAAAGCCTTGCCTTGTGCATTATGAGTCTGACTCGGAACAGAGAGATGCCGCTTTTACATATTGCAGATTATGCATAACATATGAATTGAATTGCATCTAGTGGATAGTTCCCCCAATTGTACCAGTGCATGGTTACACCCAGACTTGTAAAACGAGAATTGTAAAACATTCGGATGAATACTCATGCATGTAGAGAATAACCTAGTTATCGATTAAAGCAGCATTGTCCTTTATGTGCACTGGATCAAACACTGTTGTTTGGCTTGAGTTATAGGCAAAGCTCTTAAGAGGCTCATGAATAAATGACATTTCCTGTACTTCACTATTGTTTCAACAGCACACACTGCAGCCTCCAGATCAGTGATACGCTATGCCTCATGTAGCCTCAGAAAGGGCTCTTTGTCTTGTTGGTAAAGTTGGGTAGAGTTACAGCTCGTGTCAAAGAGATAAGGTAGACTTACCCCTGCCATATCCATTGTGATAGGAATGCCGCCCAAACTGGAAGAGATGGTAAGGGGTTTGGGAATAGAATAAAGGACATTAAAGTTAGCAACTTGTCCATGAGACTTGGTGCCAGAAGTGGCTCCAGTTCCATCTTCACTCTCATCCTCTGACTTACGGCTTTCCTGCTGTTTCTGTTTCTGTTTGGAAGGAATCAAAATGGCAGGTTTTTAATTCTACAATGTCAATTAAAAAAAGGATACAGTATTAAAATCTCCCTATGAAAAATGACATTCATTTTGAAGTATGTTTTGCAGTTAACTACTATGTTTTTTGTTTGGCAACATTTCTAAGCACCTGACAGTGCGTGAAGCCTTTCGTTCAAAAACAGGATCGAATGCCTGCAACTTTCACAGCTCAAATGGCGAGGATAACTGTGGTAAAGCGATGTGTCAACATGCAGACGATACTCACATCTTGGCTTTTCTTAACCTCTTCCTGCAATATCTCAATGTAGCTGAGCTTTGAGTGCTCCAGCCTCTTCATTGTTTGCAACACCTCCTGATTTGTGTCCATGATGTGTGAAGGTGATGAAAGGAGTTCTCGCAGGAGGAGGTTAGGAGGGCTTATGAAAAAAGTATGCAGGAGAATGAAAAGGGCTTACTGCCTTTCCCTCCCCTCCTGGCCTATAGCATGGCAGGAAGAGCTCCTATATCCAGCAAGCACACCTGAGTCAAGGGCTATTAACGGAAGAAAGGGTTTTGTGGCTAGAAAATGGGACTACAATGAGAAATGAATACCTTTGAAGTAATATTGTATTTCAAAGGAAGGAAGTCAGATTATAAGAAAATAAGGCCAGTAGACAAACGCTTCTTCTAATTCCATTACTTCTTGTAGTTTCATCTCAAAATCCAACTCATTGCTGTGGTGATTTAAAAGGTGTAGTACTTAAGGTTTTAAAAGCCAATTTTCTTAGCTTACTTATCCTTTTCACTGCTCCCTTCACTCCTTGTTTTTAAACCCAAATGTTTTTCTGTGTGTAAAAATACAGCTGGTGTTTTGGAAACTCTTGGAAGCAACATATCTTTCACAATTAATGCACAAGCAGGGTTTCGTACAGCGGAATTCACATTTGTAGGGAAACTTACCTTACTTGAAGCATCATTTAATTCCAACCTAAAAATCAAGACACAAAAATGTCAAATATCTTTTTTTTACTGATTGCTTTATGAAATGAAATGAAATATCCAGATAATTCAAAATTACTTGTGTGTGTGTGTGTGGGGGGGGGGGGGGGGGGGGGGATGTCACATTTTTCCAGATACAACGGTAAATAATGCTGTAAGCAGTACACAATCAATAATTTAACAGTCACATACACCTGAGTGTTGGTTTGGGTTACATTAAATGTATAGGTTTACTTCCCTTAAGTGTTTTGATGTTTTGCAACATACATCTTTCAAATGTGATGCGCTATTTGTTTAAAAAAGAATATGAAAGCAATAAATTAAATTAAATAATACATGCACAAAAAAGACTTACACTTGAGAGCTAAAGATTCCCCTCCATTTGTCCAGGTCAGATATTTTGCTTGCAATCTCATCCAGTTCCTCACTGTTGAATTCATACTTTTTGCAGTTAATGTCCTGCTCCATCTGCAAAAGATACAAATCAGATGCCGCCAGTGTTAACATTTACATCCAGGTCTGCCAAAGACACTAGCAGACAACCATTTACTTTGAAAACAAATCATCCTGACAGCCAAGCCAGCTTGCAATAGCTTGTGGTTGATCGGTGGAACTATCAATCACAAACTGACAACTCTGAGTTCTAAAGGCCAGTCATTCTAGCAGGTGATGAATGTTTCATTAGCAAGTGAAATACTGTATGTGTTTGTGTCCCTGAGTAAAATAATAAGAACACTATGTAACACAATTTTTGTTCCTGGGTAGTAAGTGTTATTTCCTAATTGCTTATGCCTCAAAAGTATAGAAAATGGCTATTATTCCCCACAAACTTTGCTTTTGTGACCAGGACAGTGATATTTTGAAATTTACCTATTTCCAATGAGAAAACGGGCGAATTTGTGTCTTTTCGTTCACATAAAGTCAGAAAAAAACAACATATGAATCCAAATTAACATGTATTTATACTAAAGTAATACAAAAATGACTACAAAAGATTTAGAAGTGAGTAGTTTTTCGAGATTTACGATTATACTGTAAATCACTTTCACGAATCAGCCCCCAAATGTAGTCTCCCATCATGTTCTCGTTATACTGTCCTTGGTAGCGGCGTTCAAAGTCCAGTATATCCTGGTGGAAGCACTCGCCTTGCTCCTCCGAGTACGCTCCCATGTTCTCCTTGAATTTATCAAGATGAGCATCAAGGATATGGACTTTGAGGGACATCCTACAGCCCATTGTGCCGTAGTTCTTCACCAGAGTCTCAACCAGCTCCACATAGTTTTTGGCCTTGTGATTGCCCAGGAAGCCCCGAACCACTGCGACAAAGCTGTTCCAAGCCGCTTTCTCCTTACTAGTGAGCTTCTTGGGGAATTCATTGCACTCCAGGATCTTCTTTATCTGTGGTCCGACGAAGACACCGGCTTTGACCTTTGCCTCAGACAGCTTAGGGAAGAAGTCTTGAAGGTACTTGAAGGCTGCCGACTCCTTATCTAGAGCTCTGACAAATTGTTTCATAAGGCCCAATTTGATGTGCAGTGGTGGCATCAGCACCTTCCGGGGGTCCACCAGTGGCTCCCACTTGACGTTGTTCCTCCCCACAGAGAACTCGGTCCGCTGTGGCCAGTCCCGCCTGTGGTAGTGCGCCTTGGTGTCCCTGCTGTCCCAAAGGCAAAGATAGCAGGGAAACTTGGTAAAACCGCCTTGGAGACCCATCAGTAGTGCCACCATTTTGAAGTCTCCTATGACCTCCCAGCCGTACTCATCATACTTCAAGCCTCTTGATGCCATCTCAGAAAAATACAGATATGTATCCACTTAGGCAGCTGGAACTAAACTGAACTGGTGGGCTTAAGGCCCCTGTATTTATACTACTATTTATATTACTGGAAAGTTCTAGAAAGTTCTAGAAGTTACTCCAAGTTTACTCAGCACTGAATCTATCTGGAATGTTCTGGAAAATAGGTACATTTCAAAATATCACTGTCCTGGTCACAAAAGCAAAGTTTGTGGGGAATAATAGCCATTTTCTATACTTTTGAGGCAGAAGCAATTAGGAAATAACACTTACTACCCAGGAACAAAAAAAAAAAAAAAATTGTTACACGGTGGAATCCACAGAGGAAACTGAAGTACAAAATCTATGAAAATGAGCTTGTAAATTAACCAGAAGTTCCTTCTCATCTCGAGGCATAACAGCTTAAAATAAATCTTGCAAGGTCAGGGAATACAAAAGAAATGTTTTCACCTCAGGCGGAAAAAAAAAAAGAAAATTGGAAAAGGCATGACACCACTGGCCACACTCTTATATTGTTAATATGCAACTGGCACAAGCTGTAAATACATATTGCATTAAAAACAGAATTGAAAAAGTGGTTAAGGTCATGTTTCAAAGCTCAATTACAACTGTATATTCCCTGAGGATTGTGCTGTTGTGCTACAGTAATGAACTATGCAAATTAGACCTTATGAATTCATGCAAATAACTGCAGTATCATAAAGTGAACTGCTATAATATTATCATGGGCGATATTAAAAATAGGAAGCAAGAAGCCGTGGCTGACTTGCAAAAGGGAGATACAGCTTTCATACTGTATGGTGCAGAATGTTTTTTTTTTTTTTTGGTCTTAAAACAATTAAGGAAGAATGCATTCCCTTGTACTTTGCCTTGCCAGTTACTGCTGAACAGCTTCCCTTGTTACCTAGAGACAGAATGTTTATTGCACCGAATGACTGATTGATTAGTAGGAGAGGTTTACTACATTGCTATGGATAGCAACGTGTTCCTGGTACTGTCCTCAGCTCTGTGCAGTGCATTACAATGAAAACACACACATCACAAACAGTGCATTGTGCGCTAATTACCTTTCCAGGAACCGTTCAGTCAAAAGGTATGACTGCAAATCAAAGAATATAATTTTCCACAGTCATTATAAACGAGTGCTTCAGCTGCCAAATGTACAGCATGAGTTTCTAAGTTTTTCAATTCCAATAATCTGTGTGAAAATCACTACAGTAAAGCAGTGATTGAAATGATTTTAAATACGGAAAATGAAGTCAATCCAAAATGTAAAAAGGCAAGTATGACAGTGTACATTATAATTTCAAATTTCAAATGTATTAATTAACCCGGATAGAACCATTGCGATATACATCTCATTTACAAGTGGGTAAGAGAGGGTGGCAAGAAATAACAACATTATAAAATCAATGACAAAAAAAGAGACAGATCATTCAAATGGGACAAAAAGAATAATACAAAATAAAAGCAAACAGCAAGTCAGCGATTCCCATTTCCATGATCCTGGTCATAGTCAGTATTTAAAGGATTTGCGACATTGGTCAGAGTTAAAATCCATATTTATGAGTGATCTAACAAGCATTGTGAAGAGGCCGTTTTTAAACAGGCAATGAATTCCATAATGAGCTGGCCCATATTAGATCTCAATTTGGGGGGTTTAGAAGTAGGGACATCATTTGATCTTAGTGCATAGGAAGAGTTACATGTCTAACAGAGATGTAAGGTAACTTGGAGCGTGACTTACAAGCCATGACTTTGCTCCTGTAGAAAGTTGCAATGGTTACTGGGACATGAATTCAAGTCCATGACACAGAAACCTTTGACAAATCTAACTGACAGCATGGGTCACATAAAGCCCCCTTCTCCGCATTGCTACAGATGCAGATGTAAACCAATTTGTCTTACTATTAGAAATCAAGAAAGTTATTATGGCAAATCTCTCTCATTGAGTATAAGAAACAAAACCTTAGGAGTGAAACTGAATACATGTCTTACAAGACGAACATGGTGCGCTTGCTGGTAACTAAGCTATTGAAACGCAATGGTGTCTCTGCAGCCGTGGTCAGTTTGTGGTGCATGGCAAGTTTGTTTTTATCCTGATCTTACAGATTGGAACTTGCAGAAACCAGTTTTTACACATCATTTAAGTCATTGGCTACCAAATGACAATAATTGACCGCACTGTATAAATTATTCACCAGGTATGTCTAGATTGTATAATCATACTGCAAATGATCCCAGTGATTTAGCAGTGTTCCATGTTTCCACGATAATTTCCTATGCCTTTCCTATGCTTTACTGCACCTTGCTGTGCTTCTACCTTGGTATACCACAGTAAACCTCTATAAGGGTAAGTTAGTGAAGATATGTAAAAACAAAAAATGAATCCTTGAAGAAATATTGTATATTTTCAATTTCACTAAATTAGAGTATATTGTTTTATGCTAAAATATGCCTTCCCATGGTTATTATATGTGATTTTTAAAAATATACAGGTACAATACATAAAAGTGCTTCATCCCAACACCATAATAAGAAAAGAATGTGCTGATACTAGTTCAATAGCCAAGTCTACGTGTGCTATTTGTTATGCATCTTTTTATTTAAACTACCTTGTTGTTGATAATCTCACATAATGTTAATTACAATTAGCAGTAACAGTTTATTCACTTCCTGTTATTACATGTCTATGCACTTTTCCTGGCTCTGTACTTATTGGTGCTTACCGTTTCATACTCCAGAAGAGAGGATCCACATACAATTCAGTGAGTGTCACACATCACTCGCAGAGAACTCGGATCTGAAGGGTAATTTGAAAAGACTTCAGTAGCCACAATCCAGAAGAGGTTGCTATTCCTACATGCGGTTTGTTTGTGAAGTGCTTCCTTTTTATTCCTGTTGAAATGGGCTGGGCTTTCACATAGAGCAAGAGAGTGTTTATAGGTTTCTGTACTGTACAGTGCTACATATTAATGGGCCAACAAATTACTATGGTACATCTTATAAGGAGATTGATTACTCTACCACAAATTCAATCAAAGCTGTCTAATATTACTTCTGTTAATAAAATTGAAGGGGCACAAACCATTTAGCAATGTTATCCCAGAATTCTTTGAGAATTATATTTAAAATTAACAGTGCAACTCTCTGAGAATGAAAAAAATAAATAAATAAAATGAAACGTTTATTTGAGCATTTCTTAAAACAGTTATATTTACATTAAATTAGATTGTTTTGTGTTGTTGTTGTAGATTAAACTAAATAAACCAGACATCAGGTACTGCATATGAATGTAACTTGGTGTCACATACAGAAATATAAACTTAGATTTTTGTACTTGCCTTTAGCATATATAAATGCTACCATCTGGTGGATGCTGTGTACAATAGCAAATATTTTGTTTTTTTAAAAACACAAAAGCACCCCTCCCCCTCCCCCGTCCCCCCTCCCCCCTCGGGCATTTAAAATTATATTTCTTTTTGAATACTATTTTGTTATCATAAGTATAATCCTCCACAGCAGAAATGCAGAATTGATTTTGTAATCTAGTTTTTTTGTTTCAAAAAAAAAAAACCCCCGCAAAGTTTGTGTGGTTGTGGGTAGGCTTGTCCTTCAGGAAACGATGTATTTCTTAATATCCATTTCCCCCTTCCCTTAATTAGCTTCAGTGCCCTTTCCACTGCCCCTCTTGTTGTTCAGTTCAGGATTCCATTGGGCAGTTCAACATTTTATTCTCTTTGAAAAGTCAACGTACTGCACTGTAAAGCTCCCATCTGCTCCTGGTAGATGACTCCATGCTATGCTGATTTTCATTCGGTCAGTGTGGTTTTGAAGATGAGTAAATGGATTTAAAGGATACAGGTCACATCTCTGAATGAGTGTCATTGGTGTCACGCATAATTAATAGTGATCAATCTTTATTACTGGCCTCATTGTCAATACCTATTTGGAGAAAGCCTGGCTGCATTAAAACTGCAGTGCAGACTGAATACCTTTCCTTTCTCATAGGATTCATTAGAGAGGATCACTGACAAGCTTTGTGCTGCTGGCAGCTACTGACTTTCTGAAATTTACAACACGAAACATACACGCTTTTAATTTTTTTTATTAAGTTGCAGTTATTGTATTTCAATATCAGTCAAGCTGAAATGGTCTTATTTTGTAACTGAAAACAGAAGTAAATTTAATGATACAGCCTTTTCTTATTAACATTCTTGACAATACATGTTATGTTAATCTAATTCCTCCTTGATATGTTAGTTCATACATTATGAATCACATAATACAATATTTATTGCAGCGTTGCTATATCCTTACCAGTCATTTACTTTTTATTTCTTTTAATTTCTAGCCATACAAATTGGCACATTTCGCACAAGGTTTCTGCTACTCCAACTAAACAATACCAATATCTCTAATCAAATTACAGCACAGCTCTAAAGAAAGCTAATTTCAAGTTATATAGAGCTGTAAATAATAAAACATAATGAGATATTGAAGAATATATTACATTCTTCATAGCTAAAAAAATATATACTAGCTAAAGGCAGCCTTACCATTTAAAAAAAAAAAAAAAAACATCAATATATTTATACAAATAGCACATAGCGTCACCTGCTGGTCAAATGTTGTAATTGACCACTTGTTTTAATGATTTAAAAAAAATCTAACATACAGTGTAAACTCTCTTTTTGTCTTGAGCAATCCTATAGCAAACTACAAAAACAGATTTATCATAATTGTATGGTAAATTCACCCATAATTACATACAAATTACAAAAACTTTTCTTTAAGCAACTTTAGTTTTAAGCAATTGTAGTATACACTATACAACTATTATCTTCAATTCAGTTGCAGATACTATAGAACCAATGATGCTAGAACATGTCCACTGATGCCTGGTAAGTATGTGTCACAGTACTGCAGGCTCACCTCCATCAATACATCAGATCTGCTGCACCTGTGCTGGTGTCCGTCTCTTTCGACTCCTGAAAAGGAAATTGGATCCCGGATACCCGGATAAGAAGTATGTTTAGGAAATGCACTGTGAAGCAAAATAAAATAATCCAAAATGATCTGTCAAATTCTTCGCTGTGAGTTTTATAGACAAAATTCCCTTCTTTGTAGTTTGCAATTTTCTCAGAAAGCCGATGGAGTTTGACTTCTGAAGCGAACAGGATCATCACCAGACAACCGCAAGAACCTGACACAAACAAAATTCAAGAATAAAGATCAAATTAGCGTCTAAATATCTCTATATATGCAGTACTGTACTTGCATGGGTAAATACATGTTTATTACATATTTAAATGTTATGGAAAGGAAAAATTGTGTTACAAATGGTCTTGTTAAAAGTGTTATGTTAATGTACTACAAAATGGGGAGCTTATGTTCTTTCTGATACATCTTTTATTTTTTCAAACTGCAAATACTCACATGAAATGAAGTTCCAAAGGTATAGGCCTAATGGTCCATGGAGAGTCTCATATGGATTCCCAAAAGCGTTATACATGAAAAATGCTGCAGCTACTAATGAAAATATGATCACTACTGCAGAGAATAAAATGACACTGACATGTATGCTGGCAGGAATCGCCTCCAACAGATCAGGGAAAACTGAAAGAAAAGCACAACATTACAAAGCTTTACTGTTTGTGCCATAGGCTTAATCTACTGACAGTATATAGAGAAAGCCCAAGGAAGAGAAATACTAAGCATTCTGGATAGAATTGCTTCTACATCTTTTGACTCTGATATATTTTGGCTGTTGTTTTGAAACAACCATCTGGCTGATACATATGTATCAAATTAAATGTGAAGAGAAGTTTAAAATATATTATAAGGATACCTGCAATGTTAACTCATCTTCTTTTTTAACGGACTATGTAGCATCTCATTTCCAAGGCTGTGCTTTAATGAATGGTCAATTGGATAAATCAATAATCATAGAATAAATTGTAGTATACACAGAATAAAGAGACATGCAAGGCTATAAATGTCACTTTGAGTCTAGAGTTGTGACTTGTCAGGCTTACAATGCACCATTAAGAAGACATCACAGATGGCGTAACACTCGCATGTTAATGACCTTTGGAAAATGAGTCACTGACCCTGAAACTAATGGGACATGACCCTGGTTACCAGAGCAACAGGCTTTTCACAGGACAATGGATGTTAAAAAAAAAAAAAAAATTGTCATTAGACAAAAATGTAACTGCAGTGCCAGCATTTTCAAAATGACATTACCTCATGCATATACATGGATCATATGCTTAATGAATGTACAACTATTGTAGAATGAAACAGAAATGTTTATACAGTGCATGTGTTCAAATTGTAGATAACTCAATAAAACTGATCCACAGGGAGGCAAACACCTTGGGATCCATTGTAATGATCTAAACAGTGCTAATTACTATTTTTAATTACTGCCACTTGATAGCAATATTACATACGATAATAAATATGGTTTAGATCATTAAAAAAACAACAAATGCCCAGTTCTAACTATTGCTAATTTACCTGAGTATAAACTGAATATTTTACTAGAACATCTGAACGAACTGTATATTATGCACTGCATATTATAAACAGTGACTGGGCTTCCTCTTCACTGATTACAGAAAGAATGTCAAATAGCACCAGTTTAATGAAGAGTTTCACTGAGTCAGCACCAGCTATAACTCATTAGCGAGGAAGACTAACAAAGGAGGAGGGTGTTTCTCTCCAAATTCAGAACTGGATGATTTCTCGGTTGTATAACTTTTGATATTCATTGTTCTTCAATGCACTCTTAGAACAGGTTTATTATGCTGTCATCATTATTTAGAAGCTGGTTCTGAACTCCAGTAAAAGACAAACAACTATATGTATGCATGTTATACAGTACAGTTATTTTTTCAAAGTACTGTATGTGAAGAAATAGGGAATTGTTTAAATAGAGGTCCAAAGGAAATGTTGTTCTCAGTGAACTCGCATTTTGTACCAGGGGTCATGTCATACTATTGTATAACCCTTAAACCCACAGTATGATATATATGTCTAGACTGACATTAATGAATGCATGCCAAGGCACTCCAGTCTCAGGAGACTCATTCCATTGTGTGGGTGTGGATAGCCTATATGTAACCACATCTGGCCTGATAGTAAAGCAATTCAAAACCAATTGAGCTACTGTTTACACCAAATACAATGTATATGTGGTTTACAGAAACGTATGCATGAATACCCAGATCACCACCAATATTGTTTATGTATACTGTACCTAACGGTATATATTCTGAGCGGACGTGGGAACTGGGAACTTGGTTTAAATAATATATCACAGAAACTGATCTGGTTTGTACCTGAAACGATAAAATGATGTCACATGTTGCTAATGTGCATGTGGCTAATCTTGATCAGAACTTTTCATTTTACAATATTTGTAAAAAAAAAAAAAAAAAAAATGAAAAGACATTACAATAATTACTCATTTTATTCTGTAATACAAAACTTTTTTTTCGCATTCCTACAAAGCGTGCTTTATATTAAAATGTTTCATATTAAAATACATATTCTGCATGGTTACTCACATGAAAACTGAAAGGGCCTTCCTCCCAGACCACACTGTTTAACTCTCTGGCCGTGGAAAAGTCCATAGCTTATCTCTCCAACAAATTTGTCCAGTTCTGGTCCGGTGGCATTGACAAGCTGAGCTCCAGTTTTACAAAGAATCGTTCCTTTGACCCAAAATTGCGTTCCAATGGCAACCGCTACACTCAGAGCACAACCAAAACTCAACAAGCCAGCTATACAAAATATAACTTTCTTTTGGCGACTCGGCATATTGGCGTACAACTTCCGTCAGAAGATACTGGTTACAGTTTACCCCAAAACAATCATAAATTCATAACAAAACCAGACACTTTTCAACCCCAAGCAACGTCTTACTGGTCAAACATCTTGCGGCAGCGCTCTCCTGTGGTTAAAACTTCAGCTGCATTGTTTTACATATACAGTTCTTCACTACTTTAGAAACCAAAAAGACGAACAGATATTATTGTGTTGTAATGTATTGCTGATAATAGTTGTACGAATCGAATTTCTGCGTTAGTTTGGAAACGTCCCGAATGGATTGAGTTACACCTCTGTCGTCCTGTCACTAGGTAACGCAAGGTTTAGGTTTCGAAGAGGGCTTCTTTGTGAAAACCAAGGAGAGCCTCCCCTGTCGCTCACCCTCCTTGTGATTGGACAGACAGAATGGTCCTGAAACAAAAATGACTTGTTATCACATCATCATCGTACAGCATCTGCTCAGCAAAGCTATACACAATACAATCACTTCGGGAGATGTCTTGGTTTGGCAGGGTACAAGAAAATAAAAACAAACAGCCAAATGATATAATGTTGCTGGTGAACACGTGTTTGCTTCACCAGATTTAGATCCACTATAACGTCCACTAATTCAGAAAATACAAGAAGGTTATTTGATGTTATTCATTTCACCGACATACTTTGATACTATAGCAGCAAATGCATACCTTACCTACCGAGTACTTTCCTGTATTAGAATGATGCTAATTACTTTGCCAAATTCAGCACCAAAGGAGTGGAAAGCAACAATCCACTCTTATTACGTCATGACATTTGAATGCCTTTGCTCGTAATTCGGTTACAAGGTATCAGACGTTTTACATTGAACTTATTATATATAACCTCCCTGTTACCTAGTATGTTTCATACAACAGAAACATAAGAATTATTCCTTACAAACCCCAAATCAAGTAAACGGTTCTAGGACTCCCTACTTCCTAGGAGTGTTCTACAATTATCGCTACATTGGATCAATACAAATCCAGCCACGGGGGGGGGGGGGGGGGGGGGGGGGGTCAGAATATACAGTACTGTGCAAACGTTTTAGGCAGGTGTGAAAAAATGCTGTAAAATAAGAATGCTTTCAAAAATAGACATGTTAATAGTTTATATTTATCAATTAACAAAATGCAAAGTGAGTGAACAGAAGAAAAATCTACATCAAATCAATATTTGGTGTGACCACCCTTTGCCTTCCAAACAGCATCAATTCTTCTAGGTACACTGGCACACAGTTTTTGAAGGAACTCGGCAGGTAGGTTGGGCCAAACATCTTGGAGAACTAACCACAGTTCTTCTGTGGATTTAGGCAGCCTCAGTTGCTTCTCTCTCTTCATGTAATCCCAGACAGACTCAATGATGTTGAGATCAGAGCTCTGTGGGGGCCATACCATCACTTCCAGGACTCCTTGTTCTTCTTTACGCTGAAGATAGTTCTTAATGACTTTCGTTGTATGTTTGGGGTCATTGTCATGCTGCAGAATAAATTTGGGGCCAATCAGATGCCTCCCTGATGGTATTGCATGATGGATAAGTATCTGCCTGTACTTCTCAGCATTGAAGAGACCATTAATTCTGACCAAATCCCCAACTCCATTTGCAGAAATGCAGCCCCAAACTTGCAAGGAACCTCCACCATGCTTCACTGTTGCCTGCACACTCATTCGTGTACTGCTCTCCAGCCCTTCGGCGAACAAACGGCCTTCTGCTACAGCCAAATATTTAAAATTTTGATTCATCAGTCCAGAGCACCTGCTGCCATTTTTCTGCACCCCAGTTCCTGTGTTTTCGTGCATAGTTGAGTTGCTTGGCCTTGTTTCCACGTCGGAGGTATGGCTTTTTGGCCGCAAGTCTTCCATGAAGGCCACTTCTGACCAGACTTCTCCGGACAGTAGATGGGTGTACCAGGGTCCCACTGTTTTCTGCCAATTCTGAGCTGATAGCACTGCTGGACATCTTCCGATTGCGAAGGGAAGTAAGCATGATGTGTCTTTCATCTGCTGCAATAAGTTTCCTTGGCTGACCACTGCATCTACGGTCCTCAACATTGCCCGTTTCTTTGTGCTTCTTCAAAAGAGCTTGGACAGCACATCTGGAAACCCCTGTCTGCCTTGAAATTTCTGCCTGGGAGAGACCTTGCTGATGCAGTATAAATACCTTGTGTCTTGTTGCTGTGCTCAGTCTTGCCATGGTGTATGGCTTTTGACAGTAAACTGTCTTCAGCAACCTCACCTTGTTAGCTGAGTTTGGCTGTTCCTCACCCAGTTTTATTCCTCCTACGCAGCTGTTTCTGTTTCAGTTAATGATTGTGTTTCAACCTACATATTGAATTGATGATCATTAGCACCTGTTTAGTATAAATGTTTAATCATAAACCTGACTATATGCCTACAAAATCCCTGACTTTGTGCAAGTGTACCTAGAAGAATTGATGTTGTTTTGAAGGCAAAGGGTGGTCACACCAAATATGGATTTGATTTAGATTTTTCTTCTGTTCACTCACTTTGCATTTAGTTAATTGATAAATATAATCTATTAACATGTCTATTTTTGAAAGCATTCTTACTTTACAGCATTTTTTCACACCTGCCTAAAACTTTTGCACAGTACTGTATGACCATGCAGCATTTTATAACATGCACTTTCATTTTTAAAAGTAAGCAACATTCCGGGTTTTGTTCTTATTTTAATATTCATAACCGTGGCGGCGTTTAGATTAATTGAATAGAACCTATATTGTACGGACATGTTGGCTTTGAGGCTAGTTTACAAAAACATTGTGAGCATGAAGAACTATTGTATCGTGTGATACGTAACACGGACATTTGCATATCCAGACAATGCCATTGGATCCACTATATTCCCACAACATACTGCTACCCTCAGATGTTGACATAGGCCAAGCTCTAATATCCTCATGACATATGTTTTGTGCTGCTTACTGTGCCTCTCTCTATGAAGCATGAAAAATACACCGAATGTTATTTCTTCCCTCCCTTTAATGTCTCTGAAGTCCCCAGCTGTTCAGTCTGGAAAACCGCCTACCTACGTCAAGTCTATTGCAAATAAAAGCTTGATAACATGGAATAAGTTAACTTTCAGATCATATGGTTTTTATTTTTTTGTAATAAACGGTTTATTCTAAAATATTACTGTAATTGAAAAAATTACAGTAAGATCAAAATAGTACACAATTCAAGAATGTGTGTGGAGCACTTGTTTAGTAGTGCGTATTAAGGACTGGGGGGTTAATTATACAATACATTTGTTTTGGATTGTATGGAAATGTAAGGGAATATATGGGCTTTTGTTTTGTAGTGAAAAACTTTTTTTTGAGGAAACTATGTTCATAAGCAACTAGTATTCTTTTCCTTAAACTTTTGCAATGAAACCAGTAATACAATGTGCTTATTTTTTGCTATCCCTATAATACCATGCCATTATCTTTTTTGATATTTTATTTCCACATCATGGAAACATCCAAGTGTTGACGGTGTGTAATCAAAATATTAGGTACACATGTTATTATTTATATTGTCGCTATTTATCTCTTGTCCCCTGTTGTATCATGGGTGTCTCCTATGAATTAAACTACTATGATAAGCTTAATTGATTGATTTGAAAGTGTATTTTCCGTTTGTATTATATGATATTTTACAATGTGTAATGAAACATAGGCTATTCAACGTAAAAATAAATAAATAAAAAAACAAGTCCGATAAACAACATGCAGTATAATACACATTTTGATGGAATTTTAGGAGTGCATGCCCCCTTACAGTTGAACGCATGCAACCATTTTTTTACGGTATATAGTTATCGTTTCATAACGACAGAAAATTACTCTTAATTACTATTAAAAAGAAACATAACCTACAGGATTATTTAATTAATAAACAGCACAGTGTACGTGCTATGCAGAGTGCTGCTCCCTGCTGCTCAGACTAGTACTGTGTAGACTGTTACATCTCTCTCTCATCATTCACTACCGGCTAACATGAGAGATCATGGCCGCGTTCGGGGTCCTTAGCTACAAACAGAGGCCGCTGAAACGACCGCGGCTGGGACCGCCCGACGTCTACCCACAGGATCCTAAACAGAGAGAGGTAATCTGACAACTCTCTATTTTCAAGCAGCGTCATACGAGGCAATACCGATATCGGGATTATTTTGCAATAAGATTAAGTGAATGTACGGTGCCTGCCAGGCTACTTAACCACATAGTGGAACACATTAATCAAAGCTCCCTTAAAAAGGGTTTCTGGTCTCTGGGCCTTGCACACAGCTGCCTCTGTTATTCTGTTAATTTGTTATTCTAATATACCCGCTGTGTTTGCATGCACAGTTAGAAATGAGACTTTTGCCAGCTGGCGAAGATGGCGTTCAAAAATATCAGTGTTGGGTGAAGTTTGGCAGCAGGGTTCTGCTGTAACTAATTGTTCATGCTCAACAGTATTGCAAACTTTTCTGTAATAGTCAGCCAAGACTTGCAGTACTGTTTAGTAATTAAAAATGCATATGGCTCTTGCATTAGATAATATCTTACGATATCTTTATAAAATTATTATACTGTATATATGCAAGTACAGTATTTTAGTATGCATGTATGTAGGTCATTGCCCAGGGAGGGTGCTGTGGAAAGTGCCTCCTGTCTTCTTGAGCATCCAGGGATATCTGTATGAATAATGAACAACCTTTCTGAATAATGATAGCAAAGCTTTAATTGGTTTGCAAATATATATTGCCGAGAACACAGATTACTTTACGTATGTCCCATGTTTCAGGTGTTAAAGAAACACAAATGGAATCACACACACATGCCGTTAAATCTAAACATTTTGTAAGAGTGACATGAGTGACATAAATGAATTTGCCGGGTATACTATTAATCAATTCTTATTGCTTAATTCGTATTGCTTAATGCCCTTCCATGCATATGTATTACAATGTAAATGGTGATATTTCAAAGTAATACACTTTGTTTTTGTCTGTGTTTAGGATGAGCTGACAGCAGTGAATGTAAAACAGGGATTTAGCAATCAGCCAGCATTCTCCGGAGACGAGCAAAACATCGTCATCAATCTGGCTAAGGTGAGCCGGTAACGAGCGTGGTGTGTGCTTTACACCCCAGATGTTTATATACTATTATAAAGCTACTCTTTGAATGAAATATTCTGCATGAAGAAGTGACTGGAGCTGAACTTCACTCTAGTCTGCAGTGGTCTATGGCAGGCCAATTTAACATTCCGTTAGCAAATACACATCGAAACATCGACTTGTTTTTTTGTTTATATTATTATATTAGTTGGAAGATTTCTGAAGTTCAGACAGGCAGGACAGATACAAATGACCCCCCTCTTGGTGCTAATGGTACAGTACAGTACATGTCACCTGTTTTTCACCTGTATTGATGCTCACCTTGTTTGTTCACGTCCATCCCCCTTTCCCTCTCTGTCCCTTTACAGCTCTTTTCTGGGCTCTACCCTCAGGAGATGGTTAGACGAGATTAGTCAAAAACGTTCTGTTTACTCACAGGGGATGAGACCAGATCTCATCCCTTTCTCCTGCCTCCATTTGAATGAATTATTAAGTAACCCAGTTTTAATGTGAAAACAACAACGTACATCCATTGCAATGCCCCAGTCTTTCAATTTGCATGGATATTAACTAACAACAGCAGCCTGGAGCTTCTGGTGTTTTTCATATTGCCATTCATGATCCTGAAGATCATACATAAAAACAAAACAAACAAAAAAAAAACCAAATGCCAGCAAGCTGCTGCTGTTACCTAACAGCCGTTTAAATACACTTGTTTGCAGTACAGATATACAAAAAATACAGTTTTATCTTGCATGTCTGATTTTAACAAACCATTCTGTAAAGAAAGTATTGAGAATCACGTTCCAATGTCTTGCAATCTTTAGTGTTGAGTAACTGTGTTTAAGTTAACTATGTAATATGATCTGTAACTTGTAGCAGAATATACGTCTGTGTTCTAAAGTGTTTTAATATTTTAATATTTTTGTGTTTGAGTTTAATTATTGTATAATTACACTATATAGGGCGTAATTGATTCTAAAACCATTTTCAATTAATGAATGCTATGATAGGTGAAAATTGTCATGTGCAACGTTAAATAATGTCTATGGCTATTCAATTAATAGTTTAATTATTGGATTGATTGGTGTCTGATATATGATAAAGCTGTTTTTTTTAATTGACAGTTGCTGATGAAGACACACTGTGTGTTTATTTTTTGTTTTGTTTCAATAATAATAAAAAGTTTTTTTTTTTTAACAAAATGTAAGAGGAATCTGATGTATAATATTAGCAGTCAAGACTTAAAGAAGAAGAGATCTTTGAGTGTGTGACCAACCTCGTCTCTACATATCCTGATGTAACTTTCACTATTATCTGCTGTATTATTGAATTGTGGTTTGTCACACTTGAGAATTATTGTATTTCTTGTTCTTATTGTATGACTTATATTGTAACATGTGAATGTATTTGTATTTGCTTGCGATTGTAAGTCGCCCTGGATAAGGGCGTCTGCTAAGAAATAAATAATAATAATAATAATAATAATAATAATAATAAAAGAGTCATCAGCAGGGATTGCAGGGTTGATTTGCCATTGCTGTTAACTGTTTTTTAACTCTGTAGAGACGTTAATATATATAAAGTGCCTTAAGATCGGCACCTCTTTTTGGATATATATATATATATATATATATATATATATATATATATATATATATATATTACTCTGCAATCATTGTGAACAAAAGGAACAAAGCAACAATGTGACAGCTCTTGAAAATAATCACTAATGGAAAAGAGTGGAGACCTT
Source organism: Acipenser ruthenus (assembly GCF_902713425.1). Classification (NCBI taxonomy): domain Eukaryota; kingdom Metazoa; phylum Chordata; class Actinopteri; order Acipenseriformes; family Acipenseridae; genus Acipenser; species Acipenser ruthenus. Next base: position 6,998,859 of record NC_081200.1, on the reverse strand, counting down.
GAGTTCTATCGCTTGAAAGCCAGCAGCCTGTCTTCAACTGAAATGATTGGGCCTTGTGGAGTCAGCAATACTTTTTTCTGCACAAAGTGCTTTTTTTCAATCAGTCCAGTAAAAGCAATACTCCCAGGGCTGCCGGCATTGAAATGTAAAACTATTGCTAAAACTAAGTGAAGTACAGTATGTCAGATATGTTAAAACTGCACTCTGGAGTACGAAAACGGTTTCTAAGTATGTTTTTATTTTTTGAAAACCCTCAATGTAGTCATCAAGCTGTTCAAAGAACGTACAGATTAACACTCATAGTTTCATTTTGAGAAATTAATAGACTTCCGTGGATTGGCACTAATTGATTGGGTGCTTATAAACACTCCACCACCATTAGTCATGAAGGTTAGCTGAAACCTTTAAAATGGTGGAAACTAAGGTTTTCTGTTCTATTGTTAACATTTCAAATGAAAGAATGCAGCATTTCATTGGGTGTACTATACAAAGCTTGACTTGCTAGCTATTGCACCACCTATTAGTATTGGAAAGTAATGAAATGGACAGAATTATTTTCTTTGTCAATTTATTTTACGACAGAGACAGCACCCAGATAGCTTCCACTTAATAGAGCACTTTATTGCTGTAATGGTTGAGTTAGTGTGTGTCAGTGTTTCCGGGTTCAGACTTAGTCATTGAACATTTTATGGGAATATCAATCTCTCTGAATGTATCAGCCAGCTAATTTTCAGCTTTATAGTGACCTTACGATCCGCCAGTCTCAAGACAGACCTCAAAATATGATATTGTCAATACCAATAAATGACAGAACACTTTTCTGTGATTGTTTCCACTGTCTTATCTAAGGTCTGGGTTGCCTTAAGATGGAGTTCCCCTTGGGGTTTAAAATAGTCATATTTAAGAAGCTGTTAACATTGCAAGACCATGTTGTTAGTATAAGCGCCTGTGTTGTTTATCATGTAAAGATATCACTGTCATAATCCGATCATCAGAACAATTCGATTTTCCAAACATCCCTAGTCCTAGTTAGTTTGGATAATAGTTTTACTGTAATACAATTTATTTTGGAAATGCATTGTAGGAACAAACATAAAAAAACAAACAGTGTGTTACAGGACAGCAGACAAGAATTGTGGTCCTCAAGGTAATGAAAGTTAGCAATTATGCTTCTGAAAATAAATCAATGTGTTTTTCTAAAGAATAATTACTTTACTGAAGCAGCACTTTTAATATAGTAACCTTACTGCAATTAGTATCTGTTGGAAATAACTGCCATCTCTCTTTATCTCAGTTTCAGTTTCAACACATGCAGATCTGTTCTGCTTTAAATACAGTGTTTCATATTTCCTGAAATACACATACCCTTATGCTTAAGTATGACACATTTCAGAAGAATGACTGCTAAAATAAGCCATCAGTGTGGGGAGTGCCAGGCAATTACAGAACTGCATGTTCAGCTACTTAAAATCCCTATTTCAGTCAACTATGCAACAAATAACACTGAAGAATAAAATTGCTATTTGTCTTCACTCAGCACGAATGTACTTAATGTGCTGTGTTTCAGTTTTACACAGTAATTCATTCATGTGTTTGTTAGGGGTGTGCTGATGCTCTTACTCAAACTCTCAATTGCTTTTAAGTATTTATTGGCAGGTATTCAATAAATGTATTCAAGCTGTCCTTTGCTCATGTTTACAATAGAGTACCAGTCAGAAGCAATTAACTTCCCTATTAAGTGTTTTAAAAGCTGATTGGAAGTTTATTGTCCTCTAATCCGGGACACTTTTACTGCTGTACTTGCTTACCAAGACTGTAAAATGAATGGATTTATTGAATACCCACCCATAAATACTTCTTAAAAGCAATTCTGAGTCTGAGCACAAGTGACAGCACATGTTTATTTGTTTTTATATCAAAATAGTTACTACACAATTATCTATGCATTTGTGTCTGTATTGTACCAGTATTGTCTTCTTTCTGTCTCTCTTTATAGATCAGGGCCTATTTCAGCAGTATATTAGCAGAAAAGCTGAAGCTGAACACCTTCCAGGACACTGGAAAGAAGAAACCACAGATTAATTCCAAAGATAACTATTGGCTTGTCACTGCACGCTCGCACAGTGCGATACACAACTGGTTTACTGATCTGGCTGGAAGCAAACCTCTCACTGTTTTAGCGAAAAAGGTAAGCTCGTCACTAGCTTTTACCAACAGGCTGTATTTCCAGTACACTATCACACAAGTAGAGGATATTCTGATTTTAGCACTTCAGTGCTATAGTGTCTGAGAGTTTCAGAATTGGACATTAAGAACAAATCTGAGATACCTTTTAGATATATGAAATCAGTTGTTCAGGGCAGTAGTAAAATAAAGCCAGTAGCCTAATCACCTAGTGAGCTTATAAGTGCAGTAAACAAATTGAAGGCTTATCAAGCTGCATATTACCTTTTTTTGTCCCATGATATGTGTTCTTAATTGTAATTTATTACTGTTTCTGCGCTCATAGATATAACACTTGCTGAGCAAGGTGGAATTTCTGTAATGAGGCCAGTATTGACCTCTAAAGGAGCAGTAGGCATGTGATTTTGTTGAAGGTTTATGATGGACAATCTCAAACAAATAGATATTATTCAGCTTCAGAGGGTATACAGTATTCTTTTAAATTGTTGTGTCATCGTCCCCCCCCCCCGCCCCGCTCACTGTCTCATTGTTAGTTTCACTTCAGTGTTTCCTGGTATCATGAGTCACTTCCCTGGGGACCTGTAACCCATTTCACAAAGAAACTGGAATCCTAAACAAGCTCAGCCTACCAATTTGTTAACTGACAGCATTCAGTCATGAAGTGTTTCTGGAATTAATATTATCGAGTTTCACAGAAAGTGGACGTGCAGCCCAGGTCAGTAGCTGGATAGATTTCACATATTTGACACATGAGGAGATTACTTTAATGCATCAAAAACGGGGTTGACTAATATCATATTTTCACAGGAGACAACACGCGTTTAAAACTTGACCGTCATTCCCATTTAAAGTAATGCAATGAGGGAGGAATGCAGATTGCTCATTGTGTGATCAACCCCAGGAAAGAAACTGGATTGAGGGCATGTTGCCCAATACCATCTAAAGTGTCTCCAGTGCTACTCTTCTGTAGAGTTAATAGGATACATATTTCTCATGTCTAACTAAACGATATTTCACTGTTGCACAGGGTCTGTAGATCTTTCACAATTTCTGGTCTTTAAAAGAAACGAAAAAGTACTTTTCGGATCAAAGTGAAACAGTACAGTACAATATATTGCATGACAAGGAGTTTCGTGGAACAGTGTACACAATACGCTGTAAATGGATTGTGCATGAAAATAAATGAAATATTATCCTACAATTTAAAAGAAAGCAATTCATGCATCTTAATAATCCTGTGCAATTTGTGCAAAGGAGGCTCTATTGCCAGTGCTGTTATTTAAGAATGTAAATAATTCTATTAAAGCCCAAAGATAGTTCATTCCACTACTGTGCAGTGAAATGCTAACTTAGAACTTACAGAAACAAACTTGGCATCCAAATTCAAAGTCCATTAAAAAGTCTAATCAACTGTACAATGTTCCAAAGCCCCTTTCATCATGAATAAAGAGGTTCTTCAAATTGGTACACATTTGCAAAGCTGACCCAGCCAAGCGCTCTCTTGGCAGCCCTTATTTGTTTTGAAGGTCATTGCTTGTAATTGGACTGGACTGTCTGTGTAGAGTTAATTAAACCCAATTATGAGGGGGTTTGTTGATTGCAATTATTGAGAACTCAAGGTATGAATGGATCTACTGTTTTTTTTTTTTTATAAAGAACGCTTCATTTTTGATAATCTTAAAATCACAACAACAAACATTGCTGTTGGTGGGTAGCATGCAGTAACTTATTGATAAGCTAGGAAAAATAAAAAAAGGGATTCATGTTTTGCTTGTGGGATCAGGTTGTATATTATTGTCTTTTTATTATTTTTTTACAGAATGGACTCAGATACTCACCAGGTACCTCAGAGAACAGCTGGCAAAGATGGCTGAGGTTTACCATGGGACATCAAACCAGGGGAACAGCTCCGCTCCCCTGCCTGAAGCGGTGGAGCAAGCCGTGAAGCAGTGGGGTTACAATGAGAAGCTGGCGTTCTATATGTTTCAGGTAAGAACAACCAAGTTACCACATCTTGTAGTATTCGGCTATTTAAACCCATGCTAATTTGAGCTCAGCTTGTTTTTAATCCAGTCAACCTTTCAGCAGTGTCTGGGTTCAGTGGAACAGCTAAATTGCACTCCTGCTACTCTTTTAAAGTGATTGCAGCAGTGTGTCCGCATGCCTTTTCATTGAATTGCTTGACGCTTTGTCTTAGGAGGGGATGTTTGAGAAACAGGAATTCCTGGCGTGGATCCTGGATGTTTTGGAGAAAGTCAGACCAGGTGATGATGAAGTCCTTAAACTGTTGCTGCCACTGATGCTCCAGGTAAGGTTGGGGAGGGGGGAGCGGAGGGGGGAGCGGAGGGGGGTCGTTAAATGTTAAAGGTGACCTGCCTAGCACATGAGTTCCAGCCAGCCACATGTCTGTAATTATAACTGGGATGGGAATGTATTGTACAAAAGAAAGCACGCAATCAAGAAAGAATGAAATAATGAAGGTTGCTACCAGTCAGTATTTTGTCCTAATTGGAGTAACGCCTGGCCCCACTGCAATTCCAATACTGTACAGTACTGTTTACCCTGTCACGCATGGAGGCCTCGTATGGGGATAGTTTAAAAAAACTCTCTCTAGTCCTTATATGGGGACATATGGAAGACGCAAATGCATGATAGCCTCATATGAGGCTAGGTGATAGTGTGTTTTGGGAAAAAAATATATAATGATGTGTCCAAAACTATTTCAAATGGTTTTATTTTCAACTATTTTCATGCATGAAAGAGTTAAGCAGTACAGTGCTTTAATGCTTTTTATTACGTTTCAGTACTCTGAAGAATTTGTTCACTCAGCCTACCTGTCCTGTTGCCTTGCTTATTTCTGTGCCGGACGACTGTCTCTGTTGCTGAATGAGAACCATGGCCAGGTCTCAGCCCACTCCCCACACGTGATAACAAGACCAACCCCCTCCTCGCGCAGTGCCCCCAACGCTGGGGTGAGCTCCACACAGTCAGGTCTGGCAGACCCAGCACCGGCCACTCATCTACGGCCTAAGCTGTATCATGCAGGTATGGCTTCATACTGTCTCCCATCGAGAGCTACCTTTATATTATTTATCATAAAAAATGATAGTTTTTAGTTAGTTCATATATCTTGTATGAATGTAAACTAAAAGCAAGATTCATAATCTTTAGCTTACTAAAAAAAAAAAATAATAATTTTAATAATGAAAATATTGTTTCCTGTGTGTAGGCTTTTTGTCACATTTTTATTAACCACGTGTGCCCAGAAATAAACAACACTGTAATAAAAATGAAATACAGCAATGCTTTAATCCGTATTAATGACTTTTAATGAAATACAGCAACACCAGATAGTTTTCATGTGTTATATTTTTTCTCAAGTGAAGTTTTCTCTTGCAGACAGTAAGCCTTTGCTGTCCCAGTGCCTTGGTGTGGAATTACTGCACTAACGAGAGCAGGAGTCCCACCCCCGGCTCTCCTCTGGACCTGCTCCAGGTGGCCCTGTCTGCTTTGCCCATGCCAGGAGAGAAATCTGTCTTTAACCAGCAGGTGAGCATGTGGGGAACCTGTCCAGTGCCTGTGAACAATTGGAAATACCTGCTGTGACGTTGTGGGTAGGAATCTGTAGCCGAGCCTGTCCTCAAGTCTGTCCTCTAGACTGTGTCAGAGTCGCTCCTAAAGACTGCCGGACCCGCTGTCTTTGTCCTGTGTGACCCATAACTGATTTACAACAGGCTAGTTGCAGATTTTATACATGAGAGAATACGATGGTCTTTCATTTTCCTCTTAGGTGAGAGCAAGTATATACGAGGTGGAGCAGCAAATCAAGCAACGAGGGAGGGCTGTGGCGGTCCGATGGTCTTTTGACAAATGCTACGAGTCTGCTGCAGGTAGGTACTGAGTAAGATGATTTCCACATTGAGGTCTGTTCTTTGAAGTAAGTTGTTTGGGTGCAGTTTCACAAACCACTTCTAGGGGGCAGCAGTCTGCTAAATCCAGTTTAAATCTGATGAAGGAAATGCATGTAAAGAAAACATTTTACACTTTACTCATTTAGCTGGGTTGATTCCTGCAGGCCGTTGTGTCCCGTTTTGAAATATTGTTTTGAAACAGGCAATAACCAACAATGCATTTTTTTTTTTTTTTTTTTTTTTTACAATATAATAATCGAATTTACTTACCTACAGTACATTTCTGTTTAATGTATAATTTATTTAAAGGAATTTGTTTTTTGTTTAATGAGGTAAAGGCATGTTTTGTGTAGCATTATGTGTTTTATCTACTCAATGCAATACCATAACATACAACACTTTTGCCTGGTTAGGGTGTTTTTTCAGACAATTCCATGTCTCCCAGTCCTAAGGCGATAAAAATGTTTCAGATGAGTTTTTTGAGTGGCTTTGCTGCCCTCTAGTGTAAGTATGCAGATGTTTTGTTAACAGATCCACTTGGTCCTGAATGAAGCCCTTTTTCTGCTTATTTTGTTCAAAGGTTGTTTGTAGAGTGTTACAAAGAACAGTACAGAAATAACACAGTGAGCTAGAATCTCCAGTATTAAGCACTGACATTTTAATGATTTATTTTTTAACCTTTCAGACGATGCCTTTTCTCTTGCTGCAGGGTTTACCATTGCTAAGGTTTTGCACACACTGGAAGTGCTAGATCGCCACTGCTTTGACAGGTCTGACTCCAGCAATTCCCTGGACACCTTGTACCACAAGATCTTTTGGACAAACCAAAACAAAAATAACCAGGAGGTATGTACATACATCCAAACCACTCTAATTCCATTGTTTGTTGGTTGAAGTTCCCATTTTCATCCTTATTCCTATAATACTACAGAATAGTACATCCAATCCTTGTTCACAATGTCACAGTCTGTTTGTATCTTAACTATTTTAACTTGATTTAAATCTAGGAATGTCTATTACATGCTTTTTGAACCCCTATAGTTCGGGTTACCATATGACTCCATGTGCACTAGGACAGTTTGGGACAGTTCAGGCTTTTCAACTCTGCGTTCTGGTGCATTTTACGTGTCTCGGGTACCTTTCACTGCAGGACTACACTTACCAGAATGCACTGGGATGTGGGTTGAAAAGCTTGAACTATCCCAAACTGCCCTGGAGTCATATGGTAAGCCCAGTGAAGTATGGCCCATATAGGGGACTCAATACCCCTCACAATATGTTGTATGAACCTAAACCTGCATGATGTTTTTTTTCTTTCAGGTCATAATGCTGTTTGTACCGTGGTTCCCTAGAATTGGTGTTTGTTCTCTGTTCTTATCACATTTCCCTTTTGACTAGAAACCACATTAAAAGCAAAACAAACATTTTATTTGAATGTTTTTCCTGAAGGCATTTCAGCTTTAACAGTGGTAAGAAGAAGCACTTTGCCTCCTTCCTTTCCTCGCTGTGAGTCAGAGGGAGTTGTGTAGATGTTGCGCCTCACAGTCTGAGTTACTCTGAATGTAAGCCAAGTATATTGCTTTAAAATAACCTCTGCAGATCTCTCCCTCTGTGCTACATACATGATTTAATATGTTGATTGTGTCCTCTGACTTTTGCTTAGGACCCCTGGGGCCTCCATTTAAACAGTGGAATGTTGTTTTTAGATAACAAAAAAGATCAAACTCTTTTTTGGTTGTGTTTACAGAAAAAAGCCTCTCGTTTTACTCAAAGGGTTATGTTCTAAAACTCAAGGTCAATGCAGAGACTCACTGTTTGACCTCTGTAAGACTATTATACAAAAAAATGAACATTTCATATGATTAGATTGGTACTGTGTTACATTATGTTATAAAATGGAGATTGGATGTGCAAGTGTTTGTGCAAGGACTATGAGAATATTTCAAGGTGCTATATTCCAGTAAAGCACTATGATATGTAACCTAGGCTTTTACAAAGTAATTTACATTAACAATGTAGATTTACTGTGGTATCTTTTACTGGGTGAAACTTTGGCTGCCCTGTTTATTTTACTATCATAATTTCATTATGACTATAATAGAAGGAACAATTTAAATGGCTGTTAACTTGTAGGTCCATGATGGAATTAAAAGCTCTGTTTCTTGAAAAGTGGCCCTGAGCTATCACTGAGCTTCAGCTATCACTGAGTTTCAATTAAAAGTGTCTCACGTGCCAGACAGGCTGTATGAGAGCTACACTGTGTGGTAACCTTGGTACTGTGCTCCCCTTTTATAAGGCAGCCCTTTATACTGCGGAACAGGTTATAAGGCGGTACAGTCATGGCTCCCATGTGCCTCATAATGCCATTACATTAACACTAGTAGTCTCATTCTAAGGTGTAAAACAAATAGCACAGTCTCTTAACTATGGCTCCCGACTACAGGATTATAAAGGGGGAGCACTATATTCACAGATCTCCAGTTATAATGTGTCATTTCATGCTTTAGATTTAGTGCTATGACTACACTGCTTCCTCAGGTGTTTGCTAATTTAAATGTCTAATGATACGATTCTACAGCGTATAGGACCAGTTTATTGCCACTCTTTTTGAAGCAGTTTTTGGCACGGAGATAGGCAACACTGATAAAGCTGAACTGAAAGTGATGTCTTATACCTCATGCAATACTGCAGCTACTGTATTGTTGCAACTTTCTTGTGGTAATGCCAGCGGTTAAAAAGAGAATAATGTTATTAGTGCTTCTACATCCTTAAAACCTAGCAATCAAAAATAAGTTATTTTACATTGCAGTACGCTTTTCAGAATTACATTTGCAATGTTAAAAATTCTAACTTGAAACTAACAAAACACATATTAAAACAGCATGATATTTTACTGGCAGACTTTTTGCCACATCACTGTAATGTGTTTTATGAACATTATTTACTGCTGTTCCGAGACTCTGAACAGTATGCTTTTCACATTCATTTTACTATATGATAGCATGTTGGCAGTTTTTACATTATTCGTGTGGAAGGCAGATCTTTTTGATTTTCAGTGTCTACATTTGGAAAGTTATCAAACATTTTTTCAGCAGTATCCCTGTGAGTCATTTTAGTCGTGAACTGTTTGCTTTGTAGATTTGGGTTAAACCTGACATTCTCTACACAGTGAGAATTTCCTCAGTGCCCACATAGATTTTCTATTAATGTCCTGTGACCTTTTTTTAAAATCCTTTTCACTCAGAGTGTTTGTTTAAAAGAGGTGTTAGGTTTGCTGGTGACAAGAGGTAGGTATTGCTTGTTCTTAGATTGTGCCAAACCTTGTAATTCATTAAACTGTAATCCATTTCTACGGGTGGTCAAACTACACCTGTCATTTCTGACTAGCTCATTTGGTCTAGCTCAATAACAGAAATGTTCTGTAGTAATGTATGTATTTACTGTAGGCTATAGTATGTAAAGAAATGTGTGTTTGCATTTTTTTAAATGGACATTTGTAAACAACAAGCAACGACAACTCAAAAAAACCCTTATAGAGTGAAGGTGTTGTAAATAATGTTTGTGGTGCTACAGTATATGTTGTCCTCCGCCCTTCCGGCAGCTTGTTTCCGTGACAAGGCCTACCTGTTCCCAGCAGCAGCAGCCTGTGTCCCCACACGATGAGGCGGTGGTGACGCTGCTGTGCGAGTGGGTCGTGAGCAACAAGCGCTCCGGGAAACACAGAGCCGCGGCCGTCGCCAAGCTGCTGGAAAAGAGACAGGAAGAGATGGAGGCTGGGGTGAGGCCTGCACTTCCTGTTTGGAACATTTTAGAAATCTTTAAGCTGCTGTGTTTGTGTACAAAGACTCCTGTGCACCTGTTACCTGTCTTTGGTGTTACTAATTAGTATCTAATACACTGCTGCCTTGTTATGTTGCATGATGGCTGTATTTGTCAGAAAGCAGTCTATTTGCTTCATCTTGCAAAGTGTGCCTCTTTGAACTGAATACAGTGGGTAAATGCTAGAAAACATTGTTAAAGGTATTAGGATAAAGTTTTTTTTTAGAGGTTCATGAAAAACAAACCCAGCTACTTACATCAGAAAGTGATAACCTTTGCAATAGGGCACCTTCCAACCTTTCTTGTCGAAGGAAAGCCTATGTGTACACTGATTACTGTTGCATGTTGCTTCCCTTAATAGAGGTGTGGAGAGTCAGGGGTCCTGGATGAGAGAATCGATTTTTTCAGCTTCTCTTGCTGGATCCAGTGCGCCTGTCTTTCAGAACGTTTGTCTTGTGTTTTTGGATACGCAGGGACCTTTATTAAGTAAGCATTCATTTTAACAGATTTCTTAAGCTTGACAGTGGCTATATTTTGCTATATATTTTTAAATATAAATTAAAACAAGTCAAGTATGGTTTTACACCTGGTCGGTATTTGCAATCCTGCTTCAGCAGGAAGGCAGTGCTATCAGGATCTCTTAACACTGTGTATCATTAGACATGCACTAGTGTGCCTGCTGTTGGTATTGATTACTTGCTGTCAGGATTTGTACTGAGCTTATATCAGATTTAGAGTGGTCCTGAATGTTTTTCTGTTTTTTTTGCCATCAATGGACCCATTCATTCATACATTTAATGAGCCACTTTGGCCACTTACTGTGTATACTTCAGTTCATTCTAAAGTGGAAAGTGTCTGTGTGCCTCTCCATTCATTCCCAGCTGACCCCCACAGTGCGAGTAAGAACACAGAGTTTGTGAATCTGGTGCTGCTGTTCAGCGAGTTTATCCGCTATGATGTATTTTCCCATGATGCTTACATGTGCATGCTGATATCCAGGGGGGACCTGTCTCCTGTCAGGACACGGGCGCCTCACACAGAGGAGTCCTATTCTAAAGACAACCACGTGAAAGCAGAGGTGAGGGTCTCTGTAAAGGACTCCAGTTGTAAAGGACTGTAAAGGCGGTTTGTGAAAATGTGTGCTGAAAACTAGCATTTGTTTAGCTTGTGAATAATCCCTCCAATGTCTGTTTTGCTAAACAATAACTTTCCCACTGAATTAGCCTTATCCTGTAGGAGATGTCAGTGTCTAAGGTAGAAATATATACAACTACAATACAACAATTATTATTATTTTTAATTATGAATCTCCCCCCAAGCCTTTATTCCTTTGTAACTTAGAGAAACTGATAAGAGTGTTTTAGACTTGCACTTGCATATCCTTTCTTGTCATTTTATTGGTTTACAATATCTGGAAATAATAACACCCACTAGCGAATTTTATATGTTCATTTATAGGTTATTGATTACACCCTAACAATGTGAAACTTGGCCTTCAGTACAAAAAGGGTGTTTCTTTAGCTTAAAACATCCAATCTTAAGATATATGTAATAGTATAATAAAACCTACAGTAATAATACAAACCTCTTTGTTAATGTCTTATAATTATTTTTCAGAAAGTAATATTTTCTTTAATTATTAAAACATTTGATCTGATTTCAGGAACAAGGCGGGTTTGGGGAACAAATGGACATCACTTCAGGAGCAGCACATGTTTTTGATGATGTGGACAAGGGTGAATTTAAAACTGACTTCAGTTCCGAATTTGCAGTATGTTGAAGCCCACTTTACTTTGTTTATTTCCGAAAAGGTCTAATATCCTCCCCAAACCCAATTAAAAAAAAAAACGCAAACAGGTGAATACAACACAGACAGACCTCCAAGAAAGTCGTTTCAGAGTTTGTTATTTTGTTACAGTAGTTATTACTACAAATCAAACTTTGTGGTCTGCTGCACTGCAGCATTAAAAGTAAAATGGGAAAGGGGTTTTAAATCATGAAGGATGATTTGGTTACTTGCTAGAGAATGTAAAGCAATACAGTGGTTCAGATAGATCAGCCTCTGAACCTATCAATGACTATGACAAAAGCAGCAACCAGTCTCAAACCAGCCTGCTAAATTTAAACCTACTTAGAAATGGAATCTTTGTAGAACTGTTGAGCTCACCTGTTCCTTCTTCCCCTTGGTCAAAAGGCCTCAAAACATGAATGATTAGTGATATGTTTTAGAATGCAAGTTGTTATTATCTTATGCTTGCAAAGAAAACATTTAGTTTTCATTTATAAATATATACATTTAGTATATATTTTTTTAAAGTAATTATATATAATTTTAATTTGATCAGTGTTAGAGCAGGTAAAATGAAAGGTCTGTTTGTCACTGTCATCTCATAGCTGTTTCTGTTTGACTCTTAGATATTCTCCACAATGTCAGGAGAGCCCGTGGCTTGTGAGAATTTGAACAGTTCGCTTGAACAAGAACGCCTTTCTAAAGAGGAGAAACTGGTCAGGAAGGAGAGACAGAAAGAGATGATATCTCCATCCTTCTACGATCTGCCCCGTCATTTACAGTATGCGTCACACTTCCCTATACCTCTGGTAAGTAACATTTTAACTTCAAAAACTGCGGTTCTTATTAACATTGCTGCAGTATAGAACTTCCTCATAAAATAAATCTGCATCAAATCTTTGTCGGAGGATGCAGACATTGTGACAGATTCTTGAAGAACAGATCAAGAAGAGTGGTGAAATGACAATATTGCAAATACTTTGTAGACACAGGGCCCTATTCTCAAAGCTACTGTATTTTGTGTAGGTGTGCTTTGAGTAATGCTGGAGTTTTTTTTATTACTCGCAAACACATGACTTCGAATACGAGGAAAATCCAAAGGTTAGCCGAGGACTGAAACGCAAGTCATTTTCTCTAACCTTTTTCAAATGTGAATCCATCAGCAGACAACAAATAGATGTCATTTATTATAGCACCATTCGCAAGGTTTTTTCCAGGTCGCTGTACCTTATCAACGGTCATAATGAGGTCACTTTTATACTGGCCTCTCCACAGAGCCTTGCTCTGGTTTACTCGGAAACAGCCCCAAAGATAAAATACTCCAGTGACTTTGTTAAACCTGGCAAATAGCCATGAATACAGAAACAGGAAATAATAAAGATGATTAAAAACACACATCACAAGATAATAAACACAGAAAAGATACATGCTATGCTATTCACAGGGTATAAATTATTCCTTTAAAAATAGAACAGAAAGTTGTGAGAATCAGACAACTCCCTGTAGGAAGCTGCTGGTGCTTACAAGACAATACTCCCAACTTCCTCTGCTGTCTGAATTTCCTGTATACAATATCTCAGTTCAAGTGTCAAATTTATTTAAAACTTGTTAATAGAATAAAACTAGTTTAGCACTGTTTTTAATAGCATCAGACATGCCCACAACAATATAGTTTATTTATTGAGTGTATAACATAATTTTTCTTAACAATATTGCTTTAATTATGTACAGTAGTAATTTATACAGCATTCAACTTTTTTAACATTTAGCTTTCCAATATTATATCTTATTGTTGTATATAATATAATACAATATAATTCCCAAGTCATGAATTTCATAGGTTTAAAGATCACTATATGCAAATATACAGTACAAGTTGACTGATCAGATGTATTGACGGTTGTTATATAGTACTAAATATAATGATATGCCATTTAAATTCTTAAGGTAGTAGTCAAAATATCCACGAGTTTACAGTGTTGTAAATTTTCACCAATTATACCTCAGTACAACCTTTCTAGCCATTCAGAGCACTCCTTTGCAGTAGATTATTGACTGTCCACACTGATTTCAGTAGTGTGTGAAATAGAACTAGTCTAAGCTGAAAAACAACCTGTTCCATCACTACGGCAGCCATGTGAGAGCAAAGTATTAAGCAAAAATGTCTCAATTTATTCATGTATCCAAGAATGAAAAGCGAACAGACACGCTTTTAGGTCATTTTCTACAGAGTTGTTCAGGTTTTTTTTTCTTTTATTGAACACGTTTCATTTTTCAGCCGGAACTGTGTTTTTTATGGAAGGCTGTCTTTGTGGCTTGAATGCCTCCGAGACCTTTTGTCTAAAAGAGTGTGAGAGATGGTAGTAGAGGACTGGATCAAAACAAAGATTGAGCACCGACAACAGCAAGGTGCTTTCCTTGGCTAAAAACAGCGAGCGCTTCAGCGAGCAGTCGGTGATGACCTTGTTCTGTGTAAACGTGTATGGGGTTCGAACGATGTGGTACGGAACAAAACAAACAACGTATCCCAGGGTGACAACCAGGATATTGAACATAGCTTGCTTTACATTTTGGTGATTCTCGTAGTTCCTGTTTCGGCACAGGCGCTTCAAGACAAGCCCATTTGAAATCAGTATAGCGGCCGAAGCGTTCAGAAATATAGCAATGCATATGAAATTTGTAAGCATGTGCCAGTTGAGTCCCAGTTCCTGTTTGAATTCGGCGCAGGTGACCAGAGTTTTTTCTTCTATAGTCTTGATGGGAATTAGCATGTTTGGGACCATGATGAACAGCACCAACCCCCACACAACTCCAGACATCATTTTAGCAAATCCCACATTCTGTATCCTAAACAGTTTTGAGCTCTGAGTTATCTGAAGGTACCGATCTACGCTCACAAAAGCTAAGAATATAATGGATGCATACATGTTTATGTATATGAGGCAGGCAGAGAACTGGCAGTGGAAGATCTTTAGTTTCCAAGGGGCAATGCCTAAGTCAACAGCGATTTTAAAAGGCAAGGCCAAGGTCAGTAAGAAGTCTGAAGTCAGTAGGTTGATCAGGTAAATGTTTATGCAATTGTTGTTTTTGCCATGTCGAGTGAACGCCCACAGCGCCACAGAGCTCCCAATGATTCCAGTCAAGAAGATCACGTAGTAGAAGTAAGTGAATGGTTCCATTTGGTCGTTGACTGCACAGTATTTGCTGTGATCAGCTTCCAAAGAAGACCAATTCATCTTCAGTATCGATAAACACAGACGGGAAGGAAAAAATCAGGCCTGCAGAGATGGGAAGAAAGTCTATGATATCGTTGTGATAATTTGAACACGATTCTAAAAGTTAGTTATTCCATCATTTACAATTCTAAAACTACTTACAGTACATGCCACTAAATTAGATGTCCGAGTTGTTTATTTCTGATTTGGTGTGTTAACGCCCCTGCTATGAACGAATAGATCTTTCATTTAAAAATGCAACATGAAATCAAATAGCTCCAGGTGATTAGAGGCAGCCTCATACTAATTAGGATGAACCCCAAGATAACATGTTAAAAACTAGTTGTCAATAGGTTTCAAAGCAGAATCCCTTCAGTACTAAAATGATGTTTTGTCAGATAAAGTAAAACTTTCTTACCTTATGTAACAGACACGTCTTCTCACAACTGCCCCTGGGATCTCACTGCTTATCTGAAAGCAGTTTCCCTCTTCATTGCTCTTACTAAAATGGAATCCAGCCACCTGGTAGAAGGAAGTGAACCTGATATGTAACAGAACGTGCGGTTAGCAGGACAGGCACCACATACACAGCATGGTTAAGTAAAGCATGGGTTCCCAATTCTGGTCCTGGGGGACCCCTCTGTCTGCTGCTTTTCATTCCAACTGAGTTCTCAATTACTTAATTGAACCCTTAACTGAACTATTCATTAGCTTAATTATACCTTTTTAATTGTTTTCAGCTTTTAGGCAGTTGGAGATTTCAAGTTAACTATACAATTTTATAAGTAACTTGGAACTGGCAACTTTTTAGGAGCTGAGAACAATTAAAAAGGTCTAATTAAACATATTATTATTTCAATTAAGGGTTTGATTAAGTAATTGAGAACACAGGTGGAATGAAAAGCAGCAGACACAGGGGTCCCCCAGGACCAGGATTGGGAAACCCTGTAAAGTACGTTAGTATGTTTTTTTCTTTTACCAAACTGCTTGATTAAATAATAATAGATTAATCTAAAGAGCGTACAACAGGATACTTATAATGTACAGCTGTACAGTATAAGAGCATACCCTTTTTCATTACAGGACAAAACATGTGTTGTCGGGTAGTGTATAGTATACCCAGTATACAGTTCAAGTTTAGAAATCTAATAGAAAACAATTGCACTTTTTGCAATTGCCCTTTTAGTTCTTCATGTTTATTGAAGACTATACCTATATAGCCTCTTTTTAACTGATTTAAACTCATACTGGGAATAGCCATATAAAGAGAGACAATAGTTGTATTTTTAAAGTCCTTATTAAACACACTTTTGTTACCTAAAACAACACAAATTAATTGCAGACTCCATGTTAAGTGATCCTACCTCTGTTTCAGGTATTCCCAAAGCTGGGTCTTGATGAAGAGCCGTCCAAGATCGAACTATACAAAACTCATTCTCAAAGCCTAGTTGAAAGTGACATTTACCAAACTCTTCATCTCTTCCTGTACATAGCATGTCCTTTGTGGTTCTGTAAATGCATCGATTGACGTAGCTGAAACCTAAGCTTTTCCAAAAATCACATGACATGAAATAAGTCATCACTGACAGCCTGTGTTTTCTTGTAAAAATGTGCCTAGAATATCAATACAGGGGAAAGTGAGTACTATTTACTGTACTGAAAGTCTGTAGGTGTCTGAGTAAATGAGACATGTAGATAATTAACAAGACGGACTAGAACGTTTTTCTAAAGTAGCTGTACACTGCATTCCGTTTCCTTTCAGCAAACCACAGTAGTCAGACAGTTAACCATTTGAGGTCTCCTTCTGTGGAAATGGTTGTGTTTGCTAGCGAAAATGACTTTGTTTTTGTCTCTGGCCATGTGAAAAGCAGATTTCTGTTAACTTTGTAAGACAAGTTTTGTTCATTGAAGAACAGAATCATTCCTTTTCAGTGGTTGGGGTTTGTTTGTGTCAGAGAAGATCTCATTTAATATTTGTTTTTGTGGGATAGCTTCCCTTTCATTAGTTAATTTATTATTCCCTGCCAGGGATGAAATCCCCTGTGAAGGGGATATGGTGGATGCGGTCATACGTATGTTTGTTACTTTTTACACATTTTTGCATATATCTGGATAACCGCTTATCATGACACTTGTTATTAACACTAATTAGAATACGTTATGGAGAATATCAGAGTCTGAAGATATACAGCGGTGGCTTCTCATCCATCTATCTGTCTGTATGTCACAATTACATTTCCATTAATCTAGAGAATTGCTTATCAAATTGTGATTTAAACATTTCATTGCTAATTCGTATTCTTTACAGTTTTGTAATACTGTTGATGTATGTCATGGTCGTTAACCTGTTCATCATACTGTAAGCTCTAATTCTGAATTCACAGTCGTGGCATGGGATGTATACAAGGTACATACAAGTTAAAGATGCAGTCAACACTAGAAACGCTTGGATATGACAGCACTATGACCACAGGTATTATAGTTTCTATACATATTGGATTTTGCCTAGTTTTAACTTTTTTTTTATACAAAGACTGAATCAAGTTTACATTAAAAAAAAAAAAAAAACTTTTTTACCTAGGATTAAAAATGTGGTTTTGTACTGTGTTGTGACAAAGCAGAACTGCAAATCCTGTCGTGTAGGAAGGTAGCATTGATCTGCAGGTTCACATGCCATCATTTCTGTAGCATTTGTCATTTGTCAACTGGGAGTTTTGGTTTAACAAAGTCAGGATGGTTGTATATTGTTAAGTGAGGAATAAAAATGAAGCTATATGCACTCTGGGTAGTTGCAGATGTAAAAATTTAATATAAATAATACAAATATATATATATAAATATATACTTTTCTTGTTTCAGATATTTTACCTTACCTCTCATTGGCATAGCAACATTCCCTTGCCATTGTAAGGTCATTTACATTCGCGACCAATGTAGATACTACATAGTCTGCTTATATTATTATTGTGGTAATGATAGGTGAGTGTGGCAGGGCGGGAAGCTCTGTCGGTGTCAACAGTGGGTGGGTGTATTTTGTATTTCAGTTTGGCAGGGATGGGGTTAATTCCATCCCTGTCAAAGACTGTGGAATGTGGCTGGGTCTTGATTGAAGAATTGATAGTCAATCAAACCCCAGCCACATGGTATAAAAATGAAGTTAAATCCTTTGTTTGGTGCGGGAGTTTGTGAAGACAATTCACTGAATGCCGTCGCCCAGCCTGAATACAAAAGGTGATTGTTACTTCAACCCCATTCACACTTGCGATTTAAGGTGGCCAGGACCAGGGCCAGACTTTACATATATATGAACACAAAGCAGACTTAGGGCCGCCTTTTCATATCAGATTAATTTGATTAATGAGCTCAGTAGTAGAGATCATAGGAATCCGTTTGCTGTAGAATAATAAGGAAAAACCCTGATTTTTTATGATGTCCGAATTTTTTTTGGTTTACACTTGGGGAGGTGCAAAAAACATGCAAGGATGGTTTGCTTTATTGATTAATGGCACTAGTAAGCCTGTAACTTGTTATCTGTACATAAACTTGACATTTGGCCTCTCCTTAGCCCCCCGCAAGGTTAATTTGTTCCCAGATTCACAACTGTCTGGCCCTGTTCAACAAGGGTCCACAGTACAACTGGGGTTGTACCAGAAATTACTGGGTCTGATGGCCACAGCTTCGTCAGCCATCCAACTGGGGTTACTTCACATGCGCCCGCTTCAAGCGTGGCTCAATGCCTTTCGACTACACCTCAAGCGCGACAGACATGGTCAGCTGACAGTGTCTTGCCTATGTTGGAAAGCGCTATGCTGATGGAGGCAAGCCCCTCACCTAAGCGAAGGCGTAAGGATGGGAGTGATTTACAACCATCAAGTGGTGACGATTTGGGGGGTGGTCTGGGCAGGCAGAGGAGTCAGTGAATCCTGGTCGGGTCGCTGGACATCTGTACATAAACGCTCTAGAGCTGAAAGCAGTTCACCTTGCGCTGCAACATTTCCTCCCTGTGCTCCGCAACCAACATGTCCTTGTCCGCACATGAACCACAAGGGAGGGCATCAGTCCACAGGGTTACACCTCAAAGCCTTTCGGCTGATGATCTGGGCACAGAGACACTTCCTGTCCCTCTGGGCTGTACACCTCCTGGGAGGGGTGAACTGGGCAGCGGACCTCCTCTCTAGGGAGGGTCCTCACCCGTCAGAATGGCGACTGCACCCTCAGGTGGTGCAGTGCATTTGGTAACACTTTGGGGAAGCCCAGGTCGATCTCTTTGCAACGGCAGAGACGCCTAGGTGTCGACGCCCTAGCGCACGAATGTCCCAAAGCGCTTTTGTACGCTTTCCTGCCTATACCACTGCTCCCTGCCTTCCTCAAGAAGGTCAGGAGAGACGAGGCGACAGTTCTCCTGGTGGCCCCCAGATGGCCCAAGAGAACCTGGTGTTAAAACCTCTGCCAGCTGCTGCGAGGCCAGCCTTGGGAGATTCCACCGCGCATGGATCTCCTCAGCCAGGCACAAGGCACCCTCTGGCACCCAGAACCGGGCAGACTCCAGCTGTGGGTCAGTGGGTCAGTGAGCTACAGGCACTGTCCTTGTACAGTTCCTGTATGCGTGTTTGGGATGATGGAAACGGTGTCGTCGTGCACGAACCCTGCTTTCCTCCCCAAGGTGATTACAGTTTTTCACTTGAATCAGTCAGTGGAACTAGAGGCTTTCCATCCCCCTCCCTTTGCGGAGGAGACAGATAGGAGATTAAATTCCCTCTGCCTGGTTCTGGCATTGAGATGCTATGTGGATAGAACGAGAGTGCTGCATCTAGCTGACCAGCTTTTCGGCTGTCATGGTGAACGGACCCAAGATCAAGCCCTCTCTAAGCAGCGACTGTCCCATTGGATTGTGGACACGGTTTCGACTGCGTATACTAATGCCGGCCTACCCCCACCTAGGAGGGTGGCCGTGCAATCTACCAGAGGAGTGGCTACGTCATGGGCCCTCTTTAGAGGTGCCTCGTTGACCCATATTTGTACTGCGACTAGCTGGGCTACTCCACAAACATTTACCAGGTTCTACCGACTTAATGTCGTAGATCCCTCTATGCCTTCAATAGCCACCAGGGTCCTTGAGGTTGCACGCTCACACCACCAACACTAGATGGCGGTAGCGAGATATCCCTCATATGCTGTCCGCTCATTCTCCCTCGCGACGGCTTTGCTATACTTTCACAAAAGTATTGTTTGGCGGTCATCTTCGAATTGAAAGGGAACGATAGGTTACGGCTGTAACCCCGGTTCCCTGGAAGAGAAGATGACCGCCAACCTTGCAAGGTCGCATCACTTGCATTTGTGGGTTCAATGTAAAAGAGACGGAAGACTCCGTGCAGTGACTATTTATTACCTCGGGAGGCGGGACCGATGACGTCACTCCACGGAGGGACCTATCGGCAGCTTTGATATAAAATGCTCAGTGAATACCTGACAAGCAGGCATATCCCAGAAATATTGTTTGGCTCTTTCAGGGAATCGGGGTTACGCCTGTAACCTATCGTTATGGACGCGCGTGTACTCGGTTTGCACACGTTCCCCCATAAGGCACAGTTAATGCCTGGCGCGTGTGTCCTCTTAATGTTTGAGTCCAGCTGTAGTTCAATTAGTGGAAAACCGCACATTTTTTTAAATGATGCTATTTTATGCTAAACTGAAAACCTGAAAAATGTTAATATACTAAAGGGAAAGCACTTGTGAAGCTGAATCAAGAATTTCAATGCAGAGTTCCTGAACTGCAGTGCGATTTATTTGTACACCACATTGAGACTATTTTAACTCTCGAGAGTCGGACAATTGCCAGAACTCATGGTCTGTAAGGAACACGACCTGGGACTTCTGTATCCTGATGTATTCAACCTACTGGTGCTTTTGGCCATGCTACCTGTTACAGTTGCAACTGCAGAAAGATGTTTCAGTGTTAATAAAGTGTATTTGATGTATGACGGTGTATTGCTGTATTTAGATTAGGGCGCTTCCCTTAATGAAGGTTTTGTTATAATGAGGGTTTTGTTATAGCCATATGTTCTGTAATCTTCCAAGAGAAGGGGTAATGCTAATGTTCAGTCTTTACTATAATGGTTAGGGACTAGAGAATAATAATGACAATGATAATAATAACAAGTAAACATCAGAATAGTTTAACGATCGTGTTTGAAAACAAAGACGTCATGCAGGTTAAACAAATACGTGTAAATGAGAAGAAACATGTGTAATGTAAAATATGTGATTGTTTATTGTAAATGGAATGAATGAATGTTAAATAAGTTTATTTTTGTATAAAATTATTCCAGGTGTAACCGGTTATTGCATAATTAATAAATTATTCCCTCAGGAGGGAGCAGTAGTATTAGGTGGTCAGTCATGATCTTGTCTTGTGAATGTTAGTCATTGTGTACAACCTGATAGTCATTTGCAATCTGAGTGAAGTATCCGTTACGAAAATAAATATTTATACCTGTCAACACTAGCAAGTTGCTGTTTCCTGTGTTCTAAATCCCACTGTGTTCTTATGAGAATAATGTGATTGAGGGTGCGGGTAAGCTCAGACCGTCATCCTGTTACACACCATAAGTCAAAATAGTCAATAATATATATGTTTTTTTTAAATATATACCATAAAACTGCTACTGTGCTGCATCGAAAAAAATATATATTAATAAGAGACATCTGCTAGAAATCAAGGATTACTGTATATGCAGGTAGGTCTGCCATTCTGAGTGCAGGCTTTTGTTCCATTAAAAAAAAAAAAAAAAAAAGCAATTTGCCACATTTTAGGCCTGTTTTTCAGTCACACATGTGAACACGCAAAGGCGCCTTAAACCGCAAATGCGAACTGGGTTGCAGACCTAAATATGAGGCGGCCCTGGGCCAGCATAGTAGTGTGAACGGATCCAAGTTTGTTTGAACTGTTTATTTTGGCCCTTGTGCCTTTTCTTCTTGTGTTTTTTTCTGTTGTGTTAATAAAAGTATCCTGACTCTGGGTTTGCTTTTCTGCTGCTGATCAGCCTTGACCGCAACGCTACCTTGCTACAGTGAGAAAATAATGGTGCTTTAAATAAGTACTCATGTATTTAAAACCACATCAGATGACACATGTTAAATACTATGGAAAAAAGATGTCACATATGGTTTCTAGCATACAGCACAACCTAAATTACTACCATAAAACATTTCATCTCAGCTTCTAGTTCTTTCTCGTAGAAACATATTTTTCTTTGATTTCAGGCTTTTTTTATTAGAGAAATGTATTTTCTAATACAATACTTACATTGTCCACATAGTGCTTTGGTAACATTCTCTTTTTATTTATTGTTTTAAAAGAAAATACATATAGGGTACTGTATGAAATAGTGCAGTGATTGAGGATAATAATTGAAAATTATATTTTAGTACCCATCTTTAGAAAAGATATGGTATAAAACCTTTCTGGTGTAAATGGTATGTTCCTTTAGCAATAAAGAGGCTTACGTCATGTAAAATAAGATACACGGACTACTCAGAATGACTACAAGCATTAAAATAGGGTGACGGCCAAAGAAACATTAGAATAGCTATTAATACATTTTTGCAGCATAACATTCTCAGATTTGTGATTGGTCAACAGTATTCATCAATGCAGCCCCCTGAATAGAAAAATCTATCTCTCATTTCCTCTGGTTTGGTTTGCTGGTAATGTATTCTTCTTTATACGGTACTTTTCTAAACATAACTTAGCCCTAAGCACTTTGCAAAAGATTAAATAAATCATTGGATCTAGACTTGACAGAACGGTGGCAAATTCCTTTAAATAATGTAAATACTTTTCCCAGAAGCAACTGGTGATTATTTTGCTATTATTATTATTATTTGTTTATTTAGCAGATGCCTTTATCCAAGGCAATTTACAGAGACTAGGGTGTGTGAACTATGCATCAGCTGCAGAGTTACTTACAATTACATCTCACGTGAAAGACGGAGCACAAGGAGGTTAAGTGACTTGCTCAGGGTCACACAATGAGTTAGTGGGTGAGGTGGGATTTGAACCGGGGACCTCCTGGTTACAAGCCCTTTTCTTTAACCACTGGACCACACAGCCTCTTATTTGCTAAAACATAAGGAAGCTTGACTATGTGGTAGGGGACAAAGCAAATTAAAACACCAGTTACTAGAACTAAAATGTTCTTAGACTTCCTTAGCTTGATGTTTGAGGAAAATGTGTTGCCTTAACCTTTTGGACATTTGGGCATAAAAAAAATGAACACAGACACAAACAAGATTAATGAAGAGGTATATTGCTCTGAATATAATCTGTGGTTCCTGGAGTGTTGCTTGAGAGGTACATGTGTCCCACACCAAAGCTGAGAAGGGAAATATATTTTGCAGCCTTAACAGTCTGCCATTTGTGAGTTTCAAGTGGCTTCAGGATTTTGAGGTACCTGTTTACGCCAATATATTCCATAAACAAGATGCTTGCATACATGTTCAGATAGAAAACTGCTGCTGAAATGGTACAATAAATCTGGCGGACACTCGTATAACTGGTTGAGCATGCAATAACTTTCACCGGCAAGGACAAAATTAATAAGAAGTCATCTATTGCCAGGTTTTTCAAGTAGACGGTGACACAGTTTTTGGTGTGTGTTTGACAAAAGTAAACCCACAGAGGAAGACTATTCAGAACAAGCCCAGTGATAAAAATGAAAGAGTAGACCACAGCAAGAATGGTATTCATGGTAGCAGTGAGAGGCTGACAAATTGTTGAATATGCTGTTGTATTTTCCTGAGAAGCTGAGCAATCATTGTGAGACAACCTACTGGACAAGTAGAATGATAGCTCAAATGACTGATACATAGCGATCACAGGGCCTCCTGGCTGTCTTTGTTTATTGATTAAGGGCACTGCCAAAGGGTTAGACCCGTTCAGAGTTCTCAGGGGATGTTCACTAATGCTCAAGAAAAAAAAAAATCACTTTCTCATGCTTTTTTAATACTAGAACCGCCACAGGATTAATGGGATTTAAAATGTAAACTAATCTGCGTACTGTCAATGCGATGCGGTTGTCTGTTAAAAAAAAAAAAAAGAAAGAAAGAAAGAAAGAAAATAATGAAAGAAAAAAAGGACAACCGCATTGCATTCACATACGCAGATTTGTTTACATTTTAAATCCAAACCCATCAAAATGACTACCGTGGTGGTGTTAACTTGAATTATCTTTTGTAAAAAGCTGAAATATCTGCTGCCATAGATCGCATACTACCACAAACAGTTAACAAAATGTTCTCAGTAAAAGGTGTTTTGATGTATATGTATTGAAGTATTATATATATATATATATAGTGACGGATTGCCTCTGGTCACAGGTGTTCCTTCTTTAAATAAACACTTCACAACCAGGATGCAAGAAAATGCTGTAGTGTGTGTTTATTATTTACAATAACAAAAGAAAAATAAAGAAAACAAAACCTAATTTGATCTCGGGTCCTATCTAAACTGATGCTTTCCCTAACTAATAACGAGGCAGGCTGAGCCTGTTCCCGCGTCAGCAAAACCAAATCAAAATCCAAAGTCGTAATCCAAATACCTTTTCCAATGTGTTTGTTTACCAGCAATTCAATAACAATTAATATTCTCTGCTCACTCACTCACCCACTCACCCACCCACTCACTCACTCACCCACTCACTCACCCACTCTCACTCACTCTCACCCACTCACTCACCCACTCTCACCCACCCACTCACTCACTCTCTTACTCACCCACTCACTCACTCATACTCACTCACTCACTCTCCCACTCACTCACCCACTCACCTACTCACTATCACCCACTCACTCACTCTCACTCACCTACTCACTCACCCACTCTCCCACTCACTCACCCACCTACCCACTATCACCCACTCACTCACCCACTCACTCACCCACCCACTCAATCACCCACTCACTCTCTGCACAATAGTAAATATTTATTTTAAACCAAACTTATTTATTTTTATTTTCCCTTATTTAACACAGTTATTATTTACAAAGTGTATTCTTTAAACAGTTTGTTTTGTGTGAAATTGGAAACAACTGGGAGTCGACCATAGAATCCTATAGAAATAGGTCATACTCTGTATACTATAGAAATCGGTAAAGATCTATTAATTTAAAAACATTTCATACCTCTACAGAATATACTGAATAACAAACAAATCCCCTGTCTCCATTGCTGCCTCAGCAACTACTAATATATCATAAACCATTTTAGCTTCAAATTCACATTTTCAGTGCTATGGCACCTCCTCTGGCAATATCTGACTGCACCCCTCCCTTTGACCTGTGATCTAAGATACTGTATAACTTGATGGTTTTTGCAATATAACTCTGAGATATTGGCTATATATACGTTATACACAGCTGTATTCTCTGATCATTTATGGCAGTTTTTGTATGAATGCTAATAAATAGTTGTTGCTTTCTATAATATATTTTTTGTATAACTTGCATAGCTTATATTTATGGTGTTTGATTTTTGGGTGAATTTTTTTTCCAAATTTTAAAAATTGGGTAGAATTATTTAATGAAAAATCGGATTTTATTTTGAAAGAAATAAACAAATGCTTAAGCACAAAGTGCTGACAACAAAGTTGTCTTCAACAGTTTAAATCCCCAGCGTATGTATATTTCCACACATTGGGTTATGCAAACTTTTGACGACATCTGTCTCTCTCCCCTCTCTCTCTCTCTCTTTCTCTCTCATAGACACACACTGTGTATAGAGGCATTTCTCTGTTCCAATCAAGTTTTATTTTGTAGTGGAGTTGCGAGTATAATTGCACACAGAACATATGGGAAAACTAAACAACTTTACTCCATGCTGTTTTACAAAGAGAAATGATCGACTGTTACATCTAAATGCTCTTGGCTTAAACACACACTCATAAAACAAATAACTGGAAAGAAAAGTGTGAAAAAAAAGCAAAAACCTTAAAGCTACTGTATATTACTGTAATTTTGAAAAATTTAATATATATATATATATATATATATATATATATATATATATATATATATATATATATATGTGTATGTATGTATGTATGTTACACTAAGAAGCCACATTTTTCTAATAGGTAAATCAGCTTACCGTCATCGGTGCCAGTTCTGCTCTGTTGTATTTCAATCACAGACAACTATGCATGCGTTTATTCATAAACAGTATGTGCCTGTTTGGGGTTTTTGGGTTTAACCTGAATGCAGAAAAAAAGCATTCGGGGGGGGGGGGGGGGGGGGGAATCGGGTTAAATTGGGTAAAAGCCAAAAATCAGACACCCTACTTATACTGTATTCTGATTGCTGCTTAGAATTTGGGCCACTATCAACATCTCTGGTTCCAATGCTTGCATTGTGTTTGGATTTCTTTACTATTAGTTTGTTCCACGTGGGAGCAGGGGTGTATAGTACTTGGGTACTTGCAGATGACCCACACTACACCACAAGTCAAAATAAATAGCTTTAGGTTGTGGTGCTGCCATTTTGACACAAGTCTAGTTTTAGAAAAAACTCTGTCACCCATAAATGTGAAACTTGCTCACATGCTCAAGTAGTAGTCATACATTCAGTTTGTTTCAACAATGTTGTGGTCATTATTTCTTGCTTATGCAGTTCAATCTGTTACTCTAGCAACACCACTTCTAGGAACTTAGATCAGCAAAAACAAACCACTACATACAAGAAAAAGTAATTTCAAGTACAGTACTATACTAAAATAGGAACTCATGTGTATATATATATATATATATATATATATAT
The DNA here is from genome assembly GCF_902713425.1 of Acipenser ruthenus. Taxonomy (NCBI): domain Eukaryota; kingdom Metazoa; phylum Chordata; class Actinopteri; order Acipenseriformes; family Acipenseridae; genus Acipenser; species Acipenser ruthenus. The sequence goes on along the minus strand of NC_081200.1, from coordinate 6,972,130 downwards.
ATATATATATATATATCTATATCTATATCTATATCTATATATATATATATATTTTAGCTCAAAGAGCCTATATATATATATATATATATATATTAGCTCAAAGAGCCAGCTGCCCAACGTTTCGATATGTTGTACATATCTTTCTCAAGGGAGCCTGCGTTTGAATCAAAACATTGGAGGTATTTATAGGTTTTTGACGGCATGACAACTACCTGTTATTGTTTACATTCAAATCCATGATTTAGTCTTACATAAATTTATATATATATATATATATATATATATATATATATATATATATATATATATATATATATAAATTCCAGTGTGACCAATGTAATGCAGCTATTTTTAGAGAAACCTAATATATAGTAATTACATTGTTTATTTTGTTTTATTTTTAATTTAGTCGTCTCCAATGATTTTTACCCCGGGAAACAGCGGCAGACACACGTGTCCTCCAAAACGTGGAGCCGTATTGTTTCGCGCTGCAGGTCTACAGTGAAGCCACCAGACCCATAGTGCCAGAGGATAACACAGATCTGAGTGGCTTCTACAGCAGAGCCGCAGGCGCCCTATCGCCCTATCAGGAGACCCTGTGATTATCATATTTGATCTTTGTTTTAAGTAACAAATACACTATTGGTATTATACATCTGGATAATAACCACTGTTTGAGAACAGGCAGTGTTGTTTAGGGGTATTGATTTCCATTTTAGAAAAACAGGCTGTGTACACTTGTAAAACATTGAATGCCTTAGATTCTGAGCAGTAAACCTCACAGTATGCTTTCACTGTAAGGAGCAGTCAGGGACTTTCTTCTAGAATCGGCTGCTTTCTTCGAAAATCTTTCTAAAAGCAAATCCCGAAATGACTTGCACATGAGAAAGTAAATGACAGGATCGAGGCACACGTTCAGTGCTGATAAGAGCAGAGTGCCTTCCTTTATATGGAACAGTACGTACTTGGTCTGCTCACTGAATGAGTTGATAGTTTGACTTAAGGTGTAGAAAATCCTGCAAGCATGGTATGGCACAAAACAGATGAAAAACACCACCAGAAGACTGAAGATGTTCCGCTTGGATTTCCTTCTGCTTTCTGTGTTGTTCCTTCGGAACTTTTTGTAAGAATCGTAGATTGTCTTCGAAATTGAAGCGTAACAAAAAAACATCAGCACAAAAACAACCCAGAAGGCAGCTATGCAGGTGTAGTTGGAAACCTTGTGCCACTGCACGCCCAGGTCAGTCTTGAGTTGAATGCAATTTTTTGAAGTGTCTTCGGTGGCCTCTTTGCTGGTTAAAATGATGTTTGGTACCAGAAGGATCATCATAAGAACCCATGTTGCTGTCGACAGTGCTTTGGAGAACGTGACATTCTGAATGATCGAGGCTCCGGGGGGTTTCACAATCTTGACATAGCGCTCCAAACTGATCAGCCCAAGGAAGATGATCCCCGTGTACATGTTTAAATAGAACATGACGGCTGTGTAACGGCACACCACAACCCGCAGATACCAGACCCCCAGACCGAAGTCGTTGACAATCTTGAAGGGGAAAGACGCTGTCATGAACAGGTCAGCCACCACAATGTTTTTGAAATAAACTATCAAACTGGTCTGGCTTGGAATTCTGAAGAACATCCAGGCTGCCAGGCAGTTCAAAGTGAGCCCAGCCAGGAAAATACAGCAGTAAAGCGGGGGCAGCACTGACTTTGTAAAAACACTGTTGTAGTCAGAAGTTGTGCTGTTCATGCTTGAATTCGTAAAGTTTCTAGCGTCCATGTCTAGCTTTAATAAATAGAGAGAAGAGTGTCTGATTATGGTTACAACATTAACAGCATGAAATACATTGTTTTTTTGTTTTACTTATGCATTTTAACCAATGCATTCCCTTTAAGCACATGCATTGGGGTAGTTACAAAGCAGTGCCTCCAGTTTTCTCTTGTTTATTTCTAAATAAAAACAAAATGGATCAAATGTTTTCTAGCCAATAGTAAGTTGATTATTTTTTCCTCACTTTGATTTAAAACGAAAACTGTGGTCTATACAGAGTAATAAATTATATATATATATATATATATATATATATATATATATATATATATATATATATATATATATATATATATATATATATATGTCATTTTTAAGCATATGAAAAACATTAATAATACACTCACCAGTTTCTTAATGAAGCACAGGTTTGCTTTTTCTTAAATCTCATAAGATTATGTTAGCAAAACAAACAAACAGAGGTTTGAAGAGAGGCATTCTAATAATGAAATAAGGAAGCATATGCTCGAGCTTTAAAAGCCAGCTACAGGAAACTGATTTGTCTGACAAAATTTCCTCACTGGTTAGCGGTTAGTGATGCTACCCTACAGCTGTGGCCAAAAATTAATCACCCTATAGAATTAGCTAATTTAGCTTCATAAAGTCAAATGATGGTAAATAAGATCAAAATTATGTTCATATAGTTAAAAAAAAAACAAATGTATGTCTCAATCCTTAAAGCAAAACTTTATTTTAGAAAAGGGAGTGGAGATAGGAGTCTTGCTTGCCGGTTCCACAACTGAGCGATCAGTTGCACAACCAAATTGCTCCCGAAATCGTGCAATTGCTGTTTCCACATCTGAGCAATTACTTCTGCCCCCACGTCTACAATATAAATTTTTTTATGATAACTGAGGTGACGTTTTTTTTTTTTTTTTACATTTTTATTCCATCTACAAGGTGAAGTAGTTTTTTTTGGTTTTGACAACCAAGTTGACACTTTTTTTTTTTTCTCCTGTGTCTACAAGTTTAGAATCATATTTATTTTATTTATTTTTTGACAACCGAGGTGACACAGGTCGTAATGTGTCCAGTAATTAACAAGGAAGAGTTGGCTGTTATTATTTTTTCAACTGTTATTTTAAATGCCATATTCCCTAAAGAAAAAAACAAAGCCGTCTAAAAGCTGGAGGAAACCGTTTAATTTTACCGCCGACAATTTTTTAAATTAGAGCTTCTTAATATGCAAGCCGTGCAGTCAGCATTATAAGAACCAATCAGAGTTGGCGAATTGCCACGTGATCGCCTGTGTCTACAGAAGTTGCTCAGAAAGTTGCTTGAAAGTAGAGTCTGGCTCTACTTCAAGCAACTGGTTGCAGGGACATCCACATATAAGCGACTCGGTTGCATGCAACTAAGTTGTGCAGCTGATCGCTCAGGTGTGGACCCAGCTTTTCAATGAACGCATCTCCTTATAAAAGTGTACTGCGGTATATCACAGGTAATGCATTGCGAATTGTATGGCCAAAAGATTTGCATCACCCTATAGAATTAATTAATTTTGCTTCATAAAGTCAAGTGAAACCTGCTGTATAATGTCACGTTAACATATTGAATTACATACTGCCTTGTAGTTTTCCATATACTTAACGAAAAGCTGACAAAAATGGAAAAATTTGACATTTCAAAATCTAAAATGAAATACTGTACAACTATTATGGCTTCCGGTAGACTTTTGTGATGTCGTTTTATAGTTTCTTTGATTACATGATGTTAAATAAAAGATCTAAATGATGTTTTTATTTTTTTAAATAATGTCTCAATCCTAAAATTCTAGGTGATGCAAAACCTTTAGCCATAGCTGAATAACACTTAAAATACTATAATACAGATTAACATCTTTAACCATGATAAACCAGCATTAGATTATTATTTTAACCTGATTTTAGTACATTTATTCCTTTCTAAAAAAAATATTTATTATAATGACAATTCAGAGTAAATAGCTTTGAGAATCAACCCCATAGTGTAAACATGGAAAACTACAACATTACAGCGCAAATTCACCATGCTAAACTTCTGTAAAGGTTATATTGCAGTCAGTAATACTGCTTCAGTGCATAAATAAATACAAAGATGCCCAGAAACCCAAGAAACATTTAATATTGTATCAAAATAGTTCGAAAAATAAAATCGCTCACAGACATACAAATCAAATAACCACATTAAAATCTCTTACCAGGGTCCTTGATTTAGTAACAAACGTTTTGATCTTACGATCAGGTTTTTTCGTCTGTGCTTCTGCTGTCACCATTTATACTGTTACTGTGCCGCCTGGAGAAAGCGAACCAATATCTTAAGTATTTCTTACTAACATTGATAAAGTGGCTGGTGACGCATAACCCTGTTAAACTCTTCAGAGTACGCAGACACTGCTTTAATCTTCATGAAAAGTTGTTAAACTTGGAACTTCTTTAGAGTAAAATGTGCGGAACTGCAGCTGTTTATGCATTCTCATGACTAGAGACTGACCTTACAGACAGAAGAAAATAAAATAAACACGCTGATTAATACTTCATTTACAGTGACTTCTTACAGTAGATATAGCTTCCCAAGAAATAATATTTCTTAATTTTCTTTGTTTTTATTTTGCACTGGTCTCTATTTTGGAGGTCATGGAGGCGTACCAGAGAGACTTTGGTATTTGCGGCTGCTTATTTTTTATGAGGATTGATGTGTTTTACATTTTTGTTTTCTTTAAAAAAAATGGTGTTGGTATCATCCATCATTTGGCTGGGCTACAGCCACAATTAGACTACGCTCTCAAACTTTTAATAATACCAAGGAAGGCATTGCTGATGTGGTTGTCTACTAGAATAACACAAAAAGGAGTCCAGGAGTCTGCATGAAAAAAACACCAATTAAACTTCCAAAACTAATAAGAAACAACATAATACTCCATTCAAGCCCCTGAATTAAAAGTCTTAGTTGGACATAGGTGCAGAAAGACAAGCCACGTGCTTTAGCTGGTGTAACCACTACCTTCTTTCGAATTCATGAAACATTCTCTTTGAGCCGTTTCCCTAACCCTATCCTTAATTAAGATTAGGGTCTGGGTTAGGGTTAGGGCTTATTTCAATCTTGAGCTCAGTATTCAAATTCTCTCAGTTGGCCCAGCTTTATGCCCTTTTTTTTATATCTGAGTTGGTAACTTTATTAAATAGGAATAAATAGCTTTGAGAAGTTAGCCCATTGTGTATAATCTGTTTTTTCCTGTAGTTCTTTGTCATGTATTGGTTTATTTTAGTATTTAGTAAGTTTATTTCTTTTGCATTGTCTTTCAGTAAGCCAGCATTGATGGATCTTTTTGTATTTGTTTTAAAAGTCTTTAAACATCACCAGCGCAGTTCTAAACTGTCAAAAGATTTGTTTTGTCATTCTTTACGAATACTGTTTGCATACAGAAATGGAAGTAATCCCAAATGATCCACTGGTACTGATAATAAATGCTGGTAAGAAGAGAGTTCATGGCTTGGCACTGGCACTGCATTCTGTGTGAACTGTGGTTTCAATAATCCAGCTCATTTATCAAATGTGAAGTTGTGGTTCTTGTCATGCAGATAGTGAGTAAATCATTTGCATATTGTCATTTGATTGTGGTATTGATGTGTCAATAATTTATATAATAAAAAAAAAAACACCAAAACAACGCAAAGCAGAACTCCAGTACACAAGTCACACGGAGATTCATGTGATATGTAAGTGACAGAATGAAAGCAGCTTATTGAGGAAATTAGTTTCACAAAGAGGTGACTTTGGACTGTACTTTATCCACAGTTTAGAAAGGGATGATCATCAGATTTCCTGCCAACTTCAAATGGGAGGAAGGATTAAGCGTTTGAAAACTTACATTACAGAAACTTTCTATTTACACTAAGTGTTACAATGTCCTTTTAACTATCCGAAAGATAATTTAGAAAAAGATATGTATGTTGAAAAACACCATTAGCCTTATGACTGCCAGAGTCTGGATGCATAATACAGCTCATTTTTTATAATACAACAGCACTGAAAATACAGGCGTTTCTCCAGGGAGCTGGAGGTCTTGTGAAGGGATAAACAATTCAGAATGTTTAATTTTTTTAGACTGTGGGCTAAATTCTCAAAGCCATTTACTCCAAATCATCATTAGCACATGTTTATCAGAAAGGAGACAATAAAGTTACCAAACCAAATATAAACAACTAAGACTTTTAACTCGGGGACGTGTAAGTAGTCGTTTTAGAATTGTGTTGCTGTTTTGGTGTTTTTTTCCTTTCTGATAAAAAATCACGCCAATGACGATTTGGAGTGAATAGCTTTGAGAATCTAACCCCATGACTCTTCTTGAGTGTATGTTTTAAAAGATATATTTAAAGATAGATGTATTTCTCAAGAGAAAGTAATATCTTAAATGTCCTGCATTTACAGTATTTCCTTTACAAGATCCCAGTATCCCTGGAGCTTCATTCTGTTCAATGTCCCCTGAATTCTTTCATGCGGCTTCTTGAAATTAAATACTACGAACCAGCAGTGTAGCTTTGAAGTATTTGCAAGGAGTGACTGATACATTTTCTTCAATAATGGCTTTGAAAAAATTACTATTAAAAAAAAAAAACAATTTCACCTTACCATAGTGTGTGCCTTTTACCATAGAAAAATGTGAGCTGGAAATACTTATTAGGTAAGATTTAACTCATTACTGAGTTAGCTCAATGTACTCTGAGGAGCAAAGCGCTGTGGCTGCACCTCCTATTTGCCCACGCCATTTCAGTTACACTTGCGTAACGTATACAGCATAGTCTCTCAACCAGGGCACCCGACTACAACTCTGTGAGCCGCTGATATAGTGATAATAATAATATTAACAGTAGTAAGAGTCTCAAGAGTGTCAGCTGGTACACATCATGTAATAAAATCTATGCAATGTTGTAGCCCTCACTGGTGGGAATCAATGTGTTACCCTTACTGCTACACTGCAGTTTAATATGCTTAGTGTTTCTCCGTGTCTATACTGTACAGTGTGCACAGCATAGCTCCTTACATACATTTTGTTTTATTTGGCACTGCCTTGGTACAATAGAAACAATGTCTAGAGCTCTCGTTGTTCTGTGCAATTAGGAGAGCCTCGTGTGTTCCTCTTCTTTTTGACTAATTTCAGTACTCTTTCCTAGATAGCGCAGGTCTGTTCTATTTCAAAGCATATGCAGTATGGACTTGGTTGTTAATGGTGTTCTTGGACTGGTGGATATCATCTACTGTATACTATGCATTTACATCAAACATGAGGTTTGTAACCAGCTGCTCTTTGAATTAAACATTGCAACATTGCCTCATTTATAAAATGCACCCTGTACAGATGTCATGGAGCCAGCTCTCCGTCCTCTCTATTTTAGACACTGCAAGAAATGTCACTTCAGAATATGAACATTGTTAACTCTTAATCCAAACCCCTAGAAGCTATTTTCAGACTGAAACATGGTATTTAACAAACGAAAGGAGCACTTCTCATTTCCCCAGGTGTTGAAAGAAACCCCTTCCACATATTTGTAGCTCAAATTTAATTTGAAAATGACGTTTCGCACACGTTTGTGGTCTTTTATTAGACTTTTGTTTTTGTTCGTGAACATTTAAAATGTATTATTAATTTACGAGAATATATGAAGCCGTTGCAATAAGAACCACAGATGATTACAAGCATAAAATGGTAAAGAAACAGTTTTAAAAAAATAGACACATATGAACATGTAATTTAAAGCTGCTTACTGTAATATAAACATCCTGAGTTATTGTAACAAGTTATTAATCAGATATCACAGTATCTGTTTATTGCTCTTATACATATTCCCGCTGCCCTTCAGTGTTAAGTTTGTATACAGCTTCAACATGACATGAAGGACCGCAGAGGCACTGAAAACATGCGAGTCAAAGGAAGAACAGTGACTGATTACTGAGAATGAGAGCCAGTGTGACATCTGGCAGTTCCAATTGCTTTAGCTATCGCGTAATGTTTACTGCGCTTAACTCGAAACACTTGAGGCCATCTTTAGACTAAACTCTGCAAAAGTCATGTTTTTCTACTGCTTACTTAAAGGAGGTCTGACCCTGTTTTTCTTGGGAAGCACACTGTCTGAGTGTTTGCTGCTCAGAAGTTTAATCTTACTGCTTTCAGGCCAACGTTGCTGGAGAAATGGTAATCAATTTCCAGTTTGACGCATGTTGTGACTATAGGGCTCCTCAGTTGCTCACCTAGTACGTGCTCTGCTGTTTGAAGAGAAGGGTGAGTCTTGTGTGAGTGTAGCTCACATACTGCTGGCTATGGACCCACTGGGAGGGGAGCGCACTTTTGGAATAAATGGAAACTTTGAAACCTGGATGAGATGTAAAACCGAGGTCTTGTTATAAGTGACTCTGCAGCAGCAGATGTGATGCACAGTTCACCCCCTATTATTATTATTTGTTTATTTAGCAGACGCTTTTATCCAAGGCGACTTACAGAGACTAGGGTGTGTGAACTATGCATCAGCTGCAGAGTCACTTACAACTACGTCTCACCCGAAAGACGGAGCACAAATAGGTTAAGTGATTTGCTCAGAGTCACACAATGAGTCAGTGGCTGAGGTGGGATTTGAACCAGGGACCTCCAGGTTACAAGCCTGTTTCTTTAACCACTGGATCAGACACCAACTTGAAAGCTAAGCCCTTAAAATCAACCAGGGAGGTGTTTTAACTTTGTAAGCACCAGGCTTGCCTGGCACACCCTTCCTGATCATGTACTGTAGGACTGCTACACATATCAAGAGACCACAGAAGTATATTCAAATGAGCTAAACTGCATGAAGAAGCACAGTATGGAAGGCTTGGTGTAAAACCTGATCTACTCCTGACCAGTTTCTTCCAGCAGAGGGCGCTGTGGTGTAACGCAAACATTATCAGAAGGGTTGTCTGTTTGGAAACAAGTCACCGAGAGGGAAACTTTGTTTTCCTTTTTTTTCTAAGTAGTTGAATTACCAGTATGTGTATATTGAGTCTTCTCACATGAGTTCTCTTTCTTTCTGAGAACCCATATTTAAACACAAGAACTGCTACTGTAATAATTCATTCTGAGACTTAGTCTACTTTAGCAGATTCACCTTCCATTCCTGTCAAAGAATAGCAAAGTGAGGCCTCTCTGTGTTGGTAAAATTCAGTAATTTAAAGTTTCTTTTTCTGGAATATACCCTCTATCATACTGAATCACATGATTGGGTCAGGCAGTAAATATACTGTATTTACATTGTGGTATAATGGGTTAACCTTGACAGTGTTGACACAGTTAGTGTTTTCACATGTACCGGTATATAAACAGGACATCTTCCAACATTATCCACAGATTTTCAACCGCTACGTCACCAAGTATCTCAAGGAGAAGGAAACATGCTAGTGTTGTGTATTGCCTTTCACTCAGTTTCGCATTTCATTAACTTCTGCCAGCTGCTATTTTGATCTTCTAGGTTAAAAATAGCTGTTTGTCACTTTTCATACTATCAGACCAGCACAGTAGCCACAGGACCGTGTTTTCTAGGCCTGCTAATGATTTAAAGCTACATATGTTTGGCACTTTAATATATGCAGGCCACCCATAGTGTTTTTATTTTCGTTGTTGCCTTTAAGGCCTTGTTAAAATACAGTACCATTTGGAACAGAATGATGGTTTTCTGTCTTTCACGCTCCGTGCCTCTTAAAGAGACATTGTGATCCATACGCATTATTCATCTATTTAATATACAAACTTCTTAAAAATAATTAAAACAATGTTACATGTAATAACAATAGTCAGAATATACATTATTCAATGTTGTATCCATTCCATGCACCCCCATGTTTTAAACATTAATGGCGCTGCCAAAGCTATACTTTATAAGCTTGCAATCACCTCGTACCTGAACCATATTTAATGAAAATTACTGTACTACTCAAACAGCACTGTGTAATTGCAGCACATGCCAGAACATGACTGTAGCTTCTTTGAAGGTCAGCAGTGAGTGTGTGCTTGAATTACTGTCTCCAGCACTAACAGGGGTGGGGATATCTGACTGCAGGAATACAGTACGGCAAGCTTTCTAAAACTGCAGAGGCTGTGTGGGCTAATATAAGTGCAGGTTTCAACTGACTACTTCATTCCTGGTTAAATCAAAAACCTGGACTGTGGGGATAATTGATTTAATCCATGCAGGAGATCTCAGGTTCTGGCTTGACTCCCCCAGTAGTTAGCTGCTTTCATTGAGGAAGAGGCTCCGGCTCCACAAAGCAGCAACTGTACTTCCGGATCTTGGAATTGGCATTATGCTTGCAATTAATTTCAGTCCCTTGACGAAACTCTGACTAACACAAGAACACGTCGAAACGTAGCACTCTGTGCCTTCAACAGGAAATGTAAAATGAAGTGTTCATCGGTTTTGGCACTAAATGTTTGTGGATGTGTATTCTCGGAATCTCCGTACCTTGATTGTTCCTCTGGAGCTGCCTCTGGACCCATTGAAATCAACACTAGGTTCAATGTGCAGTTTTTTTCGCAGCATTTTGGTAAAGGACTTGCACATCAGGAAGTATATGATAGGGTCCAGGCAAACATTGCACGCAGACATAAAGAGAGTAACAATTTTGCCATGTGTCAAAATGAAAGTCCCGTACTCATCGAATTTTGAGGCTATCTGAGTTAATGTAAACGGTATCCTCCACAAGTGATACGGCACAAAGCAAATAAAAAAAACAAGCAGAATTATTAATATATTTTGATTGTGCTTTCTTTCGTTCTCAGAACCTACAAACTGCTGATTCGAGCGATAGATGTGCCTGGAAATCGAAATGTAGCATGCAGCTAATACAATGAAAACAGCTGTAAATATGCAGATGTTCACGTAGATACCCACTCCATGCCACGCAAGACCAAAGTGGCTTTTTAGAGCTGAACAGTTGCCAGCTGTTTCTATTGTTGGACTTACATTTGTGAAAATCATGTTTGGCATTGAAATAAGGATCATGCACAGCCACACTCCTAAAGACACAAATTTTGTGAACTTAACATTGTACATTCTAGAGTCGCCGAATGGTTTCACAATTTTTAGATATCTGTCTAAGCTGATCAGTCCAAGGAAAAGTATGCTAACATACATGTTACAGTAGAATATGACTGCAGAATAGCGGCACACAAAAGCCTTTAATTTCCAGTGTCCCAGTCCCGAGTCACTGAGTATTTTAAAGGGAAATGTCAGTGTTATTATTAAGTCTGCAACGGCAATGTTTTTCAGATAAAATATGAAAGTTGTCCTGTTTTTTAACTGAAAGAAAATCCAGGCAGCCAGAGTGTTCAGTATCAATCCACCGAGGAAAATAAAGGTATACAACGAACAGATGATCATGGTAAACATTTTAATCTCGTCAACAGTCCCGTTTTTGCTAATCGTCCCATTTGTCTTCTCATTGGAGGAGTTGGAGCTTGGATCCATTTCTGAAGATAAAGCTAAATAAATAAACAAATACATAAATAAATCAGTCATTATCAAGTGCTGAAATGAATGAATACACAATTGCAATAGCTTATAGGTAACAGGTGTAGTCGTCTGAGACAACCAGCAGGGAAAGGCTGTGAGAGCGAGATGGGATGAGTCTAAAACTAGATTAGAGAATAAAACTCTGGTGAAGGTTGATGGTATACAGTCTACCAATGAAGATCATTTTTACTGTGATCCATCAGTCATCTTTAAATTTATATGTTCAATTAGGTAATTATGTAAAATTTTGGATTAGCGAGAGCCAACTGTACTTTGTAAGTGTAAATAGGTTTTAATAATGCTTTATTCTCTGTGTTGTCCAGTTTATAACTACAAAATACTGATAACATAGAGGCAGTATCTATACATCTAAAAGGCCTTGATGTGTTTGCAGTAAGTATTTTTCATGATATTGCATAATTTACAATTGCCGGTGCTATTAAAATGGCTTTAGTTTAAATAATTGTTTTTAAATCGATTTTTATGTCAATCAAGTAAATACAGTAAGGTTGTCCTTTCCTATTATCAGTGTATAACAGTCAACATTTTCTCTAATGTGTAATATGGTACAAATCACAAGTTAGTAAAATGATAATAATTCATTCATACATAGTACTAATATAGTGTTAGCTGTTCGTTTGTGACTTTAATAAAAACATTTGTACAAAATGATGCACATGCTGGTAAATATACATAGTAATAAAAACAAACAGACATATTATGAATGAAAACCAGTGTTTGATGTCGCTGACAAAAAACTTTACAATATAAACTGGAAATGCAGTTGAAATTAAACGTTTCTGGGAAGGAAAAAACAGAAACCTACCAGTGCTTGCTTGCTAGAAGTTTAGAGTCAGTTTTACTGCCCCATGAATAAATCCATCCTGTAATTTGAAAATACTGTACTTTGTTCCTACAGACCGAATGAAAGATACTCAAGAATGTGGCATTTGGCCATTTCTGTTCTTTATAAGGCTGTGTTAATATAAATACAAGTGAAGCCAAAGTTGCATCACAACCTATTTCCTTGAAGCAGTTTTCTGATAAGTCGTTTGTTGTTTTGATTTCAGAAGGGTTGTGGAGGTAACAAGCTGAAACGTGTCATTTTGAAGAAATGAGTTTTAGGGAGAGGCATATTGTACTGTCTGTAAGCGGTATATCCATTGCCTTACCTCTCAGTGGAGGTAGAGGCACTCTTAAACATTAAGGTGACCTGCATAAAGTGATCATTTCAGTCATTTATGGTTTAAAGTCATGACTATTATTGACATTCATTTAATGCCCAACGATTTGGTTACAGGCAAATTATTTTAGTTCTTCAGAACCCTCCTTTAATGCCACACATGGGGAATATTGGTAACGATAATATGTGTCAGATTTTTTTATTAGGGCAACATATAAAAGAAATAAAACAAACGCGGTAGAATTCATTTGGAGACAGACAGGAAGTGTTAGTGATGATTGAGGCCTTTCGGGAATGTATTTACATTTTTATTAACGTCAATTAGATGGGATGTTATTTGCCCTTGGGGGAAATACCGAAACAGAAGGAATAATCAGAGTTAAAGGGCGGAGGTATTTAGACCCTCCTATTGCTGGATTTTCTGGTAGTTTTAGGACGCTGCAGTGTTGTCTGCTGATGCCAAACTGAACTGTAATTCTGAGGTAAAGTTGTATTAGAAAGTCAAGTAGATATATACTGAGCATCAAAAGAAACTTATCACTTATATTTTGATAATATTCACTAGATGTGATCGAAAAATGACAAACTCTGTTTTAGAGCAGATGCAGTGACTTTTTATTGTGCTGATTAACAACTGACATCACGAAGATGTTGCAAAATGATCTGTCGATCTTGGGCAGGTGTTGTGACTCTTGGTCTCCCAGTTCCTGGCCTGTTATTGACAGATTGTGTCTGGTTATACCGTCTCGCCAGGTTTGAAATTGCTGGCTGTGAGCACCCAAGACGGCGAGCCACAGTACGCTGCCCTTGTCCAGCCTCCAACATGCCGTTTGCACGAAGGCGCTGCTCTCTTGACAGACGTTGTGTCAATGTCCATCATTTATATACCTTATTTTTTATTTAATAGTGATAAGTTTCTTTTGATGCTCAGTATATATTTTTAACGGCATTATCATCAGTCACTAGGCACTTGTTTTCTCTCTGGTCAGTATTTATTTATTTTTTTTACATTTCTGCACAGTGAATAAAATAAATGATGACGGTCTTGCATGTGTGTGGCGGGGTGCCCCTCCCCTGTGCGTATATTGTGTATGTCTGTATGTATAGGAGCACGGGGATGGATGTGTGTGTGTGTGTGTGTGTGTGTGTGTGTGTGTGTGTGTGGAATAGTGATTGACAGGGAGGCAGTTAATCCTCCCTGCAAAAACATGTGGGAATGTGGCTGGAGCCATGAATTGAATACATGATTAATTAAGGCTCTGCATTAGTGGAGTTGCTACACGCATTAAAGAAAAGTTCCCAATGCCCTCAATGTTCACTGCCAGAATCACAACTTGCAGCTTTGTGTACTAGACATGGCTTATGCTTCCAGACAAATTCAAGCTGTCTCCAAAGTTTTTGAATGTATTTGAGAAAATCCCAAAGGAATTAGCTGATCCAGACACTGGCGTTAAATCTATAAAGCCCCTCTCTGCAACGAGATTTACTGGTGCTGTCTCGTTGGTATTGGAAAATTACAGCGTTTTACGAGCAACTCTTGATCAACTGTGACCAGTAAAGTTCAGGAGGTTCCGGTGCCTATGCTCCATACCCATGTTCAAAAGATGTCTCTGAATCTACAATTAAATTGATAGAAGTATCTTCCATGGCCGCGGCCCTATTGTTTTTGCTGTAATTCACTGACTCTCAACCTTGGTGAATCCGCACCTTCAGCAATGGCGCATCGACAGTTCGTTGAGAGACTCTTGGAGAATTAACAACAGTCTGGTGAATCCGCTTTACATTGGTGCATGCAGCGGTGAATAAAACAAAGCTGAACTATGAACAATTGCTACACGTGCCGGTTATACACCAGCACGGTACTTGTTTGTTTTGTTCCGTGTCTGTTTGTTAGTCTGTATATTTTGGCTATCGCGCCTTTTGTATTAGTGTTTTTAACAACCTTTTTATTTGTTTATTTATAATTAAAAAGCGCAGCAGCGCATTCATTCACTTTCACTCGCTATGTGTGTTTCTTCCGGGTCTGACGTCACCGCTCAGGCCAGCTTGCCACAATGTGTCATGTGTGGTTTTCTGTGAATTGGAAGTGTGTGTAGCTATGTTTCCATCAACAAGACGAGCACATTTCTAGCGAACTTACAAAATTTCACACAAAAATATATGCAAATCTTACCGTAGAAAAACAGGTTTCCATTAAACTGGATTCTGGCGAACAAACAGCTCTACGTAATGATGTCACAAGCTTAAAAAAATGGTTATCGTACACATTTTCTTGATCCGAACAGAAAAAGAAAAGTTTGATGCATTTCCATCTATTTTTTTTCTATTCACTCACTAGACTGGCGTATAAACTCAAGCTAATAACCAGGGGTCAGCAAATTGTCCGTACACGGACACGCATGTCCGTGGCAAGAGTTATCAGTGCCCATGGCAGTGAATACGTCTCACACACACGCACGGAATTGTATAGAACTTCTGTTTTGTTTGTCCGTGGTAGCTTGTGACAGCTTCTTTCTGTGGCTGCTTGGCTAACGATATCAGATCAAGGTGGTTATTTTGTGCTGCTATGTAACAGCCAGCAAAAAGCCCCTTCAGGCATCACATATTTGAGGAACTTATTGAAGCTCTTTAAACAAGCAAAAGGTGAAACACACCCCAAACACTAACCAGTTGAGTGTTTCAGCTGCTGTAGCTTTATAAACTATCATCAGAATTCAGCTGTTGATTCAGTCCTCAATATCCACTCAATTTTCCAGATAATCTACTTGAAATAGTTAACATACTGTACTTACTTTAGTTTGTTTCCTGCTTCTAGTGTTGTAAAACAACTCGAAACATGAGTTTTATTGTTGGACTCTTGTGTTCTCTCTGAAGTAGGAAGTAATACAATTAATTAGTAGTAAATTCATAAACATTAACATAAACCACCTCTATACACACGGACAGAGATCCGAATATTATTGACCAGCAGCAAAGAAAAAACATTTAAACACTCTTCATTTTCTTTTAAATATAACCAAATGGAAAAAAAGATGTTTAGCCTTTTCGGATACCTTGCATTTGCTGTCTTGCTGTTCCATGTCCTATCTGGCAATAACACTTGTTATCAGACTTGCCCTCTGAAGCACACTCCACCCTGTTAGATAATTGAGTCAATATCATCAACCGGATATAGATTCAGCTTCAGCTACAACAAAATCTTATCGTGCAAAACAGTGGGAACTACAAACATTTACATATTGATATCCCATATTACTAGTGATGTCTTAATATTGGGAATATACATTGTACTTTGCACTTAGCCCACCGGACCTGTGATCCCTGCACTTCAATTGGCAGCCGGTCCACATTAAAGTGCTATTGCAAGTTATGTAAGCCCTTCAGCGTGTATAATTGCACCATGTTAAGCATCCTATCTATGTATTTATGGTACCTGGAAATCAACACATGGTAATATATCGTGGAGAACGCTGTATTGATCGAGCGTCTGCAAACATGCTTTCTGAATATCTGTTGGTGGGGGTATTGTGCAAGTGGTTGTCAAGTACACACACAGCTTCTGTACACGAAACAAATAGTTTAAATGTCAGGGCTTGTCTACATCTTCCTGACCCCATAACCTTTCAGCGGTCAGCAATCCCTGATGGATCTGTTAATGTCCGGCAATCTTGGTGCTCCTGTCAGTTCTGATTGTAAATATGTGTCAAAGGGTATTTCATTCACAGCACATTCCAATAGAAACAAAACTGGAATATTGAAAAATGTTGCACCTGGTGGATCCCATTCCCTAAGCTTGAACTCATGTTTTATTTATTTCTTTTTTAAGTAATGTTAAAATAAAATAGAGATTACTGCATGAACTTTCGTGCAGTACTGTGATTATTCTCCGAATTAGAATGGCCAAATAACTGGCAAGCCCCTGTTGTTTACGACTGCCTTCAAGTGCATTAATGTTATTTTCTGTTTATATGTACAATGTATGGAAAATAAAGTATGTATAACCCTACAGTAAACTAAAAAGCTGAATGTCAAGCTATGCAGTATATATATATATATATATATATATATATATATATATATATATATATATATATATATATATACTCTGTATATATTCCTCCGGTATTGTTTAATGTGAACATGTTATGTATCAAGAGGTCTATCATCAGTCTTGTTGTATAAGTTGGTTTTCTATACTGCTTCTTTAACAGTACATTTTATGAATATCAGGCTTTTATTTTATTCATAAAAAAAGATTTTGAAGGAAAAATGGAAATGTGTTCAGTTGGCTTAGTGAATAGGGACCAGTATTGTTTTAACTCATTTGTGATATTCTGTGAAGCTGCCCTTGCTCTTTCAGTGTTGCATGAATTTAATTGCATGGATGTCAAATCTCAAGGTTTATCTGTGAAACTCACAGTTTTTCACTATTTTGAGAGTCTCACGGCCGTGCAATGGATTCTCACGCTTGGGCATAAGTTTGTTATTGTTTGCAAGGCTGCGAAACCCTTTATACATGATACAGCGGTAAATCCAATACAACTGTCCAAGCGTATTATTTCATTTTGGGGGTTGGGGGTTGGGGGGGGGGGGGGGTCACCATGAAGAGGTGTACATTACCATTATATATTCCTGTAGCTGCTACGCAAACTCCCCCCTTACTCCAAAGATAGAATTGCCTTGTTGTCTCAAACTGATGGTTTGTCTGTGCAAGCCTTCTATGTTTCTGTACACTACACGTCAATACTCTGACAGAGTCGAAGAAGAGGCTGTCAGACTGTCTCGTTCACTTAGAAATTACCACAGCAGTAAAAGAGAAATGGACATCAATGAGAATTTAATTATTAAAGTCGAAAAATATAATGTTCTTTATGATGCCAGTGTCAGTGGTTATAAAGACAATAAAAAGAAAGATGCCATATGGTAAGAAATAACAGAACAATTGGAAATTGATGGTATGTCTATCTCTCTTTATTTCACCTTCATTTTAGTCGAAGTGATAGTGAGCGCCACACACTGGTTTCGTATTTCTGTAAAATGACACTTCTTTGTTTTAATAATGTTGACCAATAATAATTTAAAATGTTATTAAAATATGTCTTTGTTTTATTGATTTTATTTAGTCTTCACAAAAGGAGCAAATGCAGACAATGTTTTCTTTTCATGACTAGCTACAGTTGTGTTTTTTTTAATGTACTTGTGCTGTATTCGTGTCGTTTGCTTCGCTCCTGGTGTGCATAACCCTAAGTGTAGATCAGTGGGGTAGCTGTCAGCCATGTGCAAAAATCTTGCTCCGTCACCAGCCCCCCCCCCCCCCCCCCCCCTCTCCAAAAAAAAGGTTTTTCATCAATCACAAGGTTTGTCAGCAGGGGTCTCACTGGTGTGAACACTTTGGGGTTGACATGTCTGTAATTGTAACTAGTGGAAGAAGAAGCTTAACTCCTTTATGCATGTGAATATGTCCAGTCAAAAGGGCGAACACGAGCAAACATGCTGATGTGTTTGGGTAAGAAGAGCCAAGAAAACAGAAGCCATTAAAAGGCGCTGAAGTGTTTTTATGCAGAGATGGCAAAGATGGAAAAAACAAAGAAGAATAGCAACTGTTGGTTATATTTTGTTGGAAAGATAGACGAAAGCTGCAAATATATATTTGTTTTACATGAAAAGTAAAATGTATGAGAACTGTAAAAACTCAACAAGCTGCATTAATTAGTCATACCTTCAAGGCTTCAAGTGGACATACTTCTCCATTAAAATAATAGTTGGTACATGTTTTCTTTATAAGATGGTAAAAGAAGGGAAATTCTATTAGCGTATTTCAGAATCTCCTAATTCCCCTTTCTTCTAAGTATGTGCCACTTAGACTTCCCATTTGCAGTGTTTAACAGAGTTTATGTTTAAAAAAAACCCTCTAAAGGTATGGGGCCCTGTTGTAAAACGGTGGTTTTGATATCAGCAGTGCTGACATTGTTTATGGAAGTTGGGGGTGGAAATCTGCAGATAAGGCTGTTCCCCAAAATGCAGGGCATAAGTTTAAGTTTATCATTCAGGGAGGGATCGAAGCCAAAAATATCATTAAGAAAAAGAAAGTGACTTCTGGTAAAAATAATGGTCCGTCCTCATAAACCACACAGTCTGTCTCAGCTAATCAGGTTTCTGAGAAGATTGTCGTTATCCCTCTTTCGATGATCACAAAAGCCTAGAATTTCGAAACTATCATTGAAACTATTTCCCCGGTTTTGCAAGAAAAGGGAAATGTTTCTGTTTGAAGCTATGCCGGTGATGACAGAGGTGACTCATGAGCTGGTTGGGTACAGACTTTGTTGGTGCTTGATAGAAATTATTGAAAACCTGCCAATAGTTAGCTGTGTTTTGAAATCTTTATGCATTGATCAGATTGATACATGCCCAGTTGTGCACTCAGAGGAAGATTCTTTTTCACAGACGGTTTCCATCCAAATCATCTTGAAATGCAGCTATTTGGTAAAAACTAAATAAATTATCTGAAAACACACTTTTTTTGTTTTGTTTTGTTCATAAACATGAAAGTTTACATTAAAAAAAAAATCACTTTAAATAAATCAAGTGTGAAAACTTTGTGAAAAGGCATCCATAGTCTCACTAGCATTCACAAGTACCCAAAAAACATAGCTGTGGTGATGTTTTCTGACTGTCTTCAAAAGAAAAAAACAAAAAACGGCACAGAAACCTCATGACTCCTCTTAAAGTGACAATTATAAACTTAATTTGTGACAATGTCGACTGGTTTTATAGTCTATGTGTAGATTCAGAATCTATAAGCAGCACAGGGTTGAATGTGGTTTTATCATCACGTCTATCTGATTTTTAGACTCGCTTTAAACGTCAAGAGACCAGTATTTTCCACTGTGGGTAAATGGTGTGCTGCATGTAGTGTGCAAGAGGGTTCTGCAATGACTGTATACAACAGCACATTACTATATACACATACTGTACTATAACCCAGGTTCACTGTTACTGCATGAAATTGGAAAATTATAACCAGTGTGTCATTTTCACTGAATATTTTATCAAGTGATATCAGTGAATAGAGCAGGTTATCAGGAGTGAAATTCATACGAATAGACATTTGCTTAGTTATTTCACCAGCTGCTGAACCACAGACCCCACAGGAAGGAGAAGGAAGAAAATACAAAGATTCAACAATTGATTTAATTACAATACATATTAGAGAGGCATAGAAGCATTTCTTTTACAGTATACGGTTGCAGTATTTAAAAATATGTACTAATTTGTTATAATATAAAATAATAACAAAACAAGAAAATCCTTTGATATAATTCTAAAAGCATGCAAAAGAAACATCAGTACATTTCTGAAAAAATTAAAAATACTGTTACTTCACATGCTGATTTTAGCGACAACCACAAGTACAGCTGTAATTTGTTTGGCCTGTTTCATTAAGACGTTTTTTTAAACTTGTTATCTTTTGTATGTTGTATACTTATATTCTTGATTAAAAGTATTTCAGCTGATTTTGTTATCTTATCAGTACTGCCCATTCTCATAAAAACAGTAATTTATAAAAATCCATGAAACATCGTTTTGATTTGAAATGAAAGTGCAACGAAAAAGCAAACAGCAGAAATAAATAAATAGCAAGGTCAGGATAAAGTAAAACTTAGCAGTATAAACCAGTTCTATTGTGTTGCATCATGCTACATAGGTGTTTCCTCTGCGTTTGTCGAGGTTTCATTTGTCTTAACAGTTTTGGATTTAAGTCTCAGAGTATCAAACAGCATTTTTCGAAACACTTTGCACAGGAAAATATATATGAGTGGGTCTAAGCATGTGTTGGTTGCTGACAACCACATGGTGCTTTCCTTTGCCATGTAAAGTGTGTTCTGTGCCCTGCAGTCAGACAGTGTTCCTGTTTGGCTTAAGGTGTACGGTACTCTCGTAAAATGAAATGGAGCAAAGCAGATAAAAAACACGGCCACAACGATAAACACTCTGGCCTTTGTTTTTCGTGTGGCTCTTTTATCATTACTTCTGGAGTTTTTGTAAGATTCATACACTTTCTTGCTTATGAAGGTGTAACAGATAACCATCAGGGCAAGAACAGTCCAGAAAATAATTTGGCAGAGGTAGTTTACAGCTTCGTGCCACTTTAATCCCAGGGGACCCTTCAGCGAGCTGCATTTCTTCACCGATGCAGAGGGGGTCTTGTTTGTCAGAATCATGTTTGGCAGGGCTGTTATAAAAAACATTAACGTCCATATCAGCACCGTGAGGACTTTTCCAAAAGTTGTGTTGTGGATGAAGGCTCTTCCAAAGGGTTTCGCGATTTTGAGGTACCGATCAACACTTATCAGCCCAAGCAGGATGATACTGATGTACATAGTCATGTAAAAGACAACAGCTGAGTATCGACATACAAAAGCCTTCAGCTGCCAAGATCCAAGTCCTGAATCACTGATCGTTTTAATTAATATTGTCACAGTCATTAATAGGTCGACGACTACCACATTTTTTAGGTATATAATGAATGTGGTTGAATTGGGAATGCGGAAAAATATCCAAGCTGCCAGACAGTTGAGGGTGAGCCCCACAGCAAAGAGGATACTATATAGACATGGAAAAACCACCTGAGTGATGCTGGTGTCTCGGACACATTTACCTGAGGGGGGTGGCAGCTCATTGGAAATGTTGAGGTGGCTTGAGTTCATTTTTAACACATATCTAAAAGAGAGAATTAAAAACAGTATTTTGTACAACTGGTGTTCAATTTCAGAGGTGATTTTGTTTTGTCTTGATATATTTTTAACTACATAAATGAAAAAAATAACTTTAATGATTATTATTATTACTAGGTTAAAAACTAGGTTAAAAAATCATAGCAGCTGTTAACAACAGACCATGCATTAATCTTTAAGCTTTGTGAATTAAATGAATGAGATTCATTGTCTGCTGTCTGGATACAAACCACAATTTGTGCAATAGACTCACAATATCAATTCTCTGACAATAGAAGTATTTTACACTCATTTAAGACAAACAGAAGGAGATACCTTTTATTGGACAGGTGAAAGTAGGAAAGGGAGATTGATGTTTACATGACTAATACAGCTACCATTTCACCATTTCTTCTATCACACTCATTTAATAAGTATACAGAACACCTATATTCTAAAGAGACTTTTAAACAGTAACAAATGACCTGTTCTGGTAACCGTAAGATAATTTTTCAGAGACATTAAAAAAAAAAAAAGGGTCGCAGTTGATTCTTAAAAATCAGTAAATGTTAGTAAGTCAGGTCTAATTGGTAACCCTTGCTAATGTGATTAATATTATTATTAAGTGATTCAGCATCTCATAAGTTAATATGTACACTTTATTCTATGACAGCATAATCTCATTCTTGATCTCAAAATCAAAAGCAACATACCGTAACGTGAAATTCAAATTCAAATTATAATGCAATGTATACATAGCAGAATTCAAAATCACTCACCAGTGTCATTCAAATTCAGATGTCTAAATCAAGCAGAAGCGCTAACATGCACTACAATGTGCCCTTTGTTGAAATGAAACCAAGCATTCTTCATCGAATCAATTATACTTCTCTTTCTGACACTGCTGATTTTAAGTGACGGAATGTTTCCTTTTGACTTCTTGCTGTAGGTTACCACAAACCGTGCTGTTTTTATTGTTTTATTGCTTGCAGAATACACAAACCCCAGCCCCATACTGCTGCACCAATGCACGGCCCTTCATTTATGTAATTACACTAGTTAACCCTTCTGTAGTGTGACATATGAATCAGCAATTGTAATTTCAAAAGGCTTCAGTAAACCAAGTAAATTGATTTTTACTGTAAGTGCAAATTAGCACATTCCCAACCAGCAGATGGAGCTAGTCGTCTGGAGCTGGACTTGAAGACACTTTCAAGCATTTTGACCTAATATTCAAATCTATTTCAGTCTCAGCACCTTTGATTTTATTGGTCAATCCTATTATGAACAGCTGTAGCAGCCTTCTAATAGTTTCTGACGTGTTTATGTTAAAATGCAATATATCATAGAGGGTTGAATATCATGGGAAACTGAATGGAAGTCATATTGGTAAATGAATGCATAAATGTTTAAGGCTTGTACACATAAACTCAAGCAGTAGTGCATTATCTGTGCCCTTATTTCTATTGTGTTCAGCCTCACATTTGTTTCACTTAACAATGGTCAACATTTGAATGAAAGGCTTAACATGCTTGTGAATCAGCACCTTATTTGCATGGCCGTTGAAAACACAGAAGGCTGCTGTTGAAACACCTGTTTTCAGCCTATAAAGAGGGCTGGTGTGAAGGTGTTGGGTTCAAAATGCAAAACTGCAGACACACAAACCCAAAGGGCTCGGAACAGGTCCATCAAGCCTTAACTCTCTAACATCAAAGCAAATAGGCTTCCTACTCACAACAAACCCTTTTCAGTAAAAGGACCCATCTGCTCGTAGCACTTCCCATGCTCTCGTTGATAATGAGCTGTCCTCCCCAGCTCGCTTTGCAAATTTAAAGACCTCTGCAGTCAGAGTTCTGCTGTGGTTCAGAGTTACAGAGCTTGCCATTTCCTGAGCAGTGAGCAGCGGGTATCTGTGGGCATGCCTGTGTTCAGATGGAGGTTTAACCAGGGTTTCACTTCATCAGCATACACTGTGTGCAGTACTCACACTATAAAGCCCTTTCTTGAGGAACCACTGATGTAAATGTTTACCATATAGAGCGTTTTTAGTTTAACGATCCTTTTTATAAAGATTACAAAATGTATCTATAAAATAGTTATAAAAGGTGCTATATTGGACAGTTATAGGGATGTTAATAAGACTCCCATTGCATAGCAGTTTGATCCATTCCTGGTTTTACTATGAGCTTAGTAAGACACACCTGAGCCTGTTTCCTATGCACTGTGGCTAATCCAGCTCATAGTAAAACCTGGAATGGGTGAAACGGCTATGCAGTAGGAGTTTTATTTTCCATTCCTGCAGTTATGAGAAATAAGCTAAAGCAGGCAGTCATAAATACATGTACTGAGGAATTTATAAGAAACCTTATAACTTTTAAACAATACAAGCTTCACACTAGTTATGTGCCTTTAAAATTAAACAGTAATAAACCAGTTATAAATATTGTTTGTTAATAATCTTCAAAAAACATGTTTTTTCTAATAACACATTTATTGATATTTTATTAACTTATGCTGTACTGAAGTGTAACCAAAATCAGAACCATGTTTGCTGATAACCTGCCCAAATATATTTCTTTTTATTTTGTCCCTGATATTTATGCGATACCACCACCTGAAATGAATTTACCTACTGTATAAAATTAAATTATTCTTATTTAAATGCATATTATAAAAAATGTACGTTGGGTAGGGTGCTGTAAGATATAGACTGTTTTTCAATCGTGGCAAAACCTCTCCTCTGTGGCTATTAGCTTGTATTGTACAGCAGCCTATACAATATTCTAAATTGCCCAGTGCTTGCAGTGAGTGTTATATGCAGGATACAAACCCAAAGCTCTGACTGCTGCCTCTTTTATTAAAGTGGAACTACTGAATCAACAAAAGCAGTTGCAACAGCTACACCTGCAGGTGCAACAGCTACACAAACAGGATATACACATGGAGAGACCATATAGTGTTGTTATTTCATTGTTAAACCTGCATACAGTATTAAATCATTTCTAAATAAATTTGTAAAAAACAGACACACACAAGCAACAAACTGCCATTTAAAAATAAAAGGTGTACTGTAGTGTATTTATGAAAATACAAAAATACATAACTTTTTAAAGAATATAAAGGCACTAGATATTAACAAGCAATCTTAAAATGATTCTGCAATAATGATTCAACAAAATCTCTAAACTTAATATTAAATACATATAAAGACTGCATAAGATTGCTATGAAACATATTAAGGTATGTTTCCTGTTATAGATTTTTTTTAGTTAATCTGTTTTGTGATCTTTATATGTTAACCTATAGGTGGGGTTCAGGGGGTGGAGCTAGGCACCAACAACCTATCATCTGCTGTCACCAATTAAACCTACCTTATTTAAACATTAGTCACCTCTACCTCGCTGTCTTGTGTTTTTCGTTTCCTCCTCCTCCCTCCTCCTCCTCTAGCATCTCAACCGCCTTTGCATCGGTCTCCTCTGGGGGGTTAGTGATTCCACTTTCTCCAACCCTTTGTTAAGCTCCGCTTCATTTACCTCATAGAGGAGGGTTCTCCATGAGTCAGAGGGGACCCCCGGCCAAACCCTTCTATCTGCATGTATGTTTCTTTTGGGATTCTTCTTTCAGGTCTGATGCCTCTATGTGAGGGTCCCCAAGCGGTGGTATCCCTCGTGTTTGTCGGGTCTCCTCAAAGACGATGGCCCCTCTCCTGTTTGTCGGGTCTCCTCAGCGACGGAACCCCCCTTCTATTATGTTGGGCTTCAAAGAGGTGGAACACCACGCATTATATGTTTTAACAAATACTAACTTTATGTTTTCTTTCCGGTTCGCGAGCCTCTTCGTATGTCGGGTAACCTCAGAGACGGTGCCCCTCTTGGTATGTCGGGTCACCTCAAAGACGGTGGCCCCCCTCCTGTTTGTCGGGTCTCCTCAGCGACGGAACCCGCCTACTGTATATGTTGGGTCAGGAAGAGCCGGAACCTCTTTTGTGTTATCAATACTAATTCATGTTTTCTTTCCGGTTCGCGAGCCTCTTCGTATGTCGGGTAACCTCAGAGACGGTGCCCCTCTCGTTTGTTGGGACACAATAAACAGGAGGGGGGTCACCTCAAAGACGGTGGCCCCCCTCCTGTTTATTGTGTCTATCGATCAAGTAAATGTTGGGCCTGGAAGAGGCGGAGCCTCTCTCTCCATGTGTATATGTTTACTAACTCTGTCAATAAACACTATCAGGTGGCATAGCTCCGCCCCGTGAAATATTATTATTATTTATTTCTTAGCAGACACCCTTATCCAGGGCGACTTACAATTGTTACAATATATCACATTATACAGATATCACATTATTTTTACATACAATTACCTATTTATACAGTTGGGTTTTTACTGGAGCAATCTAGGTAAAGTACCTTGCTCAAGGGTACAACAGCAGTGTCCCCCACTGGGGATTGAACCCACAACCCTCCGGTCAAGAGTCCAGAGCCCTAACCGCTACTCCACACTGCTGCCCCGTGCTGTTACAGTCATTATATAGTGACTGTAACAGACACTATATAATTAAAGATGCTTGTTCTAGGTGTTAAGCACGGCAAAATATTGTTCTAGGTATCATTGCCTATACTGTCTAGGACTGAAATACCCATGCTATTGAGATGTTTCCTCCTCATTTCCAGTTGATCCAGGATCTGTCAATATGTCAACAAGTAGACTCTTTTTAAGTCTTATAGATCAAAGCAACTTTTTTCTAAGTGATTTGCACAGTAATATGTAAACGAGTGGGTCTAAGGATGTGTTGGTTGCAGATAACCACTGAGTACTTTCTTTTGCGATCTTCAGCAGGTTGGGCAGTTGTCTTGCAGCTGTGCAGTTGGCCCCTCCTCCAGTGCACCCCTAGGTGTAGGGTATTCTGACAATATGATACGGCGCAAAGCAGATAAAGAATACCGCTACTACGACAAACACTCTGGCTTGAGTTTTTCTTTTAGTATTTTTATTTTTGCTTCTGAAATTCTTGTTCCATTTTAACACTTTCTTGCTGACGAATGTATAAAAGATGACCATCAAAACAAAAATAATCCAACAAATAATTTCACAGCTGTAGATCGCGGCGTCATGTCATTTACATCCAAGGGGTCCTTTTGGTGAGATGCAGTTCTTCAGTTCTCACGTGGTGTTTGGCGTCTTGTCTGTCAGAATCACATTTGGCAATGCTGTCGTACAAAACACTACAGTCCAAATAAGCGCTGTCAGAACTTTCCCGAAAGTTGGATTCCGCATCAAGTTTTTTTCAAAGGGCTTCACGATTTTGAGATACCGATCAAGACTTATTAGCCCAAGCAGGATAATACTCATATACATGGTAAGGTAGAAGACAACAGCTGAGTAGCGACATGCATCACTGATCGCTATAAATATAAATTAAATTATCTGTTATCTGATCACACACTGTGCTATAGGGATTTCTTAATCTTACTGTATGGTCTAACCGCAGAGCACAGGAAGTGAGTAAGTGATAGGAATTTTCTAAATCTAGTGAGGTACCAAGTTATTAGAACCTTTTCATGTATGGACACATATCTTTAACATGCTGCTCATTTATAAGCGTTGAGGTCATCTTGAGTCTAAGATATGGTACCTTTTAATTTATTTGTCATTTTTTTGTGATAGTTACCATTATTGTGATCATTTGTCTCATGCAACGTGAAACAGTGTGTTCTGAGAATATGGAAATTGGTTATACAAATGAATAAAATATAGACTGCATCCTACTTCCAATAAGGCTATACTGTAATAGCCTGCAGTATTTACTATGGTCATTGTATTGTAATGCAGTATTTGTAATTAGTTTCATTTACAGCAACTATTTACAGTACCATGCACAGTAAATGAATAGATTCATGGCCCTGGCATCCAGTTTGGGAATTCCTGCGTTAGGGTTTACAGTGAGTGACGAAGCATTTCCCAGAGCAACAAGCAGAGGGCAGCACTTCATTTGGCACATTTGCCTGATTTAATCTAAAATGTGTATTAATCACTCTTGAGCCAACAATTCTAACATGACAATACACAAATCAGACTGGCTTAGAACTACTGTCACTCAAGCCAGTGGCTTTTGCGGTGTCAGCTCTGCAGAAATAAATTCTGATTGAGCCTCCATATTCTCAGACAGCTTTTATTTGTTGTTGAATGAACTCAGAAGATACCTTTATTTAATTGTTAACATTGAAAACAGATTGGAAAACGTTTATAGAAATGTACAATGGATTTAGTCCTCAGATCGCTGTTCAACTCACTCGGGTAAATGGCAACTTTAAGCAATTAAGATTTGTGTCTTAATTTTACCAATACAGAGAGGGAACATCACTTTAGGCTATGTTTATTTAATTCAGGTAATTAATGAAGTACCTGACACTCCTGGGAGAGTCCGTCTGCTGTGTCTGTGATTACCAGGTGTGAAATCTAATCAGCAGGTAGGTCTGTTGCAAGGATATGAAAAGGTTCCATTTATCCACCTCCGAGCTGCTGCAAAACCAAGTGAGAGAGAGAGAGAGAGAGAGAGAGAGAGAGAGAGAGAGAGAGAGAGAGAGAGAGAGAGAGAGAGAGAGAGAGAGAGAGAGAGAGAGAGAGAGAGAGAGAGAGAGAGAGAGAGACAAAGACTGACCATTGCTGGTAGTGTCACATGAGCTGTACAGTGTGTTGATATGTAAATATATCCTGTTTGCCTGTGGGGCAATTGTTACAGCTGTGTTTAATGGTATTTAAAACAGGATTAATTTATCCGACTTTTTACATATCAGCCCTTACTCTGGTCCCACCGTAGTCGGACATGCGACGGACTACTGCACTTTCTTTTGCAAGGTAGAGCAAGTTCTCTGCTGTGCAGCTGCCTGCTTTCCCAGTGTCCTGTGCTGGGTTTGTGGTATTTTAACAAGATGAGAAGAAGCAAAAAAGATAAAGAACACAGCTACTACAATAAACACTCTGGCCTTCATTTGTCTTTTAGAATGGTTTGGTTTGCTTTTGGAATTTCTGAGAGATTCATACACTTTCTGGATTATAAATGTGTAACGGAAAACTGTTAATGCAAAAACGGACCAAAAAAATTGTCATAAAGCCTTTGTGCCATTTCAATTCAAGGGATCCTTTTTCAGTAACGTGCAGTCCTTTGCTGAAGATGGTGCCATTGCCTTGTCTGTCAGAGTCATATTTGGCAATGCTGTTGTACTAAATAATACTATCCAAATAACTGTTAATCCAGGCACGTTAATTTAATATGCTGCTAAATTGCTGTTTGTTCAGCTATTGAGATGTTAGCTTGATATCAAAATACTGTACAAAGAAAAACATATACCACATTATATTTGCTATAATTTTGTTATATTTTATTTACATCAAAATACTTACAATATTTAAACACTTATTTTTTTTAAAACTTTACACATTTTAAAAAATATAATATTAAATAAAGTAGATACAGGTACATACAAAAAATTATTGTATCTGATCGTTTCTTAGTATTATTTTTCAAAACTGTAAAGATCTGAGCGGTGTCATTTGTGTATTTGTTTTTTATTGTACATCAATGAGGAAGCAGAACATGCGTCAATCTCTGTAGCATTGGATCGGTATAATATATGAGGCATGAAGAATAACCATGCATAATGTACAGTATATAGCTAGAACAGGCATAGCTTCACTTGTGAGAATGAGATCTGTAATTTAGCAGCTGCAATTCATATTGAAAGGCTGAAATAACCTCAACATTAACTCTAAATTCATGAACTTACTCTATCTATAGAACAAGGTCAATATGTAGTACTTATAAGAACACACTTGAGTAATGACGTAGGAGTAATGAAGTAGCAAATATTTGGTTTCCTAATATTAGAAAATACAAGACACATTATTATTATCGGGGTACATTTGTATCACACATAAATGTATAGGATTGCTCAATCAACTCCTGTATCTTGTAAAAAAATATAATATTATATTTATAAAAGATATAATATTATTTTGCCGTGAGTGTTTTGACTATCAAGATCTGTTCATTCCATTTGCAGCACTTTCAAGATGAGTTAAATCATTAGCTTTAACAGGCAGACTCTTTTTAAATCTCAGAGTTTTAAGCAAGATTTGTCTGAATGATTTGCACATGAATATAAATATTACTGGATTCAGGCAGATGTTGGAAGCACTCAGCCACAAGGTACTTTCTTTTAAAATGTACAGGACAGAGCTTTTCTCACAGTTGCTTCCTTTTTCAATCTGAGTCAAGGTGTAGGGAATTCTAACAAAATGATAAGGTGCAAAGCAAACAAAGAACACACCTACGATAATAAACACTCGGGCCTTGGCTTTTCTTGTAGAATTTTTATCATTACTTCTGGAATTTCTGTAAGATTCGTAGACTTTCTTACTTATTAATGTGTAAAAGGTAACCATCAAAGCAAAAACTGTCCAAAAAATTATTTTAGTAACATAGATTACAGCTTCGTGCCAGTATACTCCAAGGGATCCTTTCAGTAACATGCAGTCCTTCGCTGAAGATGGTGTCGGTACCTCGTCTGTCAGAATCATATTTGGCAAAGCTGTTGTGCTAAACAATACTATCCAAATAATTACTGTCAGGACTTGTGTGAAGGTTGGGTTCTGAATCAGGTTTTTTCCAAAAGGTTTCACGATTTTGACAAAGCGATCAAGACTTATCAGCCCAAGCAGTATAATATTCATATACATGGTGAAGTAGAAGAC
Organism: Acipenser ruthenus; assembly: GCF_902713425.1. Lineage (NCBI taxonomy): Eukaryota > Metazoa > Chordata > Actinopteri > Acipenseriformes > Acipenseridae > Acipenser > Acipenser ruthenus. Next base: position 6,942,139 of record NC_081200.1, on the reverse strand, counting down.
AACAGCTGAGAAGCGACACGTGAAAGCCTGTAGCTGCCATGATCCAAGCTCGGTATCGCTGATCACCTTAATTAACATTGTCACTGTTCTTAGAAGGTCAGAGACTACCACATTTTTCAGGTATACAACAAACGTTTTTGAAGTTGGAAGATGAAAGGAGATCCATGCTGCCAGACTGTTAAAGATTACTGCAGTGAAGAAGAGGAGTGTGTACAGACATGGAAAAACCACTCGAGTGATGCTGGTGTCTTTAGTACAAATAACTGAGGGAGAATGGTCCTCACTGGTGCTGTTAAGATGACTTTGATTCATTTTTGAAGCCTGTCTTTCCATGAAGTTTCCATTAAACTAACAAACAAACAAACAAACAAACAAACTTGTAATTACTTTAGATTTGTTTGGCAGTCATTGCATGATGTTATATATATATATATATATATATATATATATATATATATATATATATATATATATATATATACTGTATATATATATATATATATATATATTTGTGTGTGTGTGTGTGTGTGTGTGTGTATTTAAATACTGATTTCAGGTTAATGAAATCAGTAAAATACTGTTTTCAGTTACGTTTGGTGTATATGGTGTCACACTTTATGTGGAGTTAATCCTATTTAAAAAGCACTGACATTAATAAGTCCATACAGTTTATGATACTGGAGAACCTATTTTGGTAATGCAACTTGCTAAACAATATTCCTGTATTTTAATGCTGGTAGTATAAACTGCATGTTTTTACAAATCAAACAATACATTTCCTTTATATATACAGTATATATATATATATATATATACATATGGAGATTTATCTTAATTATTGTACTTCAAGGAGTTTATTTATACTGTAGCATGAATACACCTATTTACATGTCAATTCAAATCAAAATGCAGGTGTTTAGTTGGGAAAATGCATAAAAATGGTAAAATAGTTTTAAATTAGTCACTTACCAGTATTCACACAATACAAATGTAGCTGCTCTTAAAAACATGCTGCACCCCCTGAGCGTGGAGTGAAAATGCAAATTGTATTTTCAAATGGATGCTTAATATGGGATTCTTTTTTTGGGATTGACGTTGGTATACAGAACAGGAGCCGACCACAGGTACCCGTGTCATTTGCATTTGTTTTTAAAACAGTGTGTTACTGTGTCTCACATGAAAAAGTGCTTTATAAGACGTTTTTCATTATCATTATCACAGGCATTCGCAAGGCTAATAAGTTAAATATTTAAAGGGCCATCACAGATTCTACAGAATTCAAACAGGTGTATCTATGCTGTGATGTTTGCTGGGAATTTATGATTTCTCTACTGTCTCCATAATTTTGCCAGGTGTCACACAAATATGAGTACATGTTACCTATTCTAATTCATTTACATTTTTGGACTTTCTTCTTTTCTGTTACAGTACCATCCTTTTTTCTTTCTCAGTATTAGCCATGATCCTGCTTATCAAACCGCTATTGCTCCCTGTCTGGACTGATCTGATTTTTGTAATGTGTTTTTTTGTAAGAACTGTAAGTTGCCCTGGATAAGGGCGTCTATTATAAGAAAATACACACAATACATTAACAAAACAACAACAATTAATAATATTAATCCAGCTGGAATCACCTGTTTTTTATAGCAGAGCTTGACAAACCTGGGGGGGGGGGGGGGCAATTAATTAAACTTAAATTATTATTATTATTATTATTATTATTATTATTATTATTATTATTATTAAGTAAAACGGGCTGAATGGGCAGTGGAATAAGAAAGGAGCACCTTTTGTACATTTTACATTCAAAACACAGACAAAATGTTACCAATACAGTAATCAGTAGCCTACCCTACTACTGTATAAGCAGTGTCTTTGATATTGAAATATATGTGAATGCAAGGTAAGGATGTGCAAACTGTTGATTGATTGATCTAGGGTTGATATACTGCTGTCTATTACAGTAAAGCTTTTGTGCATTATACAGGTAGTTGTTTAGTATCTGCTGGCTCGGTCTATGTTATACACTGACGGTATGTACTATGATACTGTGCTGTACTCTTGATTCTGTTTTGGGAGTTATTCTTTCAGCACCAAGAAAGCGTGCTTGGGAAAGTGATTCGTTTTCTTTCGGTCCGAAAGAACGATCAAGATTGCAGCTTCCCTGTTTAATTTTTAAACATGTATTAACAGTAGTGATGCTGCTTTAACAATCGTTCTTTTGAATAAAATCATTATATAGTGTTTTCCATTGTTGTAGTACCTCGGAAAGCGCCTGCATTTCACTTCAGTGATTGGGTGAGAGTGCTGGAGTGATGTGCGCGGTGTTAAAACTTGCTTTTTAAAAGTGTTATTTTGTGCCTCGCAAAACTGGTTTTGTGCTTGGCGCATACTTTTGAACATGGCAGGATCTCGCAAATTGTCGGCCACTCACGCCAAATTGCGCTATGCATACATTATATTTGTGCACAGTGTAAAAAGGATTGTGGCACGCAAAAAGAAGATTCGAATATGGCACATTTTGCGCATTCGCGAATAATGGCCATTTGCGACGCGCATAACCCTCTGCGCGGTGCGCAAACCTTTCGAATATCTGGGCCCTAATGTACAGCAACTTCCGCATATGCTTCATGTGATTTCCATTACATGAGAGTAGATGTTAAAACGTCATGCTGATTTGAACTCGGCTCTCGCCAAGATAAGCACCAACTAAGACGCAGCTTTACAGTAAACTAATGTGATCCATCTGCATCTCCATCCATTTGCGTTTCTTTCCATCTGATGATGTAGATATCCTTCTGCCTGGTGTTGATGGCTGAAGTGTAATGCTGGCTCCAGGGATCAGCTTATTTTGCCTCCCCAGTGCATTAGCACACACAACGGCTGCGATGCTGGCTCCGGGGATCAGCCACAGTGTGGTCTCCCCAGCACATCAGCATGACAACCGTCTGGATTGAGCTAAGTAGGGCACATCTCTTGGGTTTTCAAGTGGGCACCTTCTGTCCTCTGTGTTCCGCCGACTAGTGCTGCTTGATCTGCTTTTGGAGTTTTGTTCCATATTGTTAGTGTTGGTAGCTGCATGCTGGTCTTTGCCTAGCCACATTTTAACATAATCTTCAGGTCTGAACAATACCAGTGGCAAGCCGACTAATCTGATGAACAGGAGCGACGACACTGTTGTTGTTAAGAGCGTAGCAATGTAAAAAAAATAATGTTTCATACGGTTTATCGTGTGCAATCTTTATAATTCTCACCTGTCAGACCAAAAATTAACCCGATATCTTCGGTGTTAGGGTGCTTTGAGCTGAGGCTGCTCTTATTGCTGGACCCAGATCTGTATCCCAGACTAGATCAGCCACCATGTCTTTATAGAAGCCAGAGCCATCTAGTGTACAGATATGTATTGGCAACGATGCAAAAAAAAAGAAAAACCCTGATCCTTTATATTATAATATAGTATAGTTCAAAAGTGGATGATGGCTCTTCTATAAAGACACTTTGGCTTATTTAGCCTCACATACAGTATGTCAGGCAACTGTATCTTTTTATTAATATGAGATGTCATTGAATAAGGTATGGTATCTTAAAGCTCTTTCAGATTGCTGAATTCTCTGAATTCAGAGTGTTGCAGCTGTGACACTATTCTCTGGTAGAGATAAATATCTAATTTCTTCGGTCAAGTTATTTATTGCTGAGGAATTGTAATTCTTTTTCATATCTTTATTAATCCAGCTAGTTATGCAAGTTGTTATCTAAAGTAATAACAACGCTGATATGGGATACAAATACTGTATTGGCCAAGGTACAAAAAAGCTGGTTTTACTACAGTGAAAATGAGTCTTTTCTACACAAATGCTACAGGTTATCTTAAAACTGTACGGCATTTTGGAAAAGGTTAATTTGTACACATGTCACATGGATTTGGTATTGGAGATCTGAATTAGAAATCACATGTCTTTTTTCTCCTATTTGTGTGAGAGAGACCAGTTTTCAGAATAGCTGAACAGGAAGAGAGAGTAAAGATAGTTTGCACTGCTTAACAAACAAATAAGTCCTTTGCTGTTTAGTATAGCATGTGATGAGTTATTCTACGTTTGTGTTTTGCATGCGTTTTCATGAAACTCTGAACTCATGCCAGTTTCTAGCTCTGGAAGCGATGTGGGTTGTTCTGTGTTTCTATGAAGCACTGTGGATAAACAGAACCATTTTCTTGTCTTGCTCTCAGTCTGCTTTCACTGATTGCACAATATAGTTTTTCTTTGTCTCTGGTAACTTGCTTTGTGCATGATAAATGGTGTTGTGCAATTCTCCTCCTCCCTAACGTGGATAATATGTCAACTACAAATATAGACAGTCGAGTATGACCCCAGTCGAGTATGACACAATGCAAGTTAATGACTCAAGTTAATACAGTTCTACCTGCTTATTAGACCTTAACAAGCACATTGAAAAACTTGTGTCCTTTGTCAATCAATATTTTTTTAGAAGTTGTTACTAGCAGTATATTCTGAAAAATCTTTTTCTTCAGCGCATTATTTAAATACATAAAGAAACATTAAAACAAGAAAGGGAAAACAAAAAGCTAGTGTATAGCAAAAAACAATTCCGACAGCCCAAACTAAACAGCTTTGCAGCTATGTACAGTGCCAGTCTAATGTACTCCCCATTGTGTTAATCTAGAAGCAGTTTTAAGGACATTAAACTTTTTTATGAGTCGTTCTATTCAGTGGGCAGCACATTCATCTGGAACAATATTTATTATGTCAATTAAATCTGTTCTGCACGCATTAACAGTTCCATAATATTACCCCACTAGAGCCTTTGCAAACAGTCTGAGCTCAGAGCACTTCAGGAATGGATTCCAGATAATTTTTCATTTAGTTTACCCATAATTATATCCTCATACATACCCCCAGGTCAGTTCTCTCACCCTCTTTAAATTTTATTCATGTGTAATATCTACAGGTGTTTTAACAAAAGCAGGGTGTTAATGCATCCTACAGACTTCCACACAGCCCTCTGTTATTATTAATTATAGTATTTCTTCACATTAAGACAATAAATTATTGCAAAAGACTGCTTTTGGGATGTAGGGCTATGATAGTAATTGTGGCTGCTCTAAGTTGCTGTCAAATGAATATGCATTTACCAAACCTTTGCTCTATTTATTGGAAATAATACAATGCTGCAGCAATTAGAGTGGTTGAAAAGTATGTATGTATGTATGTATGTAATGTGTGTGTGGGTTATGGATTTTGAAGCTGCTCTCTCTCCTGTAATAAATCTATCTGGATTGCATGACATATTAGGTCAGGCACGCTCCATGAGCAGCCTGCAATGCAGTCCTGCACCTCTCTCTAGCACAGACTGATAATTGTGCCGGATTGTTCCACAGACTCATCTGATACCAGCAAAGTAATTTCGCTTGTGAAATTTTAACCCAGGACTCCAGAAGTGAAAGACATGCTAGCCCCCTTATAATGCAGTGATTTTGGGAAATCTGAGATAAAAGTCCATGCAAAAGTAAAACATCTAGCACTATATAAAAAAAAAAAAAGTTATACTAAAGGTGGAATTTTGGAGTAGAACAGACTGGGACGCGATCCGCTTGCTCGCAATGGAACAGGAACAGGTTTTAGCCTTTTTCGCGAAATCATATTGCTTGATTTCTGGCTGACAGTGATTTTGGGATGTGACGTGTTTTATACTACGGTTTAAGATTTGTTTGGGATTTATGGTCATAATCAAACCAAGTAGCCATTGTTATTCAGAAGTAGCTATACATATAAATTATACATAGGCTACTATTAAAAATGTTGTATGCAATAAACTATAATATTATGGGTTAAATATAAACCTTTCCCTTACACAGTACAGACTATCGTAATTCAAGGCTGCGTCTGCTGTATTTTGCCAGTAATGCAAGTAGAGTTTGTCGTTTGTTTCTAGTATTAGAATGTGGAGACTCTGCAGTACCTGCATGTTTGAATATTTGGAGCGGCTCATCGAGCAGATCGGACTGTTTGATTGAACAAGCAAAACATGCTCCAGGGCAGGGGGGTGTACTGGATTCACCAGATCAGATCATCCAGGACTGCTCAGTCTGTTCCATTTCTCAAAATTACACCTTAACATGTAATACTGAATGCCAGTATAATAAGTAAAATATGTTTGCCATTCTTTTATTTTCCTTTTGTGCCTTTTTTAAAATGTATTTAAAATAACTTAAAAACACAAAAAACCTGGTATTAAAGGAAGAGCATTGCATTGTCAGTTCTGTACACAGAATTGGGTGTATCGACTAGTCACAATTCTAGATAGAAGTAGGTTCAAGAGGAGTCTCTTCAGTGGAGCGTTTCTGTGCTTTCTTTCTGGTTGAAAAGCGCCTGAAGAAAGTTAGATTCAGTGTTTTAAAAAGGGACTTTCTGAATGAATTGCAGAGAAAAAAGTAGATCAGGGGATCAAGGCATGAGTTGAGAGAGGACAGCCATAGTGTGCTTTCCTTCATTTGAAACAAGGCGATCTTGAGTGAGCACTGAAACATGTCTCTCGTCTGGCTCATGGTGTAGGGGATACGTGAAAAATGGTATGGCACAAAGCAAATAAAAAAGACTGCTAAAACTAGAAATACATTCATTTTGACAGTTTTCCTACCCTTTTTGTTAGTGCTTTTGGTTCTGGTGTATGAGTTATACAGTTCTTTAGTGATTAAAACATAGCAAAAAGTAACTACAGCTAAATTACCCCAGAAAATAATCTGACAAATATAGTTCACGACTTCGTGCCACTTTAACCCAAACTCTGTTTTCAAGGAAGCACATTTGAAATGTTCAGAAACGTGCTCCTGTTTTATCAGAATCATATTTGGTAGGGAAAGGAAAAACATAAAGGCCCAGATGGCTGCTGACAGGACTTTCACACATTGTAAACTCAATGTTTTGGCATTTTTAAACGGGCTCACTGTTTTCTGATAGCGGTCGATGCTTATTAACCCGAAGAGTATGATGCTGATGTACATGGTGAAGTAAAAAACCACAGAGGTCACCTGGCAGACGATTATTTTAAGGTATTCAGGCCCCAGCTTGGAATCACGGAGGATCTTAAAGGGAAAGGTCAGGGTCATGAGAAGGTCGGCGACCACAATGTTCTTCAGATAGATGATGAAGTTGGACTTGCTGGGGATTTGAAAGAACACCCAGGCAGCCAGGCTGTTTAGTGAAATCCCCACAATGAAGAGAATTGTGTAGAGCACTGGGAATACCACCCGGTGTACAGCATTGTCTCTTATACACCTGCTGTCCACTTCAGTAAGGTTTGTGTAGTTGGATAAACTCTCTGAGCTTTCTGTGAGATCCATTAGCCCAGCCTGTGGAACATCAAAGAGAAGTGTTTGAAATCAATCATTGCCACCGATCAGTGTTCGTCATTGACATCATTCATACAAATACAAAAACAAATTGAAAAGTAAAAATGGGGATGCCTTTATTTCTAAAGCACTTTCTGATGGACTGTTATGAGTAGGTGCAGTTTAATTTGCACCCTGCTTTCTGAAAACAGAAACACACATCTGTTAACTTAGTAACTTAGGAACCCCTACAAACCTTTTAATTCAGACTTTGTTTCCAGTTGCTTTTTTTCTCCTTTCAGAAAATAAATGTGCAAGAAAAGTTAAAGGCGTTGTCATTTTACTGCAATGTGTTTTACAGGACGCCATTCAGGTAAAAACTGTTGCTAAAAGTAGTTTCAAGTTTTTTAAAACAAGCAAGGGTAATGGAAACATAAGTTTCAATTGTAAGCACAAATTCAAATAACTGCCAAATTAATTTTATGTATTATTATTTATTTCTCTAGTGGTAGCTTTACCTGTCCTTTACCTAGTCATCTTTTTGTAATCCATACATTTAATTTAGTTAATATATACATATTAAACAGATCAACTGGAGAGTTGACATGTTTCTGTAAATTGAAGTTACACATATTTCCACCACTTCAAGCATTTTTTCCAAAACCACAGTATAACAAATACAAAAGCATGCTCTATACAGAATGAAACACCAAGTGGACAATAAACTATTTCTTACAAAGACAATCAGAGAGACATGGCAGTCAAAAGAGGTTGAAATACTGCAAAGAATCTAACATAATTACCTTTAATGTCTTACTCTGAAGTGAAAGTTTTTGCTGCAATTCAAGACCAATATCACTTGGAAGGAACACAATTCCGGATACTCTCTTCAGTGACTTGTGGGCACACAGGATCCAAACTCACAAGACCTTTCTAGTAAATTGCAGAATGGAATTGAGAAATCAAGAGAAATGTCTTATATGTCACAAAAAAGTACATCCTAATTTTAGAAAGCTTAAGAAACGGAGACAGTGACATCTCTTCCGCCTTTTGGTTTCCTGATTAAAAATACAATACAATAGTTCAACCGAAAACAGCCTTGTCTTTTGTAATGACCTCCACCAAGCTTGTAAAACGTCAAGATAATATAGAAAAATATTTATATGTTTACCTGTCTCACCACCAGACCCCCCCTAAGCAAATACAGTATGTGCCCTGCCAAATCACATACTGAATATGGTATTGCTTTATAATTCACTTCAACATGTTTATTATGAATGTATTTATTTAATACAGAGCAGGATAATCACACTGTGGTGCACTCAGCGTTTCTTTTTTTTTTTTTTTGAGTGGGTAGCAGGAAACATAAGGTTCAATTGTACTGCGTTCAAACAGAATACCACTCAATACAAACACAATTTTAAATGAAGCAAGCCTCAATTCTTGATGCAGTGCTTTCCACATTGATCCATATTAAACTTCAAGCTTAACCTTGATTCATCTTGAACACAGGCACCGAGATCTTTGCTGATTGTGTTGTACCTTACTGGAATTCCATTGAGTGCTTTTAACAGAAAGGTACATTTTACCTGGTCATGTTTTTAGTTGTCAATTTGTTGGTGGATTTGCACAACTTTCCTGAATGCTTAATTATTAGCCAAGCATATATGTGTCAATGGAAAACCTAATTCGGTCTTCTTCTTCTAAATGTTTTGAAGAAGAAGAATTAATTACCGCTATACATTTATAGAATAAACAACCATCAAACTCTAATCTGGAGGTCAGTCTGAAGCAGAACTGCCTGGTAATACAGCAGCTGTTCAAGGGGATAGTGCTGTTACAAAAGCTGAGTTGCATAAGCTTTATCTTTATTGTTCACTTAGGGGTGCAGGAGACAATTCAATGATGGAAATGACATGCCGTTTATAGGCATACATACCATTTTTTAATTATCTTATTAGCTGCTATACATGTAATTATAAATCTCTACCACTCTAGATATTTGTTATTATATTATAGTTTAGTAAAATTGTAATGACACCTTTCTCACACAGACTCTCTGCTATTCCTTTACATTCAAGTGCATCCTTGTATATATACAGTACCATACAAACTTCTACCAGTACTGTTTAACTAGAGGTATCGCTGGATTTCACAGGATTCAAATTGATCACAATCGATTGATTAAAAGACACAGTAATGTATTTCAATAACCAAAGCACTTTCTCTTTCTTAACTGCTTGTTTTTTATGCATGCATAGGGTCACTTTTTATTTGTACTATACATTTAAGAAAAACGATGTGATTACCTGATGTGAGTTGAAGCAGGATACATTACAGCAGGTGTGCAAACAGTCCTGTGTTCATAGTAACTATTTGCCCAACAGAAAGGACGACAGCTGAAAAACAAGGATTAGCCATTGCAGTGAAGAAACAGGTGTGTTCGAGTCTGTGATTTCTGTTAATTAAAAATATAGATCGCTTGGATGCTTGTGTTGTCAAACATAGATGACACAAAATTAATGTGTGCGACACACAATGCACATTTGAAGTCATAAACAGATATTTTGCCTGCTAGGTTCTATATATGTTTATATGAAGGTAAATACATTTCTTTTCATGTTTTCTTCAAAGTCTTTTAAGTCAGAAAATAATCAATTTATAATGTTGTAATAGATATATAATTAAAAAGAGCTTTTCGACTATTATTTTGTTGCTAATTCATAGATTGAATACATTACCTGAAAGTCACCAAGCTCAGTGGTGCCTGTCTCTGATGGAATTCGCTGTATTTGCACACTGTTGGTCTGTAGAGCTGGCTTATACTGTGTCTTTTAGACAAAGACTGCAGACTCTGAAGTTCAAAGGTGTATTTTATGAGAGGAATAAAAACAATTGTAATAGTACAAAACCATTGGAGACAAGCAGCAGTTCAGTTATAGTTCCATTAAAATTATGTTATTAGAACAGTTTGTATTTTGAACCCTCAAAACAGTGGCTCATGAAACATAAAATAAGTCCCCTTAGGGTTAGTCATTTTGTAATATTTAGCATTATTTAAATAGACCTGAGCTAAATGTACTGCCTACAGTTATAAAAGCATCTTCCATCACCCACCCACTGTACACTATATATTGTAATTATATATATATATATATATATATATATATATATGTTAAACAAAGTGGGGAAATCCCAGAATGCTCTCTTACATTAACAAAAAACACTCACTGCTGCTCTTATCTTTGTCCAATACACAATCATTTACTCTATAATATCCGGTCATAAACAAACTCTGTGTGCACTGAGTATCATATCATCCAGACCAGGTAGGTATCTGCTATATACAGTATGGGATGCTACTGTTTTCTATAAGCCTAGGAATCTGTTTTTATACAAAACCATTAATGTGGCATTACAAATATCAATATTAATTAAAACGTTGGATACACGTACATTTCACTACCATTAATTAAACATAGTTAGTGCACCTGTATTTTAAAGTGCATCCAAAATGTTACATTTACTGTCATTAGTTGATAATGCAGTGTGACTGCAATGACAACGCAATGGTTGTGTGTTGGGTGTTAATGGCAGCACATGGGTAGCTGCATTGACAATCCACTGCAGTACATGAGTACAGTGCTGAAGAGTGATGGCTGTTCTGGATAACACACTGGTATTGTAATGTTTTCCCATTGCTAGTTTTCTGTGAGGGTTGTTGTAATACTCAATGTGTATCGTTCCTCTTGCAGGATGAGTCTTCAAGTCATGAGTGCAACCAGAGAATGGTTCTTCTCCATGGAGTGGGTAAGCGACGCGAGGAGGCCAGGCACCAGCTGAAGAAGATAACCAAAGACATCTTAAAAATCCTGAACTGGAAAAGCATTTCAGAGACTAGTAAATTAATGTTTTCAATGTCCTTGTCCTTGAAGTAATGAATTCTGGTGTGTCCTTGTCCCAGCTTTTAATAGGCAACCATATCGCTTGCTATTGAAGCATATTTTCCAGACACTGTAGGCTACTTACTCACAAGGTTATATAATCATTATATAATTACTGTTCGCAAGGTAGTTTTTATTTGTAGTTGCATTGTATTGGTAGTAAGGTTATTAATATAAAAAGCTGTGTACGCCTATGATATATAAATAGTGCATTTTAATAGTTCACAGGTAAATGGAATACAACCTACTTTATTATTTTCTTAAATTAATTTGTTGGCGTTCCTGCTCACATGAGAAGGTTGCTATACAGTACAGATTTTTTTTCTGATTAGTCTGACAGTGGCTGAAGATGTATTGAATCACTGCGTGGGGAGGAAGAGATGTTGCTCATCGGGTGTGTTTTGAAATGAGATAGGAGGAAATGCCTTAAAAAAAAAAAAAACATTCAAGCAAGGCGACTGGAGAAAAGTCTGTCTGAACTGTGCCTGAGAAACAGTTTGGGGAAGAAGATATAGCTACCATCTGTGCCCAAGTGAGACATAGGGCACATGAAGAGTGGCTGCATTGTCTGCTGCAAGCAGGAAGCCACTTATCAATGCCAGAGATGCAAAGAAGGGATTAGTGTTTTAAAGAAAATATATGTGTAAAGGGTCATAGATATCCCGGATGCCCCGCATGCTTATGGACATCTGTTTTTGTGAATGACTGCAATCAGTGATGGGATCCTTTGTTAGCTTCTAATTGCTGAGATGCAAACAATGCGGGGGCTCTATACTTTGTTTCGCATTGCTAAATTTATTTACAGCCAACTTGTTCGGTTATTATCAAGGCTCAGTATAGAAAGCAATCTGCCAGCAAGAGGTGCGTTCAGGAATTAACGTTTGTTAATCGAACCCATTCACCCAATCGCTGACTTAACCAGTTGTCAGTAAACATTATAAACCTTTTTGAGTTAATATTCTGTGTCGCCCTTTGTTCATTAACCTGATGTTATAACCAGTGTCACACGTTTGTTGTAAAATGCATTATCCCTGCTGTCACTGAGATACTGTGGAAACTCGTTCTTGTAAAGTATGTTACAGTAACGCTTTTATAGTAGGTGCACCTTAAGAACCTTTTAAACAACCGTGATGAAGCTTGACATGGGTATTCATTAGCACACTGTTTTGGGAGTTTCCATCTAGGTTCATTGTTCTAGTCTTAGATTGATTAGGATAAGCAAGGCAATGGGTAATCACGTGTCTCAAGTTTGCATGAACATTAGTTATGAAATGCTACTCTGCAACTTTTTTCATGGTTCTGAAATGTGTTACTCGTATCATTGGCAGGGGAGATTGTACGTATGCTAGTGAGTTACCATATGTAGTTGACACTGCATCAGCAGCCAAGTGTTGCACCACAATGAAGTAGATTGTGAAACAGGGTCCATTTATTTCACACATTCTGCAATATAATTGTTTCACTTACCACCCTGCCCTTCAAATCTGAACAAGGGTACATTTTACAGAAACAACTTTATACCAACTTTCATTTCAGCCATTCATAAAGCTTTCACACTGGGGTGCTTACACTGTACAGTAATAATGAAAAACACAATCACTGCAGGGAATCACACTACAACTGTATGTTAAAGGAATACTACTTTTCTTCAAAAATCTGAAACTCTCTGCTTAAGGGAGACAGGCACAGGGGTGCAGTGCAAACACAGAAGCTCTTTCAGCACTGGGCAACAGACTAAACAAGTCCCTTATCTCTCCTCGGAATGTTTTCTCAAGCTCACTGGCCCTTCAGCCCTGCCTAGGTGCAGCACATGACAATTTTACCCCTTATAATTCCCACAATCCTATTTGATCCAAACACTGTTATTCGCGTCTTTCATGGTTCCCATGGTGACGAGCAAGAGGCAGCCTCCCTTTCGTTCTTCTGTAAAGAAGCTCTGCCCCCCTATATGCGGACAGCGTAGAAGCTTATCAATTAATAGGGACCACCTTGCCCTTGACAACACCTTTGCAACCCAATAACAAGAAACCTCAACATGTCTTATTTAGTATTGATAAGCATGAAGAAGCAGTGTTTTTTTTTTTTTTTAGATTACATCGATATCTTAATGTAATTTGGTTTTAAAATGATTAAACAAAGAGTTTATTGGATTTCAATTTCACATGGTTCAGCAGGGGGAGTAGGTGTTCCGTTAACTGTGGCTTCTAAAAGCTCAACCCCCCAGGGGACAAAACCCCAAAGAAGCCTACCTGCTGTACTGGTTGTTTTCACACACCATAGTAATACACTCCATTTCCTCTAGAAAGTCAGAGCTCATTTAGAACATTGTAAAGATGGAGTGGTCAGCACAATATTAGCTTTCCTGCATACATTTTCACAAATACCACAGGGTAGCATTTATTGACCCCTTTATTGTTTTTTTTGTTTTTTTTTTACAATATGTTTTTTGAACAGTTGTTTTTAAAAACCCACAAAGTAAAAACAAATATATACTGTTTGTGACTTGTGTTCTGAGAAGACCTAGCCAAATTAGGGGGGTCGGGAGTCCAGTCTTGCAGCACACAGTCTTGGTTTCTAGAACTGCCTTGTTTTGAGTATTACTAAACTGATTTAATCCTGTATTAAGATGGTGATGAAGAACAGAAAACCAAGAAGAACAAACAGCAAACATTCCCTACGCTGGAAACCGTTTTTACCAAATTGAGGCAGCTGTCTTATTTTGACCAGCATCAGGTGACATCTCAGGTAAGAGAGATTATTTGGGCTGAATGCTTTCAGACATTCTCTTCCACAAAAGACAAAGCAGAAGCAGCAAGATAATAGTAACGACAATACAGTATACAGTGTTACTGACTGACTATGTCGTATTTACTAATTTTGCTTCATAAATTCAAATCAAACCAGCTGAATAATGTTACATATTGAATTATTGAATTTTCCATATACTTAACAAAAAACTGACAAAAATATAAAAAAAAATTAACATTTGAAAATCTAACATGAAATACTGTACAACTATTATGGGTTCTGTTAGACTTTTGAAATATAATTTTGTAGTTCCTTTGATTACACAATGTCAAATAGAAAATCTAAATTATGTTCATACAGTTTATTTTTTTAAATTGTGCCTCAATCGTAAAGTTCTAGGTGATGCAAAAACATTTGGCCACGGCTGTATTGTAAAACAAATACAAATGAGCATTTGATGTATTTTGTTTTCCCATCTCAACAGATTGCAAGCAATGTGCTGGAGCAAATAACCAGCTTTGCATCAGGGACATCATGCCATTTGCCACTGGCACACCATATACAAATTATCTTTGACATGATGGAGGCAGCTCTTAACATCAGTGGTCTGATAGACTTTGCTATTCAGGTAACAAAGTATATGTGTTGGGTTCCACAAAGCAAAACAAGATACATGGATAATTTGGTTACATTAGTGTCTGGTTGCTTTGAACAACAGCTCATTGTGATCGTGAGTTTCCATAAACATGTTGTTTCCAGGAATATGAGATGATCAAATAGTAAATAAGGGACAAATGCAGAAGTCAAACTTTTGAATATTTTGCTGAAGTTTCCCAAGCTGACATTTACATTAAAGTGCAATATTTCATTTTAATGCAGCTCTGTACAAAATACAGATACTGGACCTTCAAATAGCTCAGATTGAATTCCCGTCTAATGAGTCCCGAAAATGGCTGTGAGCGCTTTTTAATGTACCCCCATGCATGATGTGGTGGTGCAGCTTGTGTATCTACGGCTGCTTTATCAAGTCATACACCTTCAGCCACTTCAAAGTGGTCAAACACATGTCCAGTAAGAAGGAACCAATGCATATTGAAATAATGAAAGGAAGTGGAACTGCAACACACATGCTGGCTGTACTGTACCTTTTCCGGTATGCATTAATCAGTTTCTTGTACCCCTTTTCAAAGCATAGAAAAGTGTTTTTCAATTGGTTTCTCATCATTTTTTTTTTTTTTTTTTTTTTTTTTGCTTTTAGCTTTTAAATGAGCTGAGCGTTGTGGAAGCTGAACTGTGGCTGAAATCATCCAGTTTAGCTGGGAGTTACACAACAGGGCCCTGCTTGTGCATTGTGGCTGTTTTACGACGATACCAAGCCTGCCTTATCCTTAACCCAGACCAGACTGCACAAGTTTTTGAAGGGTGAGGCATAACTCAATCGACATGGTAACACATTGCATAACTGCGTTCGTTGTGCTACTAGGTGACTGCAGTGCAGGCTGTGTGTTAAGAAAACAACCCTAATCCTCTCCCATAGTTAAGCAAATAATAACTGCTCATTATAGTTTGCAATCTTTTTAACATTATCAGGGCAGCAGTGTGGAGTAGTGGTTAGAGCTCTGGACTCTGGACCGGAGGGTTGTGGGTTCAATCCCCAGTGGGGGACACTGCTGTTGTACCTTTGAGCAAGGTACTTTACCTAGATTGCTCCAGTAAAATCCCAACTGTATATATGGGTAATTGTATGTAAAATAATGTGATATCTGTATAATGTGAAATAATGTATAATGTGATATCTTGTAACAATTGTAAGTCGCCCTGGATAAGGGCGTCTGCTAAGAAATAAATAATAATAATAATAATAATAAATATGTTGTCAACATTTTTTAAAACAGAAAAATACAATAAATGTACCAATCATTATCCAGGATTATTCTTGGTAGTTTTTTGGTTTTAAATGGGTATGTTTGGTTAACTCTGTGGTGAAGTCTTAACCCTTCCCAACCCTTTGCAGATTATGTGGTGTTGTGAAGCATGTGGTGAACCCTTCCGAATGTTCTTCTCCGGAGAGGTGTATATTGGCCTACCTCTATGACCTGTATTTGTCATGCAGTCATCTAAGAAGCAAATTCAGGGATCTCTTCAGGTTTGTTCATCCTCTATTAACCTTATGAGGAAAAAGGGGGTGCTAAATTTTGGTTCAGTGTATGTTATTGTTACGGTTGTCCAGTGTTATTAAGGAAAACCTTGCCAAGGGGCACATTTTCACACATCTGTTAAATATGATACAACAGGACAGCTAACAGTGGAAATGTAACACAGACACAAACAGCTTTTACAACACGTTTGAGTTTAAAATGGGATTCCTTGCAGGTACAGCATACACAGGAAAAGCATGAGCCGCTGATAGTCTTGGAGAACTATCTTTTCCAGCTTTTTCATCTGCTTGGATGACTTTATTGTTTTACTCCTGAGCACAGGATTGACTTTTCTGTATTTGGCTACAATTTACAACTTAACAGATATATAGAAAAGTTCTGTCATTAACTTGTGTTAAGTTAATACATAGCAATATATATTTCTTCTTTACATGTCAACAATAAGTTGATAAACTTGATCACATACTGATTTACATTTTTTGCAAAATTATGCAAAAAGTCTCGTTGCACTCCAGGTAACCCACATATCTAAATTATATTTTGATGTGTAAATAAACAGGGACTAGAAAGGAATGCTGTACAGCAGTATTCACTTTTAACATACTATACTGTACATACAGAAAAACAGATGAACGCTTAGTTGCTAGTTTGTACAGTGTTGTGCTAGAGACTCAGTTGCATCTCATAGTAAGCATAGACCTGACTTTATGCACAAAACACCAAGTTAAACTAATGTATTTAATGGGTAGAGAACATAGTATGTACAGTAAGTAAGACCTTGTCTAATTTCATTTGTATAATAAAACAAGGCCTGTCTGGTATCAAGAATATTAGCAGACTTGTTTTGCCTGCTAGCTGTGTAACTGTCGAATTCTCAAACTGCAGACATTGGCGATATGTCTGGGCACTCAGTCCAAGCAGTGACAGTTGTTTTCTATTAGGAGACGCCAGCCATTCCACTAGCTTGAGGATCTCAGTCTCAATCTGGTGGACGGCTGTTTTTGTATGTCTGACTCTGGGCTCCAGCAAACACACTGGCCCCTAAGGAAACCCATCTTCATAGTACAGAATCTGCACCGATGAGCTCCTTCCTTCAACACATACACACATGCTCACAATCCTATCTTTGTATCTGCTGAGCAGAAATCTGTGGAAATATTAGTGCAAGCGTGAATCAAGGGGAGTGAGGGAACAGTTTAGTCCTTTTGCCCATCCTTAGCATTTCTTGTTCGAGCTACCTTCAAATATGCCCATTGTGTTGAATTTATTTTTGGGGGGTGATTTGTGATATTTGTGACCTAAAATTGATTCAAGCCCAGGGCTCCAAACATGTGAGGAAAGTGCATTAACTATGTCACCTTGATCATACACCAACTCAATTGATTGTGAAGCATTGTTTCAGAAATGTTCTTATTAAGTTGCATGAAGCTGAGAACAATCAGAATTCGGGAAGAAAGTCTGATGGTGGGTTACTGTAAAGCACTCTTAAGCAACACTGCAGAAGACTGCAACACCAAAATTTACTGTGGTATAGCATGGAATGCATGTGGCAGAGTGTACCTACATGTACCATACATAGTGTACTAAAGCCTGTAAAAGCATAGGGAAATCTTGGTAAATCACATTTAAGCATGGTTAATCTCACATATGTATGGTAAAGCAAACAGTGGTAAACTATTATCTGGTATGAAAGGAAGTATTCATTGACAAAGTGCTATCAGGAGAATGATCCTAAAATAATGCGTCTGTCAGAGCCTCATTGTTGCACAAGAATGAAACTGTAAAAAAGACCACTGATTGTAAACATGAAGGCCCGGCATCTGGAAAAGAATGCCTTTGTTTATTTAAACATTGCAAAAGAAACCTTCAACCTATATACTGTTCCCTAGAGAAGGTAGATTATTATATGTGCAAAAAAAGAAAACATTATTTTCGGAATGCTACAAAACCACCTTGTGTAGTGAACAGCTTCTCTCTTCAAGGCTCATTCTGAGGTAGGTACTGCACTCAAACATGTAGGTACTATAAAACCGAGTACAAATAAAAGGAAAGAATTCCTGGGGGTGCGATCGTTCTTCAAATGATATTGCATTTAAACATTTTGATGAAGATTGTGTAATTATTTTCCACAACTGACTTCACTTGTTGACAGTGCATTTCTAAAGTGTTTAATGCTTTAGAGCTGTACTAAAGAAAAGAAAGGATTAACAAGTCCTAAAATCTGTTTTTAAATAGTTTTGTGCTAAAAGATTAAGGGTTTTGAAAATAATTGAATTAGAACTCATAATTAAGGATACGATTTTGTCACGGAGGTCATGGAAATCATGAAAATCGTGAATTTGATCAAAAGTCCTTGAAATCTTGGAAATGGATGTAAAACACATTTGGTTAGGCACTTCCTTTATTTAATCTGAAAATGCAGTATGTCATGCACTGAAAATACAAATATGCAAGTATGTGTAAATAGTTTGGTTGTGTATGTACGCAGCATTTACGTGTAGCTATGTAGGTTAGCGAATGAGAATTGTATTTAGCTGAGCGAGCATGTAGATGAACACAGATCGTATGTTACTATAAACTCTTGGTTGTGATCATTAACATACATACAGCGCTTGTTGTTTTATTTTTTTAAACAAGAAAGTGGGATTGCGTCTTCAAAAAATATTAATTAATACTTCAATTTTATTTCTTGAAACTTTTCATACAATGTAGTGTACCCAAGTAGTCCTGTTGAAAATAAATACTCACTTTCTCTAAAACTAAACATTGCTAAACAAAATACTTGACTGTCATTGAACATCTTTTTATTTCCTGCAAACTGTAGATAAAACGAGAGGTTTATCTGTTTTGAATTGTGTTTTGTCACACTTGTACTTTGCTTGAACAAAAGTTATTGTATTTCTTGCTCTTATTGTATTACTTGTATTGTAACACTTGAAATGTATTTGCTTACGATTGTAAGTCGCCCTGGATAAGGGCGTCTGCTAAGAAATAAATAATAATAATAATAATAATTTTGTAGTCTTTTTTTGTCATTTTTGTGATGCCCCGGTTCTTGGACACGGTGCCTGCCTGTGTGATTTGAATTAACAACAGAACTGGCAGAAGGCACAGGTGTCGTTGTCCATCAAATTAACTGTACGAAGGTCACTCTTGAAATCAGGACTTAAAGGATGTGTTGCAGTATGAATGCCTCTGTTAAGAAAGATTAAAAGACTAAAAGGCTAAAATATGCACAAGAACATAGAAATTGGACTATGAAACAATGGTCAAAGGTGCTTGACTGTTGATGGATGGACAACGACACCTGTGCCTTTTGCCAGTTCTTTTGTCTATTCAATTAAGGATATTATCTTCAAGTATTGCTCATCCTTGTTAGACAGCTTTTTGGGTCTTCCAGTCCTGGACTTCGCTTCTTCAACAGGACAGAAACCTTTTGGGATGCTGCCTTCTTATTTTTAAAGCTCTGGAAACTCCTCAGAACACATGCAAAGGTTCCCTTCATTTTGACCTTTGACCCAATATTCTTTTTGATTTCCAGATGCTAAATATAAAATGCTTCCTATCCAGTGATTCTTTAGAGGAAAGGGACCCAATCAAGCTTTATTCACAGTACAGTATATACATTGCAGAGGGGGATCTAGCACCACTTAGTTTTTTTTTTGTTTTTTTTTTAGATTATAACGACATCTTTAAAAACTCTGCAATATCATTACAGTCTTGAGATATTGCTGGGGGTGCTGCAGGCTTAGGGCAGTGCAGGTTCTGTATAATCATAATAATCTTGTTAAGAGTATTTTTACCCATACTGCTTATTACAATGTTTTTATAGACTTCCGATTTCTGGTCAGGGAGACGTTTTACAGTGTAAATGTTTATCAGTGTGTTCTATTATATAGTACAGATAGCACACAAGGTACAGCTGGAGATATATATCCTGATTGAATGATATAGTTCATCTCCAGTAGCTGTTGCTTTTTACATCTCAAAACGTTTCTCTTCTTCCATTCAGTAGCGCCTGCTCAAAGGTCTAGCAGAACATCTACAACAGCATTCATCCGTCCAGTTCAAACATACTGTGGGACCCGGACTTCATGCTGGACTTCATTGAGAACCCTTCCACCCACAACATCAGCTATTCCATGCTGGGGAAGATCCTGAGTGACAATGCAGCTAACCGCTACAGCTTTGTTTGCAATGTGCTGATGAATGTGTGTATGGGGCATCAGGACACTGAAAGGTAAGAACAATGTCTTCAGAATTGCTCACCCAGGTCTGAGGAAACCTTGCATGTGGTATGATTTACAAGACGGTATTGTACACAATGTGAATGTAGGTTATTTATACTGTATGTGTCAGTTATATCCTTGGTGGGAAGTATGTTACTGTAAGTAGAGTACATTGGCTTGAAACAAAATGATCAAACTCCACTCCACTATAAGCTACATATTAAGTTTTATGTTTTCTTCTCCTTGTTCTTCTTCCTCTCTTGTTCTTCCAGAATCAATGACATGGCTAACCTTTGTGCTGAGCTGACTGCTTGCTGCACAGTACTCAGTTCAGAATGGCTTGGGGTTCTTAAGGCTCTGTGCTGTTCTTCAAACCATGTGTGGGGATTTAATGGTCTTCTCTGTAGTGTGGATGTAAGTATGTGTGAGTGTGGGTGCACTGATGTATAGCCATCTCTTTACTGTCGTTTTGTTTTGCACTTGGAAAAAAAAATACATATAGGAACAAAGCATTAGCATTTATTTTGTATTGTTTTTTGATTATTTCTTTCACGTTTGATTTTGTGTTTCTTTCCTAAGGTGAGTGACCTTTCCTTTCATGACTCACTGGCCACCTTTATTGCCATCTTGATAGCACGACAGTCCTTTTCACTGGAGGATGTGGTACAGCATGTTGCTCTCCCATCCCTCCTTGCAGCAGGTAGGGCTCACAGTGAGAGGCTTGAACACCAGCTATGACAGAGCTTGCATATTATTTCATTTACAAAGCACATTCCTTTCTTGTGGGAGTGTGAAAAGATTTGTAACAGCTGCTGAAATGTAGGCATGGCTTTAGTGTCACTCTGGTTTATTATTAAAGAGTTCAAGCTTCATTACTAGACATGCTGTTGTCATATGACCCCAGCTGTGTTCTCAAGTCATTTTGAGGCATATTTAACACATTTTCATAGACCCCCTCCCCACTTCTGACCAAAATCCCATTTATGGCCATGTGGGTGCAGACAAGAACGATTTTGCTCTTCTCTCTGGTACTATTTTTACATTTGAATGCTATATTTATATTTTTGAATATTTTTAAAATGGTTTACAATAGAACATCCTGTATTTGCTTTAAGAATATAGGCTCTGAATTCATTCCCGTAATTCCTTGTAGCCTGTGGCGATCCGAATGCTGAACCGGGAGCCAGAATGACATGTCAGCTGCTGCTTCAACTCTTCAAGGCTCCTCAGGTTATACCTCTGCCTCAGGCTAATGGTGAGTCTGAAACAGACATTCCTGTTTCTTATTTCTCTGTAGTGTGGAAGTATGTGTAGATAGATAGACAGGTAGACAACTAGATAGATAGATAGATAGATGATAGATAGATAGATAGATAGATAGATAGATGTGTTTAATATATTTAATGTTAATTTATTTAAAATATATACACATAACAATATTCAAATCAGTTGAATGCATCATTAAAGTTTTGTAATATTTGACTGCATATGCTAAAAACAAAATGATTGGGAACATCAAAATTTGGGGATAAATGGAATAAACTGTCTGTCACACATTTTTACATATACATTTGGTGGCTGGTGATCTGCTTTTTAATGATACTGGTAGCTCAGGGTACAGAGTGTTACTGACATGTTCTGATGTAGGAAAGCCTGCCCCTGACATTCGCTCTACCTGTGACCGACACCGCCTGGCAGCTACACACAACAGCATTGAAGTGGGAGCTGTGTTCCCAGACGTAAAGGCAATTTTGATGCTGGGAATGAAAATCCATTTCATATTTATTAAATCTTACATCTGTCACACAAAGGCAAGGGGACAATCCAGTGTACCGTAATGTTTAGTGTATAACTCACACCCTGTATATAATAAGCACAGTTTATTTGTTTTTGCCATTTCTGCATGCACTGCCATGGGTTATACATGCCTTGTTTAACAGACATCTCTTTTAAAGTACCCTAAAATAACACCTACATATACTATACAGGATACTGTAACTAGAGTATACTGTGCACCTGGTATATAAGACACAATCTAGCACGCAGATGCTATCCAAAATGTGTTAAAGAGCATGTGATAAATTACGGTATACATTTTTTTCTGGTTTGTAAAACTGCAAACTATGTATTAAACTGTTCTTTGAACCAGTAATGTATATTCTCTACTGCAATGAACATGGTCCGAACAAGGTAAATACGTAAACATGCTTCGGTTATTTTTATCTAGGCGATACAGAAATTGGTAACTGTATTTTACCAATGTCAGCTTCAACAACAACGATGACTTCAGTGTGAAGTTAGATCCTGCCAGCGGTCTGTGCAGCTTCAGTAAAGATGACATCATGAGTGCCTCAAAGACCTCAAAGACATGGTCCTTAATGCATACCTAGCGAATACGCATATGCATTAAGGACCATTTGCCAGCAGGTATGCAAAATATATAAATTCTTTTTCATGTTGTGTTTTTTAGATTCCTAAAGAATGTTTAGATGTATATGTGTTAAAAGTTATTGAAAGTATTTAGTGTAGGATTAAACATGGTCTGCGACTGAATGTTTGCAATGTTTTTCTTTTCTAGTAAGAATAATTCAGAGCTTCAGTTAATTTTATAAGGGGCTTGTTTCTAGTTTTTACCATGAAGTGGTTTTTGTGCCTTATCCAAGTCACATTTTAGGTATCTCAATCCACCTTGATATACGTTTGGATAAAAACACAATGGACCAAATTCACAAAGCATTTCCTCTGCTGCTGTGTTTGCATACACCTATTGTTACATCTGAAAAGAAAAAAATGAACAAAGGTTAAGACACTGAATTATGTATTTTCCACTAAAAACAAAAACAGAAACTGGTGCCAACTTCACACAAACTGCGTAGTGACTTTTTTTACCTTAGAGGCCTTGAAAGCTCTCTTGTTTTTTAGGAAGCTGTAAAATTATAAGAACAAGTTGCCTTCAAGTCGGACATAAATAATATATTTATTCACAAATGTGAGCTATTATTACAAAAGCCCTTCCATGATGAAATGTTTGCTCCTCTTGTTTGTCTGATAAGAGTTGATGGGTAAACACTGCTTGAAGGAACCTGAGCGATTGTGTACAGATAAAGATCTCATATTGGACCCGGTGCTGTCTAACAAGCAGGCACAGAAACTCCTCCAGCTTATCTGTTACCCGCTCGGAGTGCCGGAAAGCGTGGTGGGAAACGGCTCTCAAAAGCAGCACATCAAGCGTATCCTCCAGGTAAAAAAGAGATCCTTATGAGTTATTTTGCATTGTATACTGCAGGTTATTTGCACTGTGAATCTATCATTGATTTGATCTGAATACTTTAAACCCACCCCAACTACATTTCTTATGGAGACTCTTATGGAGCTTGCAAGATTTAAAACAAGACTTGTTCGTGGGATTTAAAGCAATATTACAGTTAGATCGGGTAGATTTAAAACAAAATTGCAAATTGTGGCAAAATGTAAAAAAAATGCTTAGACACACAAAACCCACAGAAGAATGTGCCTGTGACTATAAGGATTTCGTTGAGGAAGACAGCAATGGAAAGAAGGTAGAACTTAAGTGTGCAAGTACTGTCAAGTTACTATACATATTGTGACAGAAAAAAAAAAAAACGTCCAAGCATTTTGGAAAGTAAACGGAAACAATAATTTCATGCAGTATATGAAAAGCGAAAGCCCCAACAAAACCTGATTTCGGGGTATCTCGAAAATAGCTAAAAATAAGGACCGAAAAATGTAATTAATAAAAACCGAAAAACAGAAGCCCTACTTATATTCAAAATATGCCCACGTCTCATCTAATAAGTGATGTCAGCCCTACGATTTTTAGCTAAGAAATTATCAAGCAACTCCAGTGGTTCTGTATAATTCATTTTATTGGTTGTCTTCCTGAACTTAGACCAGTGGACGCTGAGACAGTCCTGGCTGGAGCTTCAACTGATGATCAAACAGTGCATGAAAGAGCCGGTAAGTATTGAACAGCGGTGTGGTCTGATTTTGGATGTAATAACTACGCATGTATTTATTAACGTATTTCAGCAGGGTTCTGATATGAATACTTTGCTGGACAACATTGCAAAAGCAACCATAGAGGTGTTCCAGCAGTCTACAGAGCTAAAACAGCACCCCGTCTCCTTCCAGGATGGGGATCTTCAATCCAGGTTATTCTGGGAACACTGACCCTGATAATACCCAGCAATGTGGGAGGAAGACATTCCTTAGGTACTGCATTGTCACTTGACCCCTACAATCAGACAGTCTGTTCAGTGTCTAAGATGTAAGGGTTGGGTATTGATCTTCGTCATACTGTATAATGAACTGAATCGTTTTTTTCTTTTTTTTTCTATATTTGTGAGTTCTAGTTTGTAATGGCCCGGATTGCTCTGTTTGCTTTGTCCTGGTCCCTTGGAAATCAAACATCGGTGGCTAACGATACAAAGTGGTTGCAGTGGTTGAATGTGTTTGCACATTTTAGCCTGGTTAGGCTTGGCTTGGTTTATTGTTAATATATTTGTATTTATGTATATATTTATGTATTTATATGAATACTGAGTACTGAAATTATGTTTATGAACAGTCATGACAAATAGTAGCATTTTATTGCGTTTGGCATTGTTAGCCTTAGGGAGCTAACATTAAATAAACAAGAGGATAGAGTTACAGGGCCAGACCAGAGGAGTCTCTTTATTTTACCTCCAGCAGCAATGAAGACTGCAAATCATTTTATCTGTAGATGCTACTCACACACACACTCATGTTGTACATTTCATATTTATTTACCAGTCACAGCTGCTGAGTGAACCCTACTGTTGGATTCCTAAATAGCCATTTCGGAACATGTCGGCAAATAAGCCTGATCCTGTGCAGTTAGAAAGCCAGTCTTCTGTCCTGAGGGCCCTTTTTGAATCCAGGCTCCTCCAGTTATGACACCCCATTTTACCTCTCAGCTCCAGAAGGGGTGTTGTTAATTTTCTTGTATTCCCAGAATAGGCCCTCACATTTACAGACATCAAAATGTTAAACAAAGAATCACATTCACATTGTGCATTTCACCTGCAGTAATAAGCTGGGGGCTGATTTAACATTCCAAGCTGCATAGTGTATTATTTCTTTTAAAAAGTGTTTTCTGTTGTTTGTAGTTTAAATGAACGGAAAGGCGCATAGTTGGTAGCCCCACTGATTGCTAAGCTGCATACATCTGTGCAGGGAAGGGTTTTGAAGGCAGCTGGGGAGGAGCTGGAAAAAGGGCAGCACTTGGGATCCTTGTCAAAGAAGGAGAGGGACAGGCAAAAGCAGAAAAGGTCATACACTTGTATTATCTACAGTACTACAGATATAAAAAAGTGTCATGTTCCTTTAAATCATGCTGCCTTTTTGAAAATGTAAAGCTACTCCACTGTGCAGTTTGCACCACTTTCAAGAACGGAAAATAAAACCTCTCATGTTAGAAACCTGGTGAGAAACAATTCAGCAGCTCATTTAGGGATTCAGGAGTGTTTTCCTTTCAAGAGAAAAGGTGCAAACTGCACCCTGGAGTAATCAGAATTGATACACAGGGACTTTTATAAAAAAGGATGCCAATAAGTGCCTTTCAGTCTTACTACAATTATCCAGCATTGCACCACTTTAACCACTTAACCCGCTATGGTATAAAGTTAAACTTCTTAAAAAAGTGTTTTAATATCATTATAATCCAAGCAAAACGAGTAAACTTCAGCAGTATTGTATAATGTTCCATCACTTTTTGTGTTTCTCCTAACAGCATGTCACTCCTGAGTCAGCAGCCGTTCCTTTCCCTTATTCTTACCTGTCTGAAAGGACAGGATGAGCAGCGTGAAGGACTGCTGACCTCATTGCAGAACCAGGTCAATCAGGTACAGTCCAGAACAGTCATCCCCATCGGAACCAACAGAGAAATAACCAAACTAAAGTGTACCTACCTGTATGTGTCTTTTACATGACCTGCATTCGAAAAGACTGGGCTGGAGCTGGTAAACCTTGCTAAAGAAATGTGCAGTAACCAGGAGGTCCCCGGTTCAAATCCCACCTCAGTCACTGACTCATTGTGTGACCCTGAGCAAGTCACTTAACCTCCTCGTGCTCCATCTTTCGGGTGAGACGTAGTTGTAAGTGACTCTGCAGCTGATGCATAGTTCACACACCCTAGTCTCTGTAAGTCGCTTGGACAAAGGCGTCTGCTAAACTAACTAATTAATTAATTAATTAATTAATTAATTAATTAATTAAAGATAATGCTTAACAAGCGTACTCCTTAACAGACTGTTTAACTGTGTCTAAATATTTCTAACGTACAGCCTACTCTGGGCTCCCAATTTCTTAATGGTAAGTAATAACCCAAATTTAGGTTATTTATAGTTTGCTAACAAAACATATGAGCTAATGTGGGTGGTATAGCACACCCACACACTCACATTATAGTCCTCAATATACATTCTATTTGACCATCTTTTACAATCTTGACCACCCAAGTGGGAGGGTGACAGCAGGTCACCCAGTTGGTTGAAGGTGGTGATGGGTGATCGGAGAGTCATCGCAAATTAGTTTGAAGCAAGATAAATAGCCCACTGTAGAGGTCACGAGAAGCCACAAAACATATGAAGCATGTGGCTACTCTCCCAGTAGTTGATGAGGAGCAGAATGAAGCTTAACCTGATGATAGAGCGGACCCATGGGAGAAACACCTGAATAAATACGAGGGGGCATATAAATCAGTATCAGACTGCAATAAATACGAGGGGCAGATAAATCAGTATCAGACTGCTGAGAGAGAATACGAAACATGCTGCACTGATTCCACTTTGTGTTTGTGAACCTCATAACGCAGGCTTGGCATCGTGGAATGAATTTGTGATGCGATGATTATCTAAGAAGTCTCAATGTAGTCACTGGATTCTCTTCTTCTCATTACTGCTTCTAGATTCTGAGTGACTGGAGAGAAGACCGTTATCAGGATGACTGGAAAGCACGACAGCTGATGCATGAAGCTTTGCAGCTGCGGCTGAATCTGGTATTCATTTTCACATTCTCCAGAATTATGTTTTGGCCTTTAAGTTATATAATTTCTGTATTATATAGAATTTGAATTGTACCTCAATTTGTATCTCGTACCTCTTTTTTTTTTTTTTTTTTACCTTGGATGTTTTTAAATAGTCCTGTATTGTATTTTTAGAATAGGCGACTCAGAGGAATTTAAAACACGCAATTTGGGCGAGGTGCCTGTATGAAAAAAATAAATTCGTACTACAGAAGTACAGTAGGTTATATGCATGTTATGGATATCTGTGGTCCAGTTCAGCCACTCAAGTATATTTGAATTACACACTGAGTAACACTCAAATCACTTTTATCATCTCTTAATGTTATATTGCCTGTGAAATGTGCTGTCATGATAAGTGGTTTATTTTGTGCATTGCAGTGAGTTGTTCACAACAGGACTTGACATGCTTGGAGTTCTTATCAATGGAACGTTAGCTTCTGATTTATCAAATGCTTCTCAGACAGGATCTGAAGAGAACAAAAGGGGATACATGAACCTGGTGAGAAAATTAAAGGTAAGTTAGCATCAAAACTGTATTTAAGTTAGCCCTGTTAAAAGTAAGTATTGCTTAAAGTATTGTTGTTTTATTTAATAAAAAACAACACTGCTGGCATTAGCAGTAAGATGAATAGAAACCTTTAGCATGACTTGCTTTTTAAGGATTCTGAAATTGTGAAGATCTATATGCAAATATAGTGCATAATCTGCATTGCAAACCTGATAGCTTACACTGGTTTTGGTTATATAATAATGCATATCTTGTGTAAAACACTGTAGTGTCATCACTGAGCAGTCTTGTCATATTTTGTTTGCACCCCACTAATATAATATGCAAACCATGTATAACATAGAAATTCTCCCAATAGTAAAGAGTGCCTATTATATTATTACAAATGTATAAAAGGTTATGCTACATAATGTACAGTACAGCATATGCACAACACCACTCTCAGATCCTCATTTGTTTCTCAGCTGTTACAGCTGAGAAACAATCATGTTGCAGACAGAAAGTTACTTTTTATAGTGTGGATGTAATGTGATGCTTTTTCCTTCCCTTTTTCAAAATAGAAAGAACTTGGCGACAAACGCTCTGAAAGTATAGACAAAGTTCGACCAGCTGCATCCACTGCCAAAACAAACATGTGATGTGATCACCTGTGAGCCAATGGGATCTTGATCCGATTTATTTGAGGGCCACAAAAACCCAGCGCCCCTATCTTGGGCCTGCTTCGCACAGTGTGAGTGGACCGCAGAGTGACCAAATATAAAGAGCAGCACCACCTTCTTCTGTATCACAGCCATCCAAAGCCCAAACCACACAGCTACTACCTGGAGCCATTGCCTTTACCCCTAGAGGAGGAGCAAGAGGGGGAGCCCACCGCAGTCTCTCATGACCCAGACAAGGGAGCACTCGGAGCTGAGTGAGCAGAGCAGACACATGCTGGCGGAGGAGAAGAAACCCAAGAGTAGGAAGAGAAAGCCCAAGACCAATGCAAGAGTCGATGTGAGTCTGAAAACGTGATGTGTAGCGTGATTAATACAAATCACGCTTTCAAAGGAGGAGAGGCAACAGCTGTGTTATTTCAACAGTGTGTACAAATGCAATACCATTTTGCTCATCAAACAACCCTAAACCCAACCCTTAATCCAATACTCAAAATACTTTTGTTATCATTTAACAGTGAGTTACGAATTAAATTGGGACAGAGTTAAATGTGTAAAAACAAACTGAGGCATAGGAAGAGATACTACTAGGTTTGTGTGGCAAATGAGACAGATACAGATCAACACAGGACTCACAGGCATTAATTTAGATTGTTATGGTCACTTTGCAGGATTATACACAAAATGTTGTATATAGAGTGCCTCCCAGTTATCCCGCAGTATCTTCCCAAATGATACACCACTCTCAGGCAGCACCATCCTGGGGTTACAACCTCCTGGGACAGCCCCAACAGGCCAGCTTCTACCTGCAGAATCCGCCTCTTCTGCCAGGTAAATGACCTCACCTGCATTTAAAAATGCATGCCTCATTTTTGCATTTAAACGCTTTCTATATACTTTTTTTTGTAAGCATTTCTTTTTAAAATAACCTAACCAATGTGCACAAAGGTACTCTGTCCTCTGTATCAATGTTTAGGATCAGTTTCACATGTATTGTATCCACAGCAGCATACAATACAGTATTTACTTGTATTTCACTGAGGCCTACGAGAAACTTTTTTTTGCCATTCTGTCCCATTTTATAATTCATGGAGAAACTTTTATGTTCTGCAGTTTTGTTTAGTCTCTAGTCTGATGAGCAGTTCAGTTGATCTAAGCAACAATGATTCCAAGGGGCCCATGGTTATAAAAACCATCCAACAGTGCATTCAGTTATTTCAGACAGTAAAAATATCAAAACAACAAAGTTTAATATTTACAAAATCACCCTTCAAAATCACCCTCATGATTTCTGCTGTGGTATACTGTACTTATGTTCAGCGCAGTAGTCTGTCTGTTATTGTCATATTGTGTAAATTGAATCTATATTTGATTATTCAGTTTGAAAAAGAGTTTATAAAAACTTTCTTTTAGATAATTGGAGTTTTTTTTCCAGTCGTATTTATTACTGTTCTGGAATTTTCGTTTCCAAAGCACTGTTGGAAGCAGGATCCAGCATCTCCAGATTATATCCTGTGAAATATTTTAAATGAATTTATGGAGCCCTCATTTCCTGGTCTGTTCCGACTGAAAATACAGTAGCAGTGAATAGTTGTTGTTTTATCATGCTGATGTTGACCTTTTTGGAAATCTGATAGTTAAAAAAAAAAAAGAATGAATATTTTTCCTCTGTGTCCTTTGTGTTGTGGCCCTGAATACGCTAGTGATCTGTTTTTCTGGGTGGTCCCAGACTAGATCCTGCTAGCCAGTTCGCTCCGGCAAACACCAAACTAGCCCTGACCAACATGCTCCAACGCCGCTCAGGCTCCATGATGCAGCCACCTTCCCTGCCCACCATCTCCCCTCAACAGCAGCTGCTTCAGCTGAAACTACTGCAGCAGCAACAGCAACAGAGGCTGCTCCACCAGCAATCACAATCCACGCCCTTCCAGCAGGTTTGTCTTTCGCACAGGGTTCCGAGGGTCACAGTCACATTCCATCATTCATATGGGCACAATTGAACTGTACAGTGCGGTTTAAGGTCCCAAAGCCTATTCAACATAGGTACCGCCTTTTTGTGAAAAGTAACGTTGTGTTTAGGTTGGCCTGCACTCAACTAAAAAAAAAATTAAAAAATAACATATACATTAAGTGTAGAAATGGACACCATTATTAAATTATCACAATAGTCCTCACAAGCAGTTTTGCTGGAGCATGTTATTAATAATTAGTTGACATACAAAAGTGACTTATGACAGCAGTGTGGAGTATTGGTTAGGGCTCTGGACTCTTGACCGGAGGGTTGTGGGTTCAATCCCCAGTGGGGGACACTGCTGTTGTACCCTTGAGCAAGGTACTTCACCTAGATTGCTCCAGTAAAAACCCAACTGTATAAATGGGTAATTGTATGTAAAAATAATGTGATATCTGTATAATGTGAAATAATGTATAATGTGATATGTTGTAACAATTGTAAGTCGCCCTGGATAAGGGCGTCTGCTAAGAAATAAATAATAATAATAATAATACTGGCCCCCAGGCAACTTTCAAGCAAATATTTTAAAGAAATGTGTGCAAAATATGCCATGTGCTACATCTGCTAGGTTTGATGTACTTTAACATAACTCAGCCCCTGTACATGAAAAAAGACATGAAAAGCTGTAGGAAACAAGGGTCATTAGGTAACCTGATACAGGATCTGTTTAGCTTTGCAGTCTCTGAAAGCCGACAGTACTGTGCTTGAAAATGGCATAAAATGGAAATTGAGTAAAGGGATACAATTCTGTTTTTCCACTTTAGGTTTTTATAGCCAGAGTGTGTTTTTTTTTACCTTTTGCATACTTGATTTAATACTTTTTGAAAAGCTAAGTTAGTCAGTGCCAATGTAAATACACAGAAAGTGATGATGGCTTTGGAAATGGTTAAGGTAAACAGTATCTGTTTTACCAGTATTTTGTTCTGCAAATCTTTAATGGTTTGCTGTAAGTAAGTTAGACATGAGCGTAGCATATGATTGAAATCCAGCTTGTGTGCACTCAGCACTGCTTACCAGTCAGACAGTGTTTAATACGGCTTATCAGAAAGAAAAATGCATTGATATTTGGTTTCGGGATGTTTCAATGAAGAACCTGAGTCAGCTCAAAAGAAATATGTTCCTCGAAAATGCTCGGTTCCAGCACTAAGAATGAAGCTCCTTTTGTATCAGAGTGCAATTACTGAACTGTGCTATGATGAGCTCCATTACGAATACCACAGTACACACTTGTGACACCCTATGGTACTACACAGAGCCCACAGCAGGAGTTTCTAGATCATGTACCTACTGTAGGGAACAGATTTAAACTAAGAATAGAATTATCACACAATTTAAGAAGCAGAATGAAATTAAACAATGCAAGCCAGTGGACACTCTTGCTCATCACCACAAATCAAGAATGCTTCTATTAACAATAACAGTATGGAATCAGGAAATATGAGTAGATGCTGTACAATACCTTTTGCATATGGTCTTGGAAGAGCAATGCTTTGTAATTTAAAATGGCTGGGAAATAGTTTTCATGCTAGATGAGTGAATGAAATGAAGACCAGCTTTTAACAGCAACGTCGTGGTGGTCCAGTGTTTTGATTGGCTCACAATCAAGAGGGTGACTAACAGTCACTCTAATTTGGGCCCATGTTGTTAAAGTTTCAAGTTACACAGCTATGTACAGCAAATGCAGTGGTGCCAATATGTTTCATTACCTCACTGATTGATTGCTATAGCATGTAAACCTCAGTGAAGGACTTTGTTTTGTTACTAGTACAGTATCCATAAAGTGAAACATTTGAAAAGTGTTTTACCTGGTGAAATTGTTATTAAACTTCTAAAAATGTCACCAAAAAAACTGTTTGCATATACATTATATAATACATATGGAATGTAGATCTTTCACTTGTGCATCAGGAATAAAACTTCAAATACAAGCACATACACTCTAATATTGTTTTTGCATGTTTTCCCAGACATGGAGATTCATATTCCATATATAGAGTGTACATGAAATTCCTTCCTTTTGAAGTTGTCCTCTTTTAGATTTTAAGGAAAACTACATTTGAGTCTTTGCCCAGAAATGTGGTAAAACTGTTTTAAAAACACATTTTAAATACAGTACAGCTGTCCCGTGTTCATGTTTTTTCAATTGCTTAAAGGCTATTAGTTGTGGTTAAGGTAAGACGAGAAAGAACTGTTTCATTAATGCCTTTTCCAGTGTCCACACCCTGCTACTGTATTTAGCCAGACTTGTATTGTATTTCTTTCAACTAATTTATTGCCCCATTGTGTTGCTTTTAGAAGTATGAGCTTCAGCGGAATTCAAACAATGTATTTTTGGGAAAGCAAAAGTGAAGCTCATCCTGTAATGGTGATGTCCTAAGTATGGTTCAACCTGGTTGGTTGGAAGCTTAGTTACTAAGAATTGCTCAGAAGCAATAATGCTGAATGAAAAATTGAGAATGGACAATCAATAAAGGCTTCATGCTGGGAACTGTTTGTACAAGTTGGATCAAACTTTGCGTGGAAATTTGTTATAAGAAGTATACTCGGGTCCATTTGGTGAGTTCTGTATCAACTAAACAGTGGAGGTAAAATGACTTTTATTGTCGACTTTAGACTGATTATAAACAAAGCTGGAGTTATACCTCCCCACATGCTGACTCATTGGCAGCAGAGATTTTACATTTTATAATTGTGAGTTCTGACTGGTGAAGTGCTTATAGTGCAAGCTGGTATTAACAAGCCTGTTCATGTTTTCCGTGACTAATGCCATTTCCATTTATGCTGTCTGCCCTTTTCTTGCCTCTTTCTCTCCAGGACTCCTGTAGCACTGCTGTATCCCTCCTAGATGACTTTACCAACATAATGGTAAACCAACTACAGACTATTCTCATCCCTGCTCTCTGTTTAATAATTCACACATCACTCTTAATAAACAAGTTCGCAAGACCCAACTGCTTCTTGTTTGACTCTCAGCATGGCTCTTCACATAATTGTCTGGCTTTAGACATGTGGAACAGTACATACGAAATCACTGGTTGGTGCGTAACTGTTTGCTTCACCGTCCCTTCCACTGTCACTCAGACAAGTCAATGGTATGCAGTGACATGAATTCACTTTTATCTTCATTGCTACTATAGTTCAGATGCGTAACCATTTGAATCCCTTTGTGTGTATAGACTAAATGCCACCTTTCTTTGTATTATAATTGTCCTACAGTTATGTAGGGGAGGGATTAGAAAGCCTTTTATGTATAACAAAAAGGAATGAATTAAGTTGTGGGCGGTTATCTGTAATGAAGGCAGATGTCCATTAATGGAAAAGGGTGGGTGGATAAAGCTCCAGACAGCCCCTTGCTGTTCCACTGAGTATCTCAAACACTGATTACAAAACCTGTTTCTCTCAAGAGATGCTGATTTGTTCCCCTGGTATTCAACAATCTCCTTTTCTGCATTGGAGTTAAGAGCTCTGTTAGGTTTGTACACCTGATACTATGATACTATTGGATCCTATTGAACATAACACCTGCACAGCTGTCAGCTAATCATTTACAATTGACTTGGACTAGACCAGATTTGAACCAAGCCCTCAGACACCACATGGGTTCCCAATTCAACTGTTTTTTGCAACAGCACTAAGTAAAAACAAGGTAAAGTATTCATTTAGTCCCCCTTCTAAAAATACTGTACAGCATGCATCCTGGGGCTTGAAACAGTGTGCATGCAACAAACGTCTGACTCTCAGCCGTCAAACCGTGTGCTGACTGCAGGACTTGTCAAGTGATTGCTGAAAATCCAATGATATTGATTACCAAGTTTCTCTAGGAAGTAGTGGAACTGTTGCTCACAGTCTTGGAATTTGCTCAGTGTTTGTTTACTGCCCAGGGTATGGCTAAGCTGTGCCCGACCAAGCCAGCAGCTCTTTGGTCAAGGTTCTTGTAACAGCTATAGATCTGTCTGGACCTATGCCCTGCTGCTCAGGCAGTAGTTTGAATTCATACATTTACAAGTTCAGTCTGCAATGGGCTACCTTCTGGGCCTCATTTCCTCCTTTTAATTGTGGAAAGTTACAATATGAAGTTTTCCAAAGAACTGTCTTTGTTTAGCTTCCTGTTGCTGACCTCAGCTAAGATTAGGTAACATGAAAAAAGAAAATCTGGACCGCTGTTCTACAAATTAATTACACTTCTATTTATGTAAAGCTATTAGGTTTTATTATAAACATTAGCTTAGTTTAGTTACTAAGTCAACATCATACTTAGGATTCATAAAATCTTTTAAGTAGCTCACCTATGGAGATTTAGTTTTCCCACTCTGTATGGGTTTTTTTTTTTTACAAGAGGCCGCAGAGTTCTGAGCAAACGCACAAAAATGTGCTTAAAGGATGCTAGTCATGTGAAATCCTAATGAAGGTAAACATTATAGATGGCTTTGAACTGTGCATTCTAGAAAGTCTGTGTTTGAAACCTAAAAGAACCAAAGCTGTTCATTTAGGATCAAGCATTTCCTTTTTCATTAACTCGCAGTACACTCCTCTCCACTGCCTGACCTGCTGGTGTTTGTTGCTGAGCTGGGCTGACAGAGCTGCCCCACTGTTTGTATTTTATGCTTCTCTGCAATTGTGTTTCAGGGCCAGACGGTGGATCAGGCAGCCCTGTATACTCAGCAGGTACAGCCTCCTTCCCAGCTTCCCCAGTTCCCTGGAATGCAGCAGCCACAGGCAAGTAATAAAGTGAGCTCACCTTAGAAGCAGAGCTGCTGTTTAATCAGCTTGTTAACGGCAGTACCAATTCACACAGATGCAGGTAATAATAATTAATAATAATTCCCTGCAGGGTGAGGGGAATGATTTAAGATGTATCAAAGGGAAGAGAAGGTGGCGAATTAGGAAATGATAACATCACATCAGCGTGTTGTTCATTATTCACTGGACACACCCACAAATTTAGAGAAGGCATGGTATTTTTCTTTTTTTTTTTTCTGGTCCAGCGACACAGATTGAGTTTTCTTTCTTTAAGACTGTATACAGAAACTTAAATATTATTAATAAGATGTCTTTCTGTTCTGTATTGTAAGTGTAGTAAGTTGTATAGTAAGTACCGCTACTGTACTAAGATTGATATGGTACAGTGTATGGATTAACAGCGATGACCTTCCAACCTGCCTCATACAGAATATCTCTCATGGATGCACAACGTACAGCACCCACATGCCTCTCCAGCAGCAGGCTAGCCATGCAGGGCTGTCTCCGAATTACAATGCCAGGGCCTACCAGATTGTCCACTCCAACCCAGCTCTGTTGGACCAGCTTCGGCAGATTCAGCAGCAGCCGAGCGGCTACATCCACCAACAAGCTGCAGCCTTTCCAGCATCCCTCCCAGGTGCTCAGAGGTTAGTTGTAATACAAGCATTGCTGCAAGCACCAAGTGGACTCATCTCCAGTTTAAGTGGCAATATCATGACACAGACTTACTCAGGCACCAAGTCTGTTGCATCAAGAAAAAAGTTTTACAGAAATGCTGAACATTTCTTATAATTTAGGAGTGGGATCAACAGAATACTAAATAAGTGAGTGAGGCAGAGATGTTCCACAATTTCTTACTTTCTAAGTGTCTCACATCCCTTTTATTGGGATATATTGCCAGCTAATCCTATCACCTTTTTTTTTAAAGATTTTCCTACCCATTTGTGTAATCAGTTTTAATTGCAGGTGGTCAGTCACACACATTTTAGTATGTGGCCCCAGGTAGCATTGACTGCTGTGTATTCCTCTGTCCCAGGCTTGCCTACCAGCTTCTGCAGCAGGACTCTGGTATCGGAGCAGGATTGGATCCCATGACTCCAGTAGCTCCACATGTGAACCCTGGATCGGTGCAGACATCTCAGGAACAGATAAGACAAAGGCAACAGTAGCTCAGACAGCAGAGACTGCTGCAGGTTAGAAAGCGTATTACTCATATAGTACAGTATTTATTTAATGTATTTGTATTTGCTTGCGATTGTAAGTCGCCCTGGATAAGGGCGTCTGCTAAGAAATAAATAATAATAATAATAATAATAATAATAATAATTTACAGTACCACCCTCAGACAGACACCTAGATACCCAAATGCACATTTCAGGGCTTACATACAAAGTTTTTCATACAGTTCCATTTTTGAAAAACCCGTATTTCTGATATTTTTAAAATACTTACTTAAATACCTGCTTGTCTGTCATGCATAATTGCAGTGTTACCCTAAATATATTTCATTTTCATGTATTTTAGCTGCAGCATCAACAGCAGAGTCCGCAAGAACTGGGATTCCAAGCAATGCAGCCCCAGCATTTGGTAAACAAAAATTCCTAAATAATGAGTCACCACTCATTGATCCAGTGCATTTAAATTGGGATAGGGACACTTTGACTTCTGGGTCACAGGGATCCCATTCCATTTTGGTTGTTATTTTCAAAGAGTTTGTGAAATGCATTCTGCAATACCCTGTGCATATTGGACACACATTAATAATCCACTTTCACTGTTGGCACCATTTGGCATCCAAGTCAACAGCCTCAAAGGGAGGCCAAAATAGAATGGAGGTTTATGTAATGTTATGATGTGAGTATAACATGTTATACATATGAGTAATTACTACAGAGTCCCTGCTAAAGACAGTATTGGAATGTGGAGACGGTTCCTAAGGCTAACTCAAATAGATACGTAAAGGTGGCCCTTGGGTGTAGTTGCAAGGTTGATGAGCTCTTGAATAAAAATAGACTCACTGGTTAACTGAATCATGCACATATTGTAATTTACAATTATATCATCCATGACTATTAATTAAGCTTTTAGTATTTCTAAATGTAGCTTCACAATTTGTGTGATTTGATTCGAAGATTTTTTAAAATTGGGAAACATTTATTCATGTGCAAAAGAGTATTAAACAATTTTTTTTTTAACACCACTTCATGCTGTATGGTTTGCAGTCCAGTACTGTTAATGATCACCATAGATTCAGTTACTTATTTGATACACTATACTAGCTTATTTGTGCAAACTAATGCATGATTAATTATGTCAGACAGTGTCCCAAGTGCTATAGATGTTGTTTATGTATCATAAAGTCTCTTGCCTTGTCAAAGTATGTTCTTAATTCAGTAACATAGACTGCTTCATATATATCCAGTTCATTGCTTCCTGATTTTTTTCATAATTTGATTGAACATTTATTTAATGTCTGTTTTGTCATGAACGTTGCATCCTGTTACTACTGTAGTTATTTGCTTATACAAGTGTTTCATGTGCTGTGACAGCATTGACCTACTGTACATTACTGTACTAAAATATAATCTTTAGACCATCTAACCATAAATAACATTAATATTTTATCTCACTGTAAACTGTGACATCTGCTCTTTTATACACTGCTGCATTAAAAAAAAAAATCATTATTTATTATAAATAATTAAAAACCTGCATTGTTGGTATGCACTGAACACACTCTGGCAATCTGCAGTTTTATTAGTATAACAAACCCATCTCTTTTCCCAAGTTTACGATATGCTGAATGTTTTATCTTTCCCATCCCCAGTGGATGTTATGTAAGCGTGACAGTGTTATTGATGATGATCATTGCAAAGGGAATTCCTCAAACAAGGCTCAGAATTGCTTGTTATTTATTTATTTATTTTTACCTCTTGCTAATTCGTAATTGAAATGGGTTTAATTACATGCAGCATTCAAAAGAGGGGAATAAAAAAAAGCATGTACATTATTTTAAATAATTTCATTAACAATAATTCTGTGTGAAAATGCTCTGTGTCCGTTTTAAAATCATTCTGTTCTAACATCTGCCACAAACAGTCATTAAATGCTAACATGAATTATTACACAATACAAAAGAGTGCTAGGTAGGAGGTTTCTAGACATTCAGGCTTCGGAGCTGGTTTCCTGTGTTTGCCCTGGAATTTCTTGCACTCAGCTTTTCCACTCAGCAGCTGCAGACCTGGCTGGGACATGAACATTGCAATCTTTACAACATTTCAGCTCTTACATTAGAATTTCACAAAACAGTGAAAAATAATTCCTATTTAAAGCAGATTATGGTGAGGTTAGCATTTTTTTTTCTTTTTTACATTTCCTAAGAATGTATTAATCTTTACTAGAAATACCATTTTCAAATTGCAATTTACTAGTCCACAATTATGCAGTTTGTCCCAACCTCAGTACTGAGAGGCTTAATATAATAAGGTTGTTTTCATAAAATAATCCAATTCCAAGCTGTCTAAAACTACCACCCTAACTGATGGGCAGGTTTCTGGTAAGCCCCATCATAGTGAAGATCAACTGTAAAGCAATTTAGAGAGCATTGCTAAATACTACAGTAGTTCTGGTAACAAAACTTCTATAGCAGAGGAGGGTAGCGTAGCTATATGAAAATTGCCCTAACCCATGGTGATAGATTAAGTAAAATAAATTACTCCTCTATTAAAAAGAATTAAAATCAAGTTGTTGTAAATCATTCTGGAATATATATATATATATATATATATATATATATATATATATATATATATATATATATATATATATATATATATACAGACGTGCTCAAATTTGTTGGTACCCTTACAGCTCATTGAAATAATGCTTCATTCCTCCTGAAAAGTGATGAAATTAAAAGCTATTTTATCATGTATACTTGCATGCCTTTGGTATGTCATAGAATAAAGCAAAGAAGCTGTGAAAAGAGATGAATTATTGCTTATTCTACAAAGATATTCTAAAATGGCCTGGAAACATTTGTTGGTACCCCTTAGAAAAGATAATAAATAATTGGATTATAGTGATATTTCAAACGAATTAGTTTCTTTAATTAGTATCACACATGTCTCCAATCTTGTAATCAGTCATTCAGCCTATTTAAATGGAGAAAAGTAGTCACTGTGCTGTTTGGTATCATTGTGTGCACCACACTGAACATGGACCAGAGAAAGCAAAGGAGAGAGTTGTCTGAGGAGATCAGAAAGAAAATAATAGACAAGCATGTTAAAGGTAAAGGCTACAAAGACCATCTCCAAGCAGCTTGATGGTCCTGTGACAACAGTTGCAAATATTATCAAGAAGTTTAAGGTCCATGGAACTGTAGCCAATCTCCCTGGGCGCGGCCGCAAGAGGAAAATCGACCCCAGAGTGAACAGAAGGATAGTGCGAATGGTAGAAAAAGAACCAAGGATAACTGCCAAAGACATACAAGCTGAACTCCAAGGTGAAGGTACGTCAGTTTCTGATCGCACCATCCGCCGCTTTTTGAGTGGAAGTGGGCTCCATGGAAAACGACCCAGGAGGACTCCACTTTTGAAAGAAAAACATAAAAAAGCCAGACTGGAATTTGCTAAAATGCATATTGACAAGCCACAATCCTTCTGGGAGAATGTCCTTTGGACAGATGAGTCAAAACTGGAGCTTTTTGGCAAGTCACATCAGCTCTATGTTCACAGACGAAAAAATGAAGCTTTCAAAGAAAAGAACACCATACCTACAGTGAAACATGGAGGAGGCTCGGTTATGTTTTGGGGCTGCTTTGCTGCGCCTGGCACAGGGTGCCTTTAATCTGTGCAGGGCACAATGAAATCTCAAGACTATCGAGTCATTCTGGAGCGAAACGTACTGCCCAGTGTCAGAAAGCTCTGTCTCAGTCGCAGGTCATGGGTCCTCCAACAGGATAATGACCCAAAACACACAGCTAAAAGCACCCACGAATGGATAAGAACAAAACATTGGACTATTCTGAAGTGGCCTTCTATGAGTCCTGATCTGAATCCTATCGAACATCTATGGAAAGAGCTGAAACTTGCAGTCTGGAGAAGGCACCCATCAAACCTGAGACAGCTGGAGCAGTTTGCTCAGGAAGAGTGGGCCAACCTACCTGTTAACAGGTGCAGAAGTCTCACTGAGAGCTACAGAAAATGTTTGATTGCAGTGATTGCCTCTAAAGGTTGTGCAACAAAATATTAGGTTAGCGGTCCCATCATTTTTGTCCATGCCATTTTCATTTGTTTTCTTATTTACAATATTATGTTGAATAAAAAATCAAACGCAAAGTCTGTTTTCTATTAAATATGGAATAAACAATGGTGGATGCCAATTACTTTTGTCAGTTTCAAGTTATTTCAGAGAAAATTGTGCATTCTTCATT
This sequence comes from Acipenser ruthenus, assembly GCF_902713425.1. Classification (NCBI taxonomy): domain Eukaryota; kingdom Metazoa; phylum Chordata; class Actinopteri; order Acipenseriformes; family Acipenseridae; genus Acipenser; species Acipenser ruthenus. The sequence continues at coordinate 6,901,293 of NC_081200.1, read as the reverse complement.
TTTTGTGGAGGGGTACCAACAAATTTGAGCACGTCTGTATATATATAATACAAACAAAAAAACTTTAGCATAAGGAAAAGTAAAATTTAACAAAGGGTTTTCACTGCCTTTTATGTATCACAAAACTGATACTATAGATATTGTACTACAGTGTTTTGCTTTCCCTGGAACACAGTGTTATGACTAACTTCTTGTACACAGTGGGCAACCCAGACTTTGAAGTTATCAACAAAAACTGGAAGGTTTTAACTTGTTCACCTGGTTTGACTTAAATGAAAAAAATGCCATCTGGAGCTGTAACTGCGTTTTCCATGGGAAAAAAGGTTGAAAGCACCTGCTTTTCTATCCCGTTTGGCTTCTGTAGACTCCGGAATCATGCCCATGTTTATTTAGTGCCATTTTTTTTTTATTGACCTGCTACCTACTGATGAAATTCATTTGCACACTGTAGCTTTTCTTTGAACTGCAGCCAGATATTTTATGTTTATTTTGCATAACATTATATATTTCCAGCAGGCTCATTTTGTTGTTGTTGTTTGGAGGCATGTGTCTCTTGAAAGGAATTGTCTACCATCATTAAATGAAAGCCTTTTAAATCTTTATTTCACACAGAGAACCTTACATTTAAGTGGAGTCACATTTTCGTATGGATTTTTTAAAATTATTATTAGGAACATGTTTCTTTGGGTGTAAACATGCGCTACTAAACACAACAGATTTGTTTGGTTAAATTGGTTACATACTATTGATGAAGTGTTTTAATTTCACAAACTTTATTAATGTTCTCCAAAACTGTTTTTTCTGTTAAATACCTTTTTCAGTGTCTTCAGTTGTCAAAACATTAGTCTAGTTCTAACCCAGAGTTTATGATCGAGCGGAGAAATGTTATGGAAGAATGTTTCGAACCTTTGCTACATGACACACAGCACTGTGGGCTGGGATTCTGCAGACCACGCATTGAGTGTAGTGAATGAAAGATGAATCTCCCCCTTGTGTCTGACTGACTAGGAGACATGTGGTATCTAATAACTCAATGTGAAATTTAGAAAGTGCAGAGGATTATGAAACAAATGAGGCTCTGAGCAGAAATTGTTACCAACATACAGTAGTAGCTTTTGGGGTTAAACTGACTGCCTGTATTTATTTTTCTGGTGTGTGTGAATACAAATAATTAGATGAAAAAATTAGAAGGTAAATTCTTGTTTGGCATTGACTACCTAACATCTGTGTAATATGTGGAGTTGATTAAAAGGTTGTTTCAAATAAGTTATTGTCAGTAAAAATAAAATAGTACACCGAGTAATAAACATAATCTCAAATAAGTAAGCTACTTCTGCAATAGTCCAAACTAAAAATAAACAATGAACAACAATGATATCAACTCAAACAGCAATGAAGAAAATCACCTCAAGTACCTGGTTAATAAAGATAATTTTGGGGTCTTTAAGACAAAAACCACAAAAGCTGCTGGCCCTTGCCAGATATGCACGGGCACTGTGGCTTGAATGCATTTTTTAAAGAAAAATAAACAATATAGGGAGCTCTGACACGACATACCCATTAATCACAATAAAGTGTAGTATTTCTTTAAGGATCTAAGTAACGGCTCCTTTCAGCTGGATAGAAAATAAACAAACCACAGCCTAACTCACTCCTGGTAGCTTGCTCTCCCATGAAAAGGTGACTGTGAAAATCCAGAACTGCGAATTCTCCTGCTCACAACATTAAGGCTGTGTCCCCAAGTGGTAGTAGACTTCACAGATCCCCCGCAGGCAGAGTCTGACATAGTCAGCTGAAAGCATGCTGACACATCACATGTGTGTGTTGAAAAGTAACTGCTTTTGACAGAGTTGTTTTTGAGAAGGGAAAGATATTAAGGCTTGTGTTGGACATATTCAACCATATCTTTAAATACTTTTCAGGCCCACTCACCTAGAGCTAAAATAAACTTTAGTTTAAGAATCTGTTATAAACAATCAATAATGCATCTATATAATGTGTTATAAAGTGTGTATCAACATTATTAATAACAGGCTATAGCAATAAAGTGACATATTTGCTCAATGCAGCGATGGAACCCAATTTTAATTCCATTGTAAAATCGTTTTACAATCAAGTGTGTCCTCACATTTCCAACAGCACTTTAGGGAAAGCAAATGGAAAAATCTGATGTTAGTTTACTGTTAAAAATATTCAAAAGAGCTGCATTGCCAATTAAATTCTGGAGGATTTTTGCATCTCAGTAGACATGAACAGGCACTTGGTGTTTTGCAACAGTACAAATTCTGGAAAAAAACATATGTATCTGTTTGGGGGGGAGGGGGGAGTGTTATTTTAGCTCATCTAGTATCATGTAGTTAATACAGCATTTCGATTTCAGCTTTCAACTTTTAATTGTGTTTGTTTTTTGTATTATTCACAAGCATAACTGTACAAACAATGAACTTGGCAGTCCATTGGGTGTGGAAGTTCATTTTATTTGTTGCCAGTAATTACCAGAGTGTTAAAATAACAATTGAGGGGCTCCCGAGTGGCGCATCCAGTAAAAGCACTCGCTAGAGTGCAGGATGTACTCTATAGCCTGGACTTCGCCGGTTCGAGTCCAGGCTATTCCACAGCCGACCGTGGACGGGAGCTCCCAGGGGGCGGTGTTCAATTGGCCGAGCGTCGTCCGGGGGGAGGGAGGGTTAGGTCGGCCAGGGTGTCCTCAGCTCAGCGCGCACCAGCAACCCCTGTAGTCTGGCTGGGCGCCTGCGGGCTTGCCTGTAAGCTGCCCAGAGCTGCGTTGTCCTCCGATGCTGTAGCTCTGAGGCGGCCGCACAGTGAGTCTGCAGAGTGTAAAGAAGCGGGTGGCTGACGGCACACGCTTCGGAGGACAGCGTGTGTTCATCTTCGCCCCTCCCGAGTCAGCACAGGGGTGGTAGTGGTGAGCTGAGCCTAAAAATAATTGGGCATTTCAAATTGGGGAGAAAATAATAAAAACTAATTGGCAACGACTAAATTTATAAAAATAAATAAATAAATAAATAAAAAATAACAATTGAAATAAGCTGCAGTCTAAATATCTCAAGTGGTCTTGAAAAAATGTACATCTTGAGCTGTGTTTATCCCCAGCTCCTATGAGAAATCAGTTTTCACACACTGCAATCTAAAAGTGATTGATTTTGGTTCACTCATTTCCTGTCCCTGTCGCATTCTTTTTAGGAAACATAATTGTCACTGACATGCTCATGGGGTTTGCTTTGTTTTTGCAGTTCTCAAGGCAAGGTTTGCAGCAGACACAACAGCAACAACAGACAGCTGCATTAGTGAGGCAACTGCAAAAACAGCTCTCCGGTAAGTATCTATTTTATTTGCATGCAAAGCGTGCACAGGCATCTGGATATTTGATATTCATAGTTAAGTTGTCTCTTATGTACTGCACATCAGTCATTACAGTCGTAGAAACTTTTCAGCATAGCAAAATTATATTTGGAATGCAATATTAAAATTATCCAATTCACCCCTAAACACCAGACAAGGGAACTCTATTTGGAGTTCAAGTACGCCTGCAGACACTGCAGTTTGAAAAAGTTGTTCAGCAGTAGCTTTTGGGAAAGTGACCCCTGTTCAGTTTGAAATAGTTACTTACTGTGCATCTGGAAAGTATTCAAGCTGTGTTTGCAGACAGTCCTGTGAGGGTCCGATTTTTACAACCCGCTTCCGACCCGGACCTGCTACTACAGGACCCGACCCCAACCTGTAACCCGCTGCAGCACCGTCTTCTTACCCGTGACCGTACTCATACCTAAAACCGCCGCCGGCAGTCATTATGACGGTTACATTTTAATCAGTATTAAAATGGAAGACAAACTATCGGATACAACTCAACATTTTTATTCAAGCACATCATATCAAACATCTGCACAGCCGAAACGCTGTATTTAAATGAACAATTAAACATAAAAGGGTTTATTTTCTAACTTACCACATGTAAAGCACTACTTCAAAAAATGAAAAAAACTATAATAAAATAAACATTTCAAAAGAAACTAGTGTGTAAACAGGTATGTGTACATACAAAATTTAAAAGGTAGTCAAAATGACTGCTTTGGCGGTTCTAGGTGGGAGGGATTATAACTTATTATTTTACCTTATTTTCGCGATCTTGCCTTTCAAACGCAGTCAGGGTTTTTAATACATGTATTTATTAGTCATAAACGGACAACCGCATCACTTTCAGACACGCAGAGTAATTTAAATTTGCAAACCTCAAACAGTCAAAATGACTGCTGTGGTGGTTCTAGTGTTAATAAGACCTGCAACCCGACCCGAACTCGCAAGTGTTTGCCCTTTACCTACTGCCTGCATCGACTGACTCTCTCACGCTCACATTCACACAGAGATTGAGTTTATACAATAGGCTATATACAGCGTGGTAGCTTACTCTAGTGGTCTGCATGTATTTTAACATTGTAACGTATTAACTTACTTTACTATAAAATACCTGTCTATCAAAGCGGCAATACAAACCGAGAACACTGCTTAGTCAGCTGACTCCTCCCTAATCGCCTCCTGCTTTGGTGCAGAAAATACATTTACACTCTAATACGTTATTTGGGAAAGGGTTACAGACGAATATGCTGAAAGGACAGAAAACGTTTATGATGATTCAAATTCAGACCCTAAAATTACATTTTTTTTACCCGAACCATAAACCGCGAAAAAGTTCACATTCTGACCCAAACCCGAGCCGCTTTTGCAGGTCATCCGCGGGCACCCGACCCGATGCAGGACTCTAGCAGACAACACCACTTTCTTGTAATGTAGTGGCTACTAATTGTATCCATTCAAACCCAGTTAAAACAAGGGAAGATGTGCTTTTTAAATTCAGAATTCAAGAAAGGGAGTTGCAGAAGAGAAAATGCAGTGACCCTTTGCAACTTGCATGAGTACCAAGCATCTGATGCAAGTTGAGTTTGACGTGTCTGAGAGGTCTGAGATATGAGTCTTGAGATATAAAACTGTGCATAGAATTAATTGTATTGTTGTATTGTTATTTAATTGAGTAAGGTTTACTTAGGTCTATGGTGTGCAAAGTTGGGGGTGCGCCACCCTGGGGGGGGGGGGGGGGGCATGGAGAGTCACTAAGGGGCGGGGGGGGGGGGGGGCGACAAAATGTATGTTAAAAAAGGGGGGCAGCATTTGAAAAGTCTGCGCATCACTGACTTGGGTCTCTCTTTGTTGCACTGTTGAGATGTATCTGAGCTCCACCTGTGGGCACAATGAATAAGCTAAAGTAATCCTCCAAAAATTCATTTATATTAAATTCTTTTAATCTTCCCAACAAGGTAATCAGCCCCAACAAGCAGGAAACCCATATGGCCCACCACATTACTAGGAAAACCTAGCTTATACATACATTACAGTTCCACACTGTATGTTTGCAATGAAGAACAATATAACCTCGATGCACTAAGCAGTCAGAACAGCAGATTTGTGGTTTTGCATATTTCCTTGCACTTCTGCTATCTTTGATTTATTACACGTAAATAAGTCATCTGGAATGAATGTACAGTAGTAAGATTAATACATTTCAATCACTGAAAATGTCTGGATCTTGTAGGACCTCTGAAGGTGTAGATTTTGTTGCTGACCTTTTTAAATATAGTACAAACTTAACAAAGTAAGGAATGCTGTGGATATAATGTATTTATTTATTTGTATGTAAGATAATTTATAGAATTGCAGTGGACCAAATCCAACTGAAGAAAGCATTTTTATTTTAGATCTTAGGATGCTGGGTGAAATTCCTAATTCTTCATGCCTTGTAAAACATTTAAAATGGAATATAATGTATAGTTATTGTTAACAAATATATAAATAAATACACAGAAATACATTTAAAAAAAATAATTTACAGAAGCACTTTATAAAACATAATCTTGTAAAAAAAAAAGAACATTTCTTCTTGGTATTGTTAAAAAAAAAGGCTTGGTTGTGTAAAATATAATATTTATGTTTGTAAGATGCTACAAAAATAATAATAATAAAATGTCAACGGCAATATTGAGTTGTGTATTATTTATACTTTTCTTTTTAAGTGGGCATATTGTTTTGTGAGCCTACATAATATAACGACATTTAAAACATAATTTGAATATATAATACATAACAATTTTATTGTGAATATTGTTTTCTGATTTTAAGGGGTTTTAGTCTGTTTTCGGTTTCACAATGCATTTTGTTTTTCAGTCTTCAGTTTTACCTTTACAGTTAACAGTGGGGTAAATTGTGTTATTCCTTTCACACTTTGAGCTGACATATTGGACAAGAAACAAAAATATGTTGATTTAATAACCAGATTAGGAACAGATCTGGCTATTAAAGTTGTTTTTTTGAGTTGAGTTTTAAAAAATGTGGCAGAATTTTGACTACAGTTACCGGTATGCCATAAGGATTTTTTTTTTATGTATGCTGGTTAGTGTCAAGGAAAAAATCAGTTTGTCCTCCAATTCTTCTCACATGCTACATTTTGACAGATGAACTTTCTTCCATCAGCAGGCAAAAATCTCAAAAAGAATGTCATCTGCATCCACAGACGTTTCACTCGCTGTCTAACTCGGATGTTTGCCTGTTCTGTTATTTTTGGACTTCAGATGTGATTTTTCCTTAAATAAATGGAGTACATGTGCTCTCCAGTTTAGCCTCTGCCAGACGTGCGTTAATCATGAGTTCTTTAAAGCACTGCACTCTGGAACAAATGAACTACCTAGCCCAGACTATAGTAATGAAGGCAAAAACTGTACTCTTGCCTCTCATTAGTATAACTCAGGGTTCTCAACTGTCCCCTCGTTTTAGTAGATCTGTGTGTTTTCCAGAATCATACATACAGTAAAGAACATGTAGAAAAAGGTTGTAGCATGTATGCAAATAGAGTTGTGAAACTCATGCCTCACATCGTGAGAACGTACTGTAAATGTAAGGATGTCATGCACCTTCTGTGGTTTTATTGCCTAGCAAATTAGTCCAATGCAAAATTGGACGTTACATTGGGTGGTTGCGTGATGTGTGACAGAAGCCTTCTAGTGGTTGTGATGAATGGTCATGTAGAGTCAATGTTACCGCTGTAAGTAATACTGCTTGTCTATGGTATTTTAATGCTGTGTGAAATTGGCTTTCTAATTTATAGCCAGATGAACTCACATATTATTTATGCTAAATATGCAGGGGGGCTAAAAGGGGACACAGATGGGCAACACAACAAAGCTATTTTGTGTTTATGATTTAAGACTGGAAATAAAGCAAGGTTTGGCTATTCCTAATGGCCCACATGGGGGCTGGTGGTAGGTAGGAGTTAAAAGATTTTGCCAAAGAAAACACCCCAGTGAGCTGTCAAAAATGTATCCTATAGCATGAAAGCCCAATCTAATGAACCAAGTGTGGTGTTATGGTAAATCAGAGGATTACGTCTGAAATGCAATCGGACAGCTAAGAAGCAGCGCAAATGGTTTGAGTCTTTTTATTATGTTTTTTATTATTATTATTTATGTAGACAACAGCAGTGGCAAATTGTCTGGCTGGATAACAATATCCTTAGCTGTGTCTGTTGATTCTGTCATTGGGGTGCCCATCAGATACGGTCATCCATGCTGTTGTCCCAAGGCAATGATTTTCACACAGTCAAATGTATACTGTACAGTGATATCTCACGCAGTTCTGTGATAGACTGAAATATATTGGTTTTAAACGAGGCATTTCTCAATTGATTCTGTCTACAAGTAGCTTTAGCCTCCTTGTTATCATCCAAATGTTGGACCAATCCATTTCAAGGGGAGGTGTCAGAGCAAACCACCAGAATTCAAAATACAGGGATTGGCCAGTATCAAGTAGTGCAAATCATTATGGGAGCTACAGTTTTTTAATCAGGGGGGACCAATGCAACAATATCCTCAGGGGTCATATATATATATATATATATATATATATATATATATATATATATATATATATATATATATATATATAATGTGTCATATTTCACCTATTGTTTGTTCTACGAAACTTACAAAAATATTTTTTATGGTATTTATTAATGGGATTTAAACATGTACAATAAGAATAGTATTATTTTACATCTGTACCAAACAATGTATAAAACAATGCAAATATATTACTCCCATTAAGGCAGGCATAATCAAACTGGAGCAAACGTATATGTATTTTTATTTATTTTTTGTATTGCTTATAAAGGTGAATATAAGTAAACAGTTCTGGTTATATGAAGGCAATCCAGTGTAATATTTGAAGATGAATCCTCCATTATACATGATATTTCAAAACACAATGCTCACTGATTTCTACCAGAGCATGTTTTGATGCTGGAAAAATGCTATACAAACAGAGTAATAAAAGATGCAGTAATATACTCCATGATGTATTTACAAAATTGTCCACAAGTCACTCTTTTTTTATTTGAAACATATTTTTGGTAATCTGCTTTGTAATGCTGCTTTCTGTGGGTTGCTTCACCAGACCATGTAAGTTTCCACAAAATCCTTCCAGAAATGTAACAGTAACTCTGGCTATGTTGGAAACATAACATGTCTTTCTGCGTGCGATTGCACTTTCAGGCTGTATTCTCTTGACCTTAAATGACAACTAAGAAAACAGCTCACTGTTTGTCAAGGCTGCCATACAACTCAAAGTAAGATGTCTTTTGCTAAAGTAAAAAAACAAAAACAAAACAATAATAATAATAAATATGGTTCACCAGAAATATCTGTTATTGGTCAAGACGGTGAGACAAATATTTAGATAAACAAGAAACATTATTTTGTATTGTGGTGTTTTTGTATTTTTATTACACAACTTGAATATATGTTATTTTTGAATCTGTGCCAAAATGATTCTTGGCTAAGCACTTGTATGTTCCTGAATCCGAAACACTTGGTTTCTGGATGACCAGCGTGCCCTGTGGATGTAGAAGCTCGCTGCCAGTGGGCCGACCTTTGCCAGCCGTTGAAAGCACTGAGTGATCAGGCAGCTCCCACGTGATTTCGGGTTTGGGAATCCCAATTGCCATGCAGTTAAGATGAACAGCTGCCCCGGCCCTTGTGCGCACGCTCTGTGGCGGCCCGCTGGTTATGCGAGGTGGGTAGCCTATGATTATCACAGGCACTGTGATTGTAGCCTCCCCACCGTCGTTGTGTGCCTTGCAAATGTAATTCCCTCTATCGTGAACACCGGCCTCTTGAATAACAAGAGTTCCGTTTTCAAGAAGAATATACTTCCCGTTTATCTGAGGTCTAGACAACATGTATCCACCTGGAACTGTCCAGCTTACTTTGGGTTTGGGACTGCCCTCAGAGAGACAGTGAAGGAAAAGAGTCTGTCCACTGATACTTCTAATGAGCCCTTTTGGTTGAGTAAGGATGTATGGCTTCTGACCAACCTCCAGAACAATCAGTTTTTCAATATAGCCAACCTTGTTCCTGGCAGCACACCTGTACTTCCCAACATCGCTCTTACTGGGATTGTAAATGATAAGGGTGCCATCGCTTCCCAGTTGGTACTTTGCAGTCTTTTGACTGTTTGTAAACCTCGTCCCATTAGGCAGAAGCCAGATCATTTCCGGTGGAGGGTATCCATCAGCAGAACAATTTAAGATAGTGGTCTTACCAGTTCTTGCCATTACTTTCTCATTAAATGGGTTCTTGAACATGGGCCTCCTCAACATGTTGGTGACCTCCAACTGCACCACCATAACAGTCTCTCCTCCATCATTACGAGCTACACATACAAACTCAGCCGTATCTGTCACTCTGACGTTGCGAATTTCCAATGTGCCGTTCCTGTGTACTATTATTCTACTGCCATAGTATGGAGCTGTTAAGAAAATATTGTCTGGTATAATCCACATGACTTGTGGCGTTGGAGTTCCCTCAGCCTTGCAGTCAATTAGCTTTTTTGTATGTTTCACTGCATCATCTTTAATGATGGTTTTGTTTCTGTACAATCCGTTTATAATTGGGGGAATGGCATCGACCTCAAGCTTGAAGACCTTTGTGTCATCTCCCCCAGTGTTTCGGGCTACACACAGATATTCACCAGAATCTGTCACCTTGAGATTCCTGATAGCCAGTGAGCCATTTACATGCATCAGATGCCTGTCATTTGAAGCTGCAATCATGTTATTAGATGGTAAGAGCCACATTATCTTTGGCTTGGGCTCTCCCACTGCCTCGCAGTTGAACATCACCTTTGCCCCTGCTTCCACTTTCGCAAACGTATGGGCCGTGGTCCTGATGCGAGGAGCTGCTGTCACAATAGTGACGTGGACCTTCATCTCATCTTTCCCAAGTGTATTTTCTGCATAACAAGTGTAGTCTCCTTCTTCGGCTACCCCGACCTTGTTTAGGTACAGGGTTCCGTTATGAAAGAGAACATAGCGGCGTCTCCTGGTGCCACTGTCGTCAGCCTGCAGCACGCTGTTTACCATCGTACCGTCCGGCAAACCCCATGTTATCTCAGGTTCGGGGGCTCCAGAAGCTCTGCAGTCTACTTTCAGGTCATCTCCGTATGGCACTTGTTTTTTTATGAATTGCTTGTATTCTATCTTTGCAGGCTTCATTGCCACAGTGGCTTTCATTAGCAGAAGATCATCTCCAATTTTGTTCCTGGCAACACAGAGGTAGTCCCCGGCGTCTTTTTCACTGACAGAATCGATAACTAAGGTGCCATTAAGATGCACGTGGATCCGGTTTCCCATCCTGGAATAAATAAAATACAAAATATAAGCAAGGTCAGGAACACTGTCAACTGCTTTTCAGTATTTCCTTAAACAATTGGAATTACTCATTTTTATTTTAAAATATTTATTGGATGTCTGAAGCTTTATTATTATCTGCCAACAAAAATAATGTATTCTTATTAATGGCTGGTTTCACAGATCCCAATTGGCACTAATCTAAGACAAACTCATCTGAGGTAGCATCTTGGTTGTCCAAGATTAGTGCTAATCAGGGTCTGTGAAACAGTTGTTAATAATCAATTCAAATATAACTACCAGTCATATATTAGGATAAACTGAAGAAGCCCACTAGTCTTGTATTAATAAATAAGTCATATTGCCTGTGTATAGAGTCTTACAATAAATGTACTACAGAAGGTATTCCTTTAGTTTACAGTGTATGGGGAAATTCCTTGAGATTAAAGGCTTCCTTTTCTTACATACAGTTTACTGAATGATCAAATTGGAGCAGGCCAGTAGGTTTTGCACATTTGACTGTGCGTGCAGAGCACATACAGCAGCAAATTCATTACTTGAGTTTAAAGTCAAATTGCAGGTTACTGAGATTCCCATGGTATTCTAACATTAGCATTAGCAATTTCAACATCAATTCCCCATCAATGAAATCTCCAGTAACTGAGAACACTGATCATCCTGATTAAGGAAACCATTTGAAGTAAGTCTGAAACATAATGGGACCATCTGTAACATATTTTGATCTATGCATTTTTCTAAAATGCATTTGAGTTATGAAGGTTTTACATTACAAATGGGAGGATAATGATGAGACACTTAAACATGGTTTAGTCATTATTTTGACTATTTCTGTTACACAGTATGTGTCTTTAAAAGTCAGGATTCTGAGCTTAAAAAATATAGAGAGATCATAATAGATATTCAAACGTGTTTAACATTGAATGGCTAGAATTCAGGCCAAACAGTATTTAATTAGAATCAGTTTTAAACAGAGAAACCATTTGACATCTGTTAAAATGGAAATACACAGGGTTCTGAGGGACGATTACTGCTGATGGGGAATGTATTTTAAGTGGTCTGCTGAACCATGTCTCATCCCAGTGGTTATTTTAAACAATAATGGAAAGCTTATTGATTCCCAACAACAGTGATTCAAATGTAAGCAGCACCTGATGAAATATGTCAACACATCTTATGTACAGTAAACTACTGAAAACATTTATCATACTATTCGAATTCTCCCGAATCACTACTTGTATCCTTGGTGCATCTCAAAGCACTGTATGTGACAAAAAATATCCACATATAATAAACTAATTAAATACATCTTCATCTCCCATTGTGCACACTGTTTGAGATGATGGGAGATTGTATAAAATATTTCTGGAACTAAATGCTGTACCTTAGAAAGAATTCAAATAAAATGAACCTCACCTGTGCCACTGGTCCACAATAGCTTTTGAGGGTAATCTCCAAATGATTCGAGGTGTGGGATCTCCGACAGCTGAGCAGTTTAGCAATAACCTGTCTCCATAATTAAGGTCAGTTCTTCGATCCGATGCAGTCACTATTTTGGGCACAGTCTCCACCTGTTCTACCATCAAATTAACCACCCTTCTTTCTGAGCCAGTCGAACTTGTAGCAATACATTCGTAATTTCCGCTGTCAGAAGTGGCTAAGTTTTTGATGTAAAGAGTTCCGTTAGCAAATGCAAACAGTTTTGCATTGACATACAGCAAAGGTTTAACTTCAGTTCCATCAAACAGAACCCACCGCACTGTGGGCTGGGGGTTTCCCTTGGCTGTACAGGGCAGCCTCAAATATTGCCCTATCTCTCCTTTCACATGTTGTCTTTTTTCTTCTATAATAACAGGAGGTGCAGCTACTACCTGCAGTCTGATTGTGGCTGTATCGGCTCCAGCTGGGTTGCTTGCCACACATTTGTAATGTCCTCTGTCATACACGCTAACATCCTTAATGGTTAAAGTCCCATCCGAATCCACTGAAACTCTGCTGTTTTCTGAAACGGGACCCCTGACAAACGTTTTGTTTGCAAGAATCCATGAGACAATAGGCGGTGGTCTTCCTTCTGCTTTGCATTTTATTATCACAGTGTTTCCAGAATGAGATTTCATTTCTCTCAGTTTAGGCTCCAGGATTCGTGAAGGATAAGCCACTACAGACAGTGTTACAAGAAGTTTGTCAGATCCATGCTGGTTTTCTGCTGTACAAAGGTACTGTCCACGGTCCTGAACATTAACATTCTGGATAGACAATGTCCCATTTTTAAAAACTTCAAATCTGTTCCCCCGTTTGGCCTTCATAGTTAATGTAGTACCTAAAGGAGAGTTTAAAGAGATAACAAAACAAGATTAAAATTAATCTTTTTTTTAACAATTTTCAAATAACAAGCAAGTTATTAAGTTACTATTTTTTTAAGATGATTAGTAAGGGTGGACATAGCTTCATGAACAGTTCCACTTTAATAACTGGAAATCATATCCAATAACCCACTCAATCAAATAACAAATATAAGCTATTAAAACAAAATTGATTAATTTGGTGAGCATATCAAATTAAATTAATGTAAAGATGGCATGCGTGTTGTTCTATACCTGAAGAAACTTTGGTCCAGGTTATTGTAGGAATAGGATTTCCTGAAGCTTCACATGGTACAAAGGCATCAGAGTTGGAAAGAACAGTGAAGCTGGCTGCATTCCCACCCACTATTCTGGGCTTTGATGGATGGTTCTTTGGCAAAGGTTCCAAGTCTATGACATTAGACGTTGATGCTTCCAATTCAGTGTGTTTCTTATGTCCATTAGCTATGGCATTTTCCATGTCACTGCTAAAGGTAGGTGGGGCTTTTGTATACCTCTGAGGGGCCTTTAGTATCGTCAGCGTGTTAATAGTTAAAGTCTTTCCTCTGTCTGTGGCCTCAGGAAGTGGTTTCTGCCAGAACCTGCTAGTCCACCGTGGGGACTCTGTCACTTTTGTTGATGGAGAAGGAGTAGGTTTCTGTATATGTGACTGAGGGAAATAACTCCCACTTCCATCAAGAGATTTTGTTTCTATAAAAGTAGCTGTAAATTGATTTGGCCTGGGTTTTATAAAGCGTGAACTTTGTGTGGTTTTTGTTGATTTAGTAGATGGGATTCCTAAAATAGTTTTGACAGCACGAGTTGTAGTTTCAGGAGCACTTGTTGTTTTGATAGTAGCTGTTGTAGATTTAGTAGTAGTTGTAGGTTTTGCAGTTGTAGTAGTAGGTTTAGTAGTTGTAGTTGTAGGTTTGGCAGTTGTAGTAGGTTTGGTAGTAGTTGTAGGTTTAGTAGTTGTAGTAGCAGGTTTGGTAGTTGTAGTAGGTATGGTAGTAGTTGTAGGTTTAGTAGTTGTAGTAGCAGGTTTGGTAGTTGTAGTAGGTTTGGTAGTAGTTGTTGTAGGCTTGGTAGACGTTGTTGTTTGGACTGTAGTTGTAGTTTTGGTCGTAGTTGTGGGTTTCACAGTAGTTGTAGTAAAATATGCCTTGGGAGATCTGTTGCTGCTGGTGGTGGTAGTTTTCATTGTGGTGGGAGCCTCTTTTTTCCTAAATGGATCTGCTGTGGTGTGTTGGGTCATTATTGTCTTTTTATTTGGTCTTCGGCGACGAAGTCCCTTTCTTCTAAAAGGTACAACTTGCTTTCTGGTGGTGGTTGAAGTGGTTTTGGGCTTGGATATTGCGGCGGTAGTCTTTAGAGAGGTAACAGCTGGGAGCAGCTCTAAGACTGTCTGTTCTTCAGTGGTAGAAGAAGACCCTGAAGAAAAGTCAGATGAGGTTGCTGAAGACTCCATGACTGCAGTCTTTGACAAAGGTGAAGCAATGACTCTGGTTGCCGGCTGTATTTCTGTAGTCATAGAAGACCCAAGAGAATAATAAGGCAAGGATGCGGTGGATTGAATCACAGTAGTATGATCAATAGCTCCTGACATTGTTGGTGACGGTGAAGCTAGGATTCTAGTTGCTGGTGGTGTTTCAGTTGTTGTTGGAACCCCCAAAGTGTAATCAGGCAAGAAAGGTGAAGATTGAACGGCAGCACTATTATCAATAACAGGGGACAAAGTTGTCAAAGGCGGGGCTTGGACTTTAATTGATGGTTGACTTTCAGTGGTAAAAGAAGACCCGGAAGCATAATCTGAGGAGGTTGCTGAAGACTCAATGACTGCACTCTGGTCAATAGCTGTCGTCAAAGTTGTAAAAGGTGAGGCTAGGGTCTTACTTGTGGGCAGAGCGATTGTCATTTTTGCTGGTGCTGTGGTAATGGTGGTTTTTGCTGGTGTCATTGTTGTGGTGGTCACTGGTCGTACTGGTTTGCGCAATCTCTTAAGCAGTTCCTTTTGACTATGTCTGTTTCCAAAAAGTTTATTCCAAGGAATTTTCCCTCTAATAACCCTAGAGGATGTTGTGGTAGCTTGGGTGGTGGTGGGGTAGAGTCTGTCAGCTTTGCTGGTACTGACTGATGTCATAACAGATTCTTTGGTTCGGTCAGGTGGAGTAAAGGTAGGTGTTATAAGTGATCTTTGTGGTTCTGTTGGTTTGGTAGTTGTAGATTTGGTAGTAGTTGTAGTTTTTGTGATCACCAAGAAGTCTTTAGTGGCAGCCTGAGTTAAGGGTGTCCTAAACCCTGTTTGTGAAGTGACTGTAGGTGTTTGTTTACCTAACCCTACTGAGTGCCTAGATTTATTGTATACAGAATTATACTGTCTATCATTTTTTGTTGAGGGTTTGACCACACTGATAGGCTCTTTAGCCTTTCTACTAGCTTCAGTGGTATTGGTTCCAGTTTTTTCAGGACCTGGTTGAACAATCCCCGGTGGAGCATTGGTTATATGATACTCACATTTTGTAGTTAGCTCAATGGATATAGGAGTGGTAGCATTATCTTTTTCAGATATTGTGGACCCTTTGTTTGGCTTCACAAATTTATGCAAGTATGCATGTATATCTGGAATTTTGTTTGGTCTGATAATTCTGCGCCTACCAGGGAACTTTCTTACTTTGCCAGTACGCTGCTTACTTCCAGAAGGATTCGAAGTGTCACCTCTAATGATCTGAATCTGTTGATGGGAGATGATCGTAGATCCTCCAGGCAGTCGAGGGGATGTTATCTTCTGTGTGGTATGAAACGTTATCTCGTCTCGTTCACCTTGAGCAGTTGTGATGGCTGTGACAGATTTTTGCTGATTAGATTCTGTTGAAACTTGAACTGGAGTTTCTGGCAAAGGTCCAGGCTTTGCAATAGTTAATTCTGGTATTCTGGTATCGTGTGCCTTTCTACTTAATAAAGGCTGAACAGAAGTTGAGGTTTTGAGATATTTATTTGGTCCACCTGAAAATGCTGATTGCACTTCAGAACTGGAGTCTGTTATTATGGATTCCACTGTGGCAGGTTGAGATAAGGGTCTTTCATTGTTTTGCCCATATGTATATAATTTATTTACTTTAGGAATGATAGTTGTGTATGGTGTTGTTGTGTACGATGTTGACTTTGAAGAAGTATGTGCATTATTCTCATTTACATAACTACTTGTTGTCATAGAGGTGCTTGGCAACTCTATTGACAGTTCATGTATTTCAGGATACACAACAGTTGTCTCCTCAGAATTAGTTTCTATGGTAGTTAAAACACTGCTGGGCATCTTTGTTGTAATTATTAAAAGCTCATCCTCAGCTAAGACATCTCCTGAGGTTTCTTCTTCTCCATCCCCTGATATGTTTGAATAGCTCTTTGTAGATGGCTTGTCTGTCATTTTCTCATTTTGACTTTGGGCTGCTTTATTATTTTTAGCTTTTGCCATGAATTGTGCAAACCGCTGAGGGTCTACTTTCCTGGCTGAATTATTAAATGTCCTCCTGTTTCCCCAGAGTCTCCTATTGCTTGACAAGCCGTTTTTCCTGTGAAGTGAAGTCCTGTCTTGTGTTTTCCTTTGTGTAGGATACACTCGGTTTGAAGTTAAAGTTCTAGATTCTTGCCTGGTTTTAAGGGATGTGCTTGGAGATAGTTCCTTATAATCTGTTTGGGTTTCCTCTGAGGCAGGATCACCCTCATTTCCTGACCCCTCGCCTTCTTCTGATAGATATTTATTATCCACCTTCAATGTAGTTTCCCGGCTAGGAATGTCTGCAAGCAATATTTTGGAAGACAAAATGTCAACTCCATAGTGATTTGATGCAAGGCATCTATAAAAACCACGGTCTCTTTCAGTTATCCCCTGAATTCCTAATGTGCCATTTTGATAAAGTTTTTTATTTCCTAATGACTTGTCTAGCACAGTATGATCTGGTAATATCCAGTTAATAGATGCTTCAGGAATACCAACAGATCCACATGGAAGAAACAGACTTTCTCCAAGAGCTCTGGACATCTGAGCACCATTGACATCTATCTCTTCCACATCTGGATTCAAAACGGTAATCCTAAAGGCAAGCACATCTGCATCTAGGTAATTTGTTGCTATGCAGCGATACAGTCCTGTCTCAGAACTGTCCGCTGCCTTTAATGTAAATCTGCCAGACGTAGTAATTATAATCCTCCCGTCTTCACTACTGTAAGGTGCACGCACTTTGCTACCATCGGGCATAATCCATTCAATTGCAGGCTTGGGTTCCCCAAAGGCTTGGCAGTCCAGTTCCGCTGTGCCACCTATCAAAACCGAGTGCTCTGTTTTTGTAGTATTATCTTTCTTTATCATGGCCCAAGTGTATTTGTGGGGTTTATTTTCGATGTTCATTTGAATGTCACTTGCATATTTGATATGAAGTGTACTGAATGTAGTCGTTGTCCTGTCTAATTGCAATGTAAACTGTCCTTGCATCAGCCATATAGGATCTGCTTTGACTTCTGCTTCTATGCCACTAAAGGCGGCTTCATCATCATCTTCTTTTTGTTGATACTTGTAACTTATATATGGTGTTTTAGTAAGCATCAAACCTCTTGAAAGCGTCATGGGTAAGTCACTGTACATGGCCAGTATCCTCCAGAGCTGCTGGATGTGCTCATAGTCAATATTACAAACCAAATACGTGGAGAAAGATGCACTTAAAAATATGACATCATCCTTCTTGTCTACGGATACCCCTTTTAATGCCCTGGGTCTTTGGACAGAGCAGACCACACTTGCATCATTCTCTGACTGATCTGTCATATTCAGGACCATAGACCCAATTGGTGCAATAAAGTCATTGGAAGAAATTGGCGTGAAGTCTCCTTCATCTAAGGAAATATTCTTCTGTTTAAGGTGAGGATCTATCTCAGGTTTGAAGCAGGCCAAAGCTGACAAGGGAAGACGTGACATATCTTTGCCTTTAGATGCAACAGGTGTTTCACATATGGGACACTGAAAACCACTTGCATATGATCTGTCTCGTTTGCACTTCAGCAGTCCTAAAAAGGAAAAAAAAATAAAATGTAATTGTATCACAGAGGAAATGGAAACAGCCTTTTTAACAGCTTTAATTGGTTCTCTGCTCCCCGGGGATTACAGCCCAGGTTTTGACAACCTTTAACATTATTTTGGCTGGATTAGAATCCGAGCTCCACCAATGATTTAGCATTTACCCTGCAACTACTCCTCCCCCTCTCCACACAAACCCTCTCCTACACCCACCTCACGCATATATCTAACCACATTCCTACATACCTACAGTACCAACTGAACACAAATAAGTATATAAAACACCACCATCTACTGGCTGTTTAACACATTATTGCCCCAAGCGAAATGAATTACTTAAACAACTACTTGGTGTGCGTCACAAATGATCTGCCCTAATAAGAAATAACCTTATTAAATTATCATCCTTATTTTCCTCATGCTTAAGAAAATTACTTTCATTTTCAGTTTTACCTGGTTTTTCTTCCATCCATTTCACAAACCATTCCATGTTACAGTGACAGGCCCATGGGTTTCCATGTAGATAGACACTCTCGAGGTCTGGAGTGTAAGAAAAGATTTCAGGCGGTAGGCTGCTCAGGGCGTTGTCTGAGAGGTAAATGTTTTTGATGGAAGATGTTTTGAAGATCTGAATGTAACGCAGGGTAACAAAGGTATCAGGGTGAAGCTGTTGGATCGCATTCCCTTCCAGGTGAACCAGTTTTAATGATGTAAGTCCGTAGAAGGCTTCAGGATTAATAAACTCAATGTTGTTGTGATCCATTTGGAGCCTTATTAGGCCTTGAAGACCATGGAAAGTATACTTGTTCAGTTCTTTGACTTTGTTGTAACTCATCTTCAGGATCTGAAATAATAAAATACAACATTGTTTAAACAAGAGGTTTAATTGAAACATGCATTTATTTTTAATACTCAATTAACAGTACATGCATACTTATTTATTTTACACTGGATGACATATGGTCAAGTAATATGGCAGACAAACGCAACTTGGCTACAACAATTGGCTTCATGATGCTTTTTCTCATGTTTTATCATACAAATCTCTCCTCATTTAGGCATGGACAAATATACTAATTTGACAGCCAATTTTGTTAATGCTATTCTGTTTCTTTCAGTTTATTGCTACTTTAATGGAGTTAATGTTGGATTTCATTACAGAAATGTTCACTCTTTCTGTGGTGTACCCAAACCTAACTTACTGTATTATAAAATACACATAAAACAGTATTCATGTTTTTTGTTTTTTTTTCTTGAACCAATAGACCTATGGTCAGTATTTTTTAGTTTGTATGCCTAGGAACAAGAAAATGATGTTCCTGCCTATAAATTTAGGGAAGGATGGCTAAATGTGACAAAACAAATGCTCAAATTGGATACAAACAGGGGCTCCATTTAATTTGGTAGGCTCTGCCTCCTTGATATATGCCAAGGCTAAAGTATAATATATAAGAGAATATATAAGAGACTGCTCAAGGGACAGTATATATATATATATATATATATATATATATATATATATATATATATATATATATATATTACCTGTAATGACTGTAGATCACTGAACGCCTTGTCGGCTATCGTTTGGATTGCATTACTGTGCAGCATTAACAATTCCAGATGCTTAAGTCCAGAAAAATCATTTTCGTTTAATTGTATTAAACTGTTGTACCTGAAAGAAAATATTATAAATATGATTATTTTACATTGTATATTAACACACAAAAGCAAACAAATAAAGACAATGCATTTGTATATAATACAATATATTTATACTATATGGTAAACACATCAAAAGAAACCAATCCTAATTTGAAGTGAAAAGCAAAAGCAATTTTTCAGAGAGATACTAAAATAATTTAACAATATTCTAATAACAATATAAAGCTAGATAATATACAGTTTTTTCTTTACTGAAATTCAGTTTTCTTGCTATTCTTTTTTTTTTTTTAGATTTATTTTCTAAACTCCAAATAGGTCCCAAAACGTTTTCAAAGTGCAATAAACCACATCACAAAACCACCACCTAATTAATCACAAATGGTATTGAACATTGGCTGGCAGTCTCAGAAAGACGCCAATGACTGCGTGTGAATGCAGAAGGAACTGCTCCCTGATGTTGCTCAAGGTTTGAGGCATTCTCTCGGGGTAATGTGGAGAACCTGACCTTGCCACTGCCTGTGCTAAATCTACATTGTGAATAAACAGAGAAGACTTCAGTCTCCAGTGCTGCTAATCCAGTAACTTCCCAGAAACTCGACATTGAATCATAAAGCAAACAAAAGGCGCTTTATTTGTTAGAGAAGACACTAGCCTTCACAAAAAGTGAAGTCAATAATCAATACCTACAATAATTATATTCTACTGAAGCTGGACTTACCCAAGGTTGACGCGCTCCACGTTTGGCTGAATTTCCTCAGGTATGGATGTCAAATATCTAAATGTACAGTGCACTTCAGTTGCAACGTAACA
The DNA here is from genome assembly GCF_902713425.1 of Acipenser ruthenus. Classification (NCBI taxonomy): domain Eukaryota; kingdom Metazoa; phylum Chordata; class Actinopteri; order Acipenseriformes; family Acipenseridae; genus Acipenser; species Acipenser ruthenus. The sequence continues at coordinate 6,880,643 of NC_081200.1, read as the reverse complement.
AGCACATGACTTGGGGCAGGCGCTGCTTTTTGGAAGTATCCCAGCCCAGAAACATAAGAACGCCAGCAACCTCCACCACAAGCAGAAACCTCTTTTGCTGAAAACATTCATCCTGGTGAAAGGTCTTTTAGATCACCATTAGACAGTATTTACATTGCCAAGTAACAGTGTAACCTTGTGGTTAAAAGAAAAAAGAATAGGTGTAAAAAAAATGCACTTTTAAAAGAACACAATAATTGACATGGTTAGGGGTTCACTCTTGGCATTTAGAGCGAAACTGATAAGAACTAACATGACCGCTATGAACTAAGAAAAAGCTGGCCAGGCTAGATCAATGCTGGTTGCTGGAATTCTAAACTGGATATTTAAATACCCCAATGCAACTGTTTATATACACATTTAAAAAAATGCCCCTCTCTGATACATTAAAAAAAACACAAACACACACACACACAAACACAATGAAGAAAATATGGGTCTGTTCTTTTAATGATCTCTATATGGCGGTATTTAGTGTCCGGTGTTGATACCATGTGAGATTACTGAATGCAAGAGTGCCACATCGAGTTACTGCACAAAGTGTTACAAACAGTACTCATCTGCCAGAATGAATCCATTAGAATTTATCCATCAGATAAGTCTCCCGAGTGAAACATTTGCAACAGTATGCGCGTTTGTAATTATGTCCTATAAAAAGTGTTTCAGAGAGACACTGACCTATTGGTATTTTAATAATAATATTATTAATAATAATAATAATAATAATAATAATAATAATAATAATAATAATAATTTAGTACTACAACATTAGGCATTTTTAAAATAAGTTATAGTATATTGCAGTAAACTTTGTTTTCAGATAACGTCATCAGCAGTTTTTTTTTTTAGAAAGAAAAAAAAATATAGATCACGAAAACAGTAATAGAAGGGTTACTTACAGTTTTGCAGAGTTGCCAGATGGCTAACAATGTCAGCATCCTTTAATAAAAATACAATTTTCTTGTGATGAGGAAACACTTTCAAAACTCCAGGACCAATGCAAACACCCGTTTTACTGGAAATGACAAGGTTACCCCAGCTATATGTTAAGTGCAACGAGCAATAAATGCTTAAAGATGTGAGTAGGGTTTCTCTGTCAGTTAGTTCCCACCCACTCCAGTCTCTCGTCTGTTCCAATTCATGCTCATGTTGCTGGGGTATGGTCCAGACACTTCGCAACGCCGTTAAAATATCTTTCAAAGTTAATTTTAGTTAGTTAAATTAGCTACAATTTCTGTTCGTTTACAAGTTTATCCACATGTATCTTTCCATCATCTTTGTGATTCCGCTGGTCACTTAGTTTTTTTTTTCTTCTAATTTTCTTTATTTGATGCAATAATCTGTGCAAAGAGACTATTCCGCTCCATTCTGTTTTACACTTCCTCGAAAATCTCTCTGCCCCCCTCTCTCCGTCTCCCTCGTCCTCACTCTCTCCCTCCCTTTCGCACTCAAGTTCGAAAAGAATGGAAGAGCCCATTTTTTAGTTTCTGAAAGGATTTGGAAATATACCAGCATACATAAAAGTAGTAGGAATCCACATTTTGTATTGATCACAATGCAGTGTGGGGAGTGTGATGACAGTATTGATAATGACCTATCTGTCTACAATAAGATACACTCTTATAAAATAGGATACCTGGTCATTCTAAATGGAACAATTGCTCTTCAAATATTTATAAACAGAACAATTCATATTTCTATTATACAGTGAAATGTTGATAGTTACCACTTTGGTTAATCCCTGTATATATATTAATTTACAGTAGCTGGGCAGAACCTCTTCATAAAATATATATTTGCTATATGTAATAAAAATTACACCAAAGTGTAAATTGCACACTTTAATATACTTGAATATAAACAAAAGACTAGTTTATGTACAGTTCTAAAACGTTTTGTAAATAATTATCTTTGTTATACATACATACATATACTGTAGGTTTGAAAGGAGGCCTATAACTTCAGTGTACAAAAATGAAGAAAAAAAAAATATTTTTCTATATGTACATAAAGCCCTTCTTATACAGTATATACTAGCATATGGGAATTAAAATGATTTAGGGGTCTATCTTTAGAACACTAACTAACTTGTGTTACTGTATGTGTTGTGGATAAATATTTCTTCAGACTTTGCCGACCTGGAAGCCCTTATGAAAATACCCGTATCCTGGATTTAAGCGCTTACACATATCCAACGTTTTCTTAAGAATACAACACAGTTCTTTCTGTCTGTCTTAAGGAAGTCATTCATTCTCACAACATTGGCCTGTTATTTCTTCAGGGCGTCTCATCTGGGTGTTATCCTCCATGCTGTATCTGATTAAGGGACAATGCATTCTAAAGAGAGCACAATTTTGGCATAGTGTGCTGCAATAAATAATACAGCCATTGATTTCATACCTTAAAATTTCGTTACTACTGAAATAATATGAAAAGGTGTACAGGTAAAGTCAATAAGCATACTGTATGATATCTAGAGCCATATATCATAATAGTCTTGCTGGTCGTACCATCTGCTGTACAGATGCTACTTCATGAAATGAACATGATAAATACAAGTAAAACAGATCATGCATCTTTTCTATCATTGAAAGAAAGAAATGGTACCGTGCATTTGTTCATTGTGAAAGTATTAAACATAGGGAAGTGCAATTAACCTAATGGAAACATGGGTTATTTTCTAAATTGGGAAATCTGCACTGTACCCAGGAACAAACAAACAAACAAAGAAAAGGGAAATGATTTTGGCTGTGATCACCTGTCTAATATTAATCTCAAATGTTTGGCAAACAACAAGATTGCATGAAAGAAGCATGCTGTAGGGACCCAATTTATGATCCCTGAAAAAACTACAACCCCCCAAATGGCCCATTTCTGCTCAAATATATTCAATAAAGAAAGTTCACTGCACTTTGTCCAAAAATATTCTATCCATATACGTAAAGCTATAAAGAGACCATCACTGGATAAATGAGCAGTGTTTCCTGTTGAGGTCAGGGTTCAAATTGTTGGCCAGCAGCATTATTGCCCCTTGGTATTTTTTTCAGAGGAAACTAGAATGTTAGAATGCAGTAATACTGTTCTATGAACCAACAATAAGTAATGGGATGACCAGATTAACAGCAGATAGCAGGCTGATGAACAGGCACATGTATGCAGACAGACCACACGTATCTATGTTCACATAGAAATGAAGATTATGCATGTGAAAAAAAAATGGAGACATGACTAAGAGCAGGGGACAAAGGTATATATGCTGAAGTATGGAGACCAAAAGGGGATGAAATGTAACCCTATTTTCTTTTAAATAAACCCTTTTTATTTCCCCAAAAAACTACTTTACATGTATTTGTATGATCATTTCTATGTAAAAAAAAGAAAAGTTCAATTAAATAATCTAATATGACATGCATTCTGTTTCAAATTGTATAGGCATTCAATAAATAGAGCACACTATGTTCTCCCCCATTAAAAACTTGCTGTATACATGTTACGTTTTTTGTGTGTGTGTGTTTTAAGAATTGTATTACCGGAGTAAATATACACTGCCCCCACCTGTTGATTACTTATTTGAAGTTAAATATTGTCAAACAGTTTTAAAACATTTCCAGCAAATGAATTCCATCCAGTAGCACAGTTTGACCATTTCATTATGACTCTGCTATCTTGGTAAAACTGGAACACCATGAGATTGTGTATGGCCACTGGCTTTTCCCTGAGGCAGTTTGGCTGTAATTAAATCCACATTTGAGTGTAAATTAAACCATGTGCTCCTTGCTGTTTTTCTGGAAAACATCAGTGACTATGATCCTGTGTCTTGGCCTAGGCAAGCCAAAGTCTGGATGTACTTAGCCAGTTATGGAGGAAAATCTATAGCTTGAAAACTGAATTTTCTTATGAGATTAAGCCATTTGTTTTGAGTTTCCCAGTGTTTCATTGGAAATAGAATGAGGCTCCTCTGAGAGATAGCAGCTTAAATGAATTTGTTTTGTTCCATATTTGGATTTGCCATCAAAAGAAGTCTATAATATATTGAGCTGAACAACCGTTAAGAAAAATAAGCAACACTAAAGGATCCATACCATAAGTCCAAGACCTCTTAAATTATAGCATGTGTGAATTACAATTTAAATTAGATTTAACATTTTAAAGCTCTCTTTAGCGATATCACTTTCTTTCATTATGGAACTCATGCTACAATACAGCGTTTCTTCATGCACATGCAAAACCAATACCGATCATTTGAAGACACATTTGTAGGTAGGTAGGTAGTAAGATCAGTTCCCTTCCTAATCGGAAGTGAACATTTTTCACTGAAATCAGTACATCAAACTCTGTTCAGATGCTCTCTTCATGTGGTCTCAGTGCTGCTGGATTAAAATGAATTCCAAATTAGTTGGTATCGACCATTCCAATTGTATGCTCTGATTGAGATTCTAGTATTGTAGTATATAATGGTAAATTATAGTAATAATAATAACAGTTACACTGTACTAATATTATAATTATAAGGCAAATAAGAATATTATATTTTGAGGCACGCATATTAATGTCATAGGCAACAATTGCATGTGTCATCCAGTGTCATCCAGTCCAATCTATGACTAAATACATCAAAGACAAACGTGACTATTCCAGCTATCTGCAGCTGAAAATTCAACCAGAACCAGATGTAACTTTAGTAATAATCCATTGAAGTCTTAGTGGAGAAAACCAATGAGAAAAATAAGTAGGTTCTGGGAATACAGTGGAATTTTTACATGCCTACACATCACACCAGTATTTCAATTGTTTTCACCATGCAGTTCAGGGCTTCCGTAGGATACAAACTTTGAAGCCCCTATTTATTCTTGACAGATGAATATAATTTTCTAAATATACAGTTCTGCTCAATTTCTCCACAGGCTTTATTTAGGTAACCAGGGTTTGGCAGCATGTTCCAGAAGGCCCATGTTAAGTTCAAAGAAGGAGATACAGTTACTACAGACAGGCCGAAAGTGTGTGGTCTCTCTAGACAGGGAGAAGTCCTCCTGTGCACGTTCATCTAGCAGTCAGAAGCATGTGCAAAGATTTACACGGCACTCCACTATGTTTGGTGATGTAACATCTGGAACGTATTCTAATTAGGTTGTAAACAAGGTACCCCCATGCTTATTGACATATTTTCTCTAAACAGAAAGTTGAGCCGTAGGGCTGATATGAAATATAATAAATGCCTGCAGTGTTAGTTTATCTTTGTGTTTTTTTTTTAAGTTTGATGGCTACCATATAATTTCTAGAAGCTTTGAGCACAGCTGGAAGAGTACTGTGTGTATATATATATATATATATATATATATATATATATATATATATATATATATATATATATATATATATATATAGATAGATAGATAGATAGATAGATAGATAGATAGATATAGATATATATGAACAGAAGGAAGGAAACATGATCTCGCACTGAAGTGTTGTTCAAGATGACTGAGGTTTAGGGTTCATTTGAGTGACACGAGCAACTAAACTCTGTAAGATGGGTTGAACAGTCAAATCTAAAAGTGAAAAAGGATGTTATTTTTTTTAGGCAAATAATTCATATAAAATGAAGTCATACTGAAAACAAAACCGGGATTCCTGCTATGGCAACGAATGATGAACTTTCACAGTTTTGCCAGTTTCACAGCAAACTTTTTTTTTTTATATTTGTTACGTTTGTTTTCCAATTATCTTCATGCATTCCACCCTTAATGCATCTCAGCTTGTGTTTTTATGCATGCCCAGAGGCACTATTTTATACACACAAAATACATATACTGTATTTACATTTTTCAATTCGTCATAGCCACTAACAGAGATTTATATTCTCATTTCACTAACATAAACACACATATAATTTCTTAGGGATGTTGATTAATCCATTATTTGTTTCATTTGAAGGAATTCCATGTAATGGACATAATTTTCTCTCTGGCTAACATTTCTGTAAAATACATTGTTTCCATTTACACATAATGTTATCCAGATGAAAGTTACTACTGTACAGGAAATATACTTGTAGTTCATTTTCTGCTATTCCTGTAGCCAAAAAAAAACAGCGAGAAGATTAATGGGATTTTATTTAAAATGTCAGTTATAGTAGTCATTGATGAATTATCATATATTTTCTCAATTTCTTATTTTTTATTAAAAATGCTGCAGGGCAAAAGGCTCCTACCGGACAATAAGCCTGAATGTTTCTCGGTTTTAGCGAATTCAAGACTGGTTCATTATTTTTGACAATGTATTATATTGCTGCAGGATTTATTCTGGGATTTAAATACAATTTCTGTTCATTGAATGAATGCTGTATATTAAGTTTTTTTGTTTTTTAAAAAGCATGTCGTGTTATTGATCTTGTAAACACTCCTTTCCCTACACTCATCTGCATGTACATGCATGCAATTAAAGCTGAACTATAACAGTTTGTATAAAAACAAAAAATATGAAATGAAATTGTCCTATATGACAAACAACCCAGAGCTGGGTTTCATGTGGCTCATCTGATTAGTCCTGGAATTCCCATTCCTGTGATAAAGAATCAATAACAAAAATATTAAAACAACCCTCACACATTTTAAATTCCAACTGTGTCCCTAATACATTTACAGAGAAATCTGAAGCCCCACCAAAGTACAAAACGACTTTTGTCTCTTCTTTTTAAAACAGCCAGGGTTTTTAACTGTGTGTGAAGTATTTCTCATGAATTGCAAACTGTTAGTGACAGCTCATGGTGTGAGGCAGTTCATTACCAGCAGCACTGCACTTTATTGAGAATTCATATTCACGTTTCAGAGTTATGTGAGTGCAAAGCCTGGGTAAGGTGGATGACACTACAGAATTCAATATGTAAATATTTTCTCTCCTTGCCAGGAAGATTGTGGTGTTAGGATTAATGTTAAAATTCACAGGTCCTTGGTAACACATTAGGATTCCACGAATAAATATGGTGTTGGCAAGAAGCCATGTTAAAGGCAGGTGAGTTGGTTGGGTGTGGGGGACAACAGGAGGTTTCAAGTTTGCCAATGTTAGCAGTAATTTTTTTGATTTTACTGAGGTTACTCTGCAGTTCAATCAACAGCAGTGTGCTAAAAAAAGGCTTCTGAGAATCGTAGCATGGCAAAGAGTTCTTACAACCACACTGCAGTGACCCATCCCTGGCTGCATCTTCATGCAGAAGACGGAACTCTATTTAAACTGACAGTTTATGCAATTCACGTATTCAGCCACTAACTACTAAAAGATTGTCAAGTCACTACAGGTTTAGGTTTCCATTTTAGTATAATTCTTTGAACCATTTAATAAACCCAAAAAGCAAAATAAATTAAAAAAGGATAGATGAAAAGATAGGATATAAATATGTTTTATTAGCTAACATATTTAGCTGTCATCTTACACAGCTTTAAATTAGAAGCTGTCTGGTCATATATATTAAGAGTCTTCAAACTGACAGAAGTGTGGCCTTGAGACCTTTAAACTATTTTAAAGATCCTATTACAGAGAATGATACATCTTCTCTTTTGTTGCTTAGCCTTAAGCAACAAGTGGCATAAATATCAACAATGCTATTTGGCTCTTGTAAGCTCATTAAAAACATGTTTTAACAGCTTCTTAAATTAGAAGTATTGCTGTGTAACCAGATGCACTAAAAGTTGTTCAGCCATTGTAACCACATGCAACCACAGCAAACAGCCAGGAAAACAGCTAGCAAGTGGCTTGAGCTGACTGCTCCATGCTGCCTGGTCTGTCACTGTTTGGAATAGCTCTAGAAACATCCACAACTTGTTGTGCTTCTTACAGACTAGATGTGAGCCCAGTTTGAAGCAAAGATTGCTTTAAACTAATTAACAATAGTCTATAAAGCAGTTGTACCTATAAGGGGCAATGTGATAAAGAATCCCCTGTAACCATGTGTTCTGCAAACACACACAGCATATTGTCAAGCAACCAGCTGTTCATGTTATCTTCATCAGATATTGCAATTATGTGTGTGGCAGGGCTGAGGCCCTCTACTTGTAAATATTGTGTTTTTTTCAAATTAAGTCATTTTGTTATTTCGAATGTACGTTTGGCAGGGATGGGGTTAAAATCCTATCCTTGCCAAAGCCATGTGCAGAATTTGTCTGGGTCCTAATTGATTAATTGGTGGTCAGTTAAGCCAGCCACATGGTTTAAAAGAGACAGATCCTTTCTTCTGGGCTGTTTAGTTTAGGGAAAGGACCAGAACCAGCAGTTTGTGCTCCCTGGCACTGCACTGTGATAGCACAGCTTGGGTGCATCTTTGTTTTGTATTTAGTTTATTTGGATTGTTTAAACCTTTTGTTTATTTTAGATAATAAAAATGTGTGAGAAGCCCTTTTTAAAAACTGCAATCTCCTGTTTCCTGCTACTGTTCCTGCTGCTTTCCTTGACCACAGCACTACCCTTCCACAATGTGCCATAGGGATGATACCTATATACAAAATTAAATAGTTTAGTATATATATATATATAATTATTATATGAGCCATATAAAGCAAATATGATATGTAAAGATGTGTATGTTACTTACAGTTATAAACATTATATTGTTCTTATATGATTGTTCAGTTTTACACACCCACCCTTGCACACCCTTTGCAAATAATGTGGCCAATAGCAATCTGACTGTAATAAAATGAATATCAGCAAAAGGAATAAGCATACTAAACAAAGAGACATTATGTATTTTTGAAAACTTGCCATAGACACATTTGTTCCATTTATAGTAAGAAACCACTATATTAGTCTCTTCATTGTTGTTTTGTGTTAATCAGATTTGCAACAATTAAAATATTGACATCATTGCCAAGGGTATGCACACTTTTGGCCATGGCTGTTAAATATGAGCTCAGAGATGATGCTGCATGTCATAAAAACCTAAAGGGCTTCTCTTCTAATACTGCTTTACGATGTCAAAAAAGTTTTGAAAAAAAAAATCCAATCTCCAAGAAGAAAAACAAGCAGCCTAACTTGACAAAAACATGTTAGCAAATCATGTTGGAAAAGCTTTTACAAAATAGCCAAGTTAACAATGGTGTACATTTTCCCATATATTTGTAAACACTTGCAAAAACAGATTGAAATTGTTTATAAAATACTTCATTATGAATACACAAACTCCTAACTAACTACTTACATGTCATTTGCAAAACATGAATTGGAACTGTAAGAACTTAAAACATTTGAGTATTTGTATTCCTAAGGCTGCATTATCACATTCTCATTCGGTGTTGACATCTCCCTCACTTTGTTGAGTCCACGTATGCTCTAGTTTGTGTTTACTTTTATTGCACAGTTCAGTCAACTTGCCATTGATTGTTGAGCCTGTAGGTCAGGGGTCTCCAACCCTGGTCCTGGAGAGCCCCAATCCTGCAGGTTTTATAGGTGTCTTTACATCATCACTGGCTAAAGATCTGGAACACCTGTTAATCTTGACTAATTAAGCCAATAATTGGTGCAATTAAGTAAGTGAGAGCTTGGTTAAAACGAAAACCAGAAGACCCAGTAACTCTACAGGACCAGGGTTGGAGACCCCTGCTGTAGGGTATTAAGCCACTTCTGCAAAGTTGCTCCTTAAAAAGCAAGCATATGACAATTAAAACCATAACAAAAATAAACCAAATATTACACAAGGATTTCTAGAAATCAATGTTTTCAGTTTTTGTCCATGCTTTTGAAAAGGCAATTATGAAATAGGTAACATTGTAAAAAATATATTGTCAGTAAATACCAATGCCACAAGTGTAATATTGCAAACCATATTAAAGAGAGGAAGAATGTATGCTAACTAGCAGACTCTAAAATGTAATTTATCAATATTGAAAAGGATTAACAAAATCTCACTGTAGATGGCATCAATCTTTGCTGCATCTAATGCAGGTCTGTGCTCCGTGGTGTCTTTGCTTCTCCAAGCTACTTTTCTGCAAAATATCCACAGGGAATAGATTCACAAGAAGAGTACGCACAAATGATGTTGTGTGTGTGTGAATTGTTGGCTAAAGCCCACACAAGTTTGTCACAGAACACCCCACTAAATGGATGTATTTCTACCTGTAAAACAAATAAGCTGTTTTATATAGTAAGGGAGGTTAGACTTAAAGCTAACATCGCATTTACTAACATTGTTTATTGATTCTGTGTGATGAAATCCTAAAGGCTGCTGGGAACATTCCAATCACTACATCCTCTATAAGTGATGTGACTCCCTCATGATTCCTCAGAAGAAGCTGCTGCTAATGCACTCAAAAAATCAAATGCACTTTTCTTTCATAAGCAACCATCTGATAGAGACTAAGCCGACAGTAATGCATTTCAGGAACAATTTACTATATACCTTTATATGATTGATTTCTTTTTAAGCACTGTAAAAACAACGAGTACAGCTCCCAGGACCATCACAAACATTTGTCTTATTGTTGTTGAAAGCCATGTTGATTGACGGGACCTTCCCCCCCCCAGACTGTTGGACTCATGAATTCCCAACTGAGAGGATGGGAGGTAGTTCAGCCTCTGCATATTTCAGGATGGATGCATTTCAAAGCTATTCACAAATTATGCACACATTGCAACCCAGTGTTTGCACCAGAAATAATATTTTTTGATATTTTTAAAGATCATGATTTTCAAAGTTGGAACAGTCACGTATTCCTGTGCATTGTCCAGAGCTAGTCACATAAAGCAGAGTCAAAGTTTCTGATTTATTACAACAAATTACATACTGAGTGCATACAAATGTTCCTTGCTGCTAGTTGAAGCCCATGTCTTCTGGCAATTTTCTTTTTATTACACAAAGGAAAAGTTCAAGAGTAGTTCAATTCAGTTCGCAAAAAAATATACTTTGAGAGGCGGCTTGCACTTGGCAATATCAGGCAGATTTATTGCCCCCATTTTACTGAGTGGCCCCACTGGAAATATTTTTGTGGTACATACACACATATTCCATTACAGTTAAATAGTTGTTACAAACCAGTGGAAAGCCTGTCTGCATATACTTTATATTGTAAAGTCCTGGGGTTCAGGTGTTTCAGGGTTAAAGAAGCAGTGAGGGTTGGTACAATTCTTCAGCTATAGAAGCGTCTCTTTTGTATGGTAGTTAAGAAATTGAGATGGAAAGTTTATTGTTCTGGATTTTAGCCCAGACTCTGCCGGCAAATCTGTTGAAGTAAAAGAAACACACTGGAATTATATGAAATAGATCATTCTGATGATAAAGGGATTCGTAATCAGTCTCAGTCAATTTGTGTTAGAACTAGGAAAGGAGTTGAGAAATGCATGCTGTGTCATTACAACCTTACTAACCTGGCCTGATTTACACCACAACTGGATCTAACCTAAACTTTCCAATATGGAAATATTAATATAACAAAGTAAATTTACTGTAGCTCTTTGAGATATTGCACCACGAAGCCTTTCCAAGCGAATAACCAAAATCATGTATGCTACCCTGAGGGTATTTACAAGTAAGGTGGGAGTGTAATATGAATCACTGTGCAGTCTTGTTTTACATGGTATGAATTTATGATTAATATATATATATTTTCAGGGTACCAAAACGTATCTGTTTAGTTTGTATTTCCTCAAGAAACTGTGTACCAAGCACTGAGGTAACCAGTTACACTGCGACTACTCTATTAAATAAAATACACTGGAGCAGTCAGCGGTCTTTAATTCATCATTCTGTTTTCTTTTGTAATATTTCCTGGTTTCAGTACAATGTAAGCGCTAGCAAAACACTCACAAATTGATTTGGAAAGGAGCATGGTAAGTCGCCCTGGATAAGGGTGTCTGCTAAGAAATAAATAATAATAATAATAATAATAATCATGGTATCCAGAAAGGGGTGCATTAATCCCCATCAAAAAAATAAACAAATAAAGAAATAAATAAAATACTCTACTGTCCAAAATACCTATAGTTTCCTATAGTATACTGCAGTACTTATTAATACAGAGACAATATTGTTTTGGGATGGAAATGGCTGAATTGTATTGTACTACCTTGTTGATGTGACAGGGTGACAGGATGTATGTATGTATGTATGTATGTATGTATGTATGTATGTATGTATGTATGTATTTATGTATGTATTTATGTATGTATATATGTATGTATGTATGTATTATTATTATTATTATTATTATTATTATTATTATTATTATTATTATTATTATTGTTATTATTATTATTAATAAATTGTGTTTGTGTGCGGATGGACGAAAGCCGTCCGTTAATGTTTATTATTATTGGCCGGTGAAAAGCCGACAGTATTGTTATTGTTTGGCAAGGATGGGGTTACTTCCCATCCTTAAATAAACCCGTGGGAATGTGGCCGGAGCCTTAATGAGGTAATTTATTAATGGGTAGTTAAGGCTCCAGCCACAGGAACAAAAGATCCACTCCCAGCTCCCAGAGGAGAGGGTGTTGGAGGAGAGACAAGACGTGAGTCCGTGAAATATAGCAATTGCTATAATAACATATACTTGAGTATACTTCGGTTCTGTCTTTGTTTTGGCCAATGTGCCGTTTCGTTTTGTGTTTTATAAACAGTGTTTTTTTTATTTGTATTTAATTTAATAAATATACGGCAATGGCCGTTTCAGCCCCATACCTTTTTGTTTATGTCCTGTTTCCTGGTCCGTGACGTCACCACATGCCTGCGTGCTGCAACCACTCTGCCACAGTTGACTATAGACATTTTTTTATTATTATTTAAAAGGTACATTGTGGGTGATTTTGAAGGCACAGCAGGGAGGTAGGGTACAGCAGGGGTGGCTGGAAGTGAAGGTATGGGTGGCTGCAGTACAAGTATTCACAAGAGTTCTGTTTCCTGTTGGGCTAAGGAGGCAGTTCATCTTCATTACCCAATCTGTCTGCACTTTCAGCAAAGACTTTAAGGTGTGTAAAAAAATGGTTGGCTCAGTTAGTGAAGTCAGGTGCACGAGGGACAAGTTTAAACTGACGCTAACTTCAGCTCAACATGAGTTTTGCATGGCTGAGATCTGAATCTTTTTATGTTTTACTTATCAAGCTTCTGAGTTATAAGTGGACTAAAAACTATTTACCCGCCATCATAACCTTAATATAAAGCACAAAAGTAAGACAATTAGTGCCAGTATTATTAGTTTAGAAAATATGGTTTTGCATCAATAAAGTAGAAATAAATGACATGATTATGAACATCTCTACACTTAGAAATGGTGTTTACCTTCATGGCAATTGCATCTTAGCAAAGGGAGCAGATGGAGTCTTTCAGTCTGTTTTCTATAGCAAAACTCTTACCACGTGGTGTCCATAAGATTATCGTGTTATGATAAAAAAAAAGTAAATTTGCCATGTTTATTTCTGAACCAACTATCAGTCAGCCATGAAAGCAAATAATTGTTTATGGTTCTTTATTTCCAAGTATGTGTCTGCTTAATTTTTGGCTTAACAACGTACTTTGCTGTACATTTTTGCGCTTCAGAAGATGGTTTTTGAAGAGAACACTGTGTGTTCCAAGTACTCTAAGTTCAGCTAGTTGTAATGAATTGCTATCTCAGCCCACTGAATTGAATGGAAAGGCAAGGGCTGAGCACAAACCGCAAACCATAAGGTTCTACAGTAACTTCTTTACAGTCTAGGGTTATAGGTCATGCCATTGTTCTGGTACTATAATCCCCTAGCAGAATTTTACTTTGTTTTTAAAGTCAACAGAGTGCTTTACTATAGTAACCAGGAGGTCTGACTCATTGTGTGACCCTGAGCAAGTCACTTAACCTCCTTGTGTTCCATCTTTCAGGTGAGACGTTGTTGTAAGTGACTCTACAACTGATGCATAGTTAACATACCCTAGTCTCTGTAAGTCACCTTGGATAAAGGTGTCTGCTAAATAAACAAATAATAATAATAATAATAATAATAATAATAATAATAATAATAATACAGCTAAGCTTGTAAGTCATGATGTCTGGAATACAGCAAACGTATTGCATGTTAATGTGTGTGTGTATGTATGTGTGTGTGTGTATATATGTATGTATATATATATATATATATATATATATATATATATATATATATATATATATAGATAGATAGATAGATAGATAGATAGATAGATAGATAGATAGATAGATAGATAGATATGGTATAAAAACACATTTAAATTAAGACAAAACTAGAAACTTTTATTGTGTATAAATCCGCAGTGTAATATAGTCCCAAATTTAATTTAATTTTATTCATTGTTCGCTTATTAAAAATAAATTGCACACGTTTGTTTATTGTGAATTTCTGCATCGAAAGTGCCATCTCACTAGAAACTGGAGGACTGAGTACAAGTTGTGATGATGGGCGGAGTTTCAAATGACACTAAAGGAAGTAAAGGGAACAACTGTGACGGAGACTGAAGCCGGATCTTGAAGTGAGTTTGTGAGCTTGTTATATGCGAGGCACACATATTCTTGTATGTTTTCATCCTTTTGGATCTCAAAAGATGTTTTTGTTAGTTGTAGGACACCCACGCGTCCGAGTCGTGTCAGATTAAGTTGACAATCGAACCAGATTTTATGCACGAATCAGACTGCGGTGTCAGGGGACAGTACCTCAGTTTCCTGCAGACACTTTCGATCCAGGCCGGTAATTTGGGGGGTGGTGTCTGGCCTTGTCGTTACCTGCTTTTCTAAGAGTTTTCATGACTAACAGGAATACATTATTGCTGGTTTTAAACTCGCTGTCAGCAGAGATGTTAAAACTTCTACTGTTAAAATATGTATTTAGTCCAGCTCAACGTTATAAAACTGGAGACTGAATACTGGTACCCATCTGAACTTCTTGCACTGGCATAAAATTCCCTTATGTTGTTGAGATTTTTTGGACTTATTTCCATAAAATTAATGTCAATATTTATTTATTTTAAGTACATTAACCAGTCCATGCTGTAGTTTTTGTTGTTGTTGTTTGTTTGTGTTTTTTTCAATCTTTGTTTTTTTCTGTTTCATTTAGCTGTTCCCATGTGTCTACTCTTGCTGGTGCACTTATTTTATTTATTTATTTATTTATTTTTTTCAAGCTGTGTTTATATATATATATATATATATATATATATATATATATTATATATATATATATATATATATATATATATATATATATATATATATATATATAAAGAATATGAATGTGGGTTTATTTGTTTTGTTTTCTGAGGGTCTGTTTTATCAGCACTATACACTGTTTCCACTGGTACCAGTATTTTATTAGGGTTAAGTGTACATTTAACTCATCATCTTTGAACAATTATGCAACTTTTAAACTGGGCAGCATGTTCTTCTCAGATGACCATGGCAAACGTAACTGCTCATTGGCACACTTTTAGAAAGGGCTCCGAACACGTGTCAGTAGACTTCCCGTTTCTTGTGACGTGGAGTACTGAAGGAATTCTCCTGGTCTTTTGAACCCTTGTGTTCATTTAGACAGAACTTAGACAGGGCTGCGTTAAATGAACCTTTAGCACTGAGAGACTGCTGTGCGGTGTGTTTTATTATTCTTGCATTAAATTCTCTCTTCATGGATACACAATTACATTTAATGAAATGGAACTTCAAATGGATTTAAACTCAAGCCCTTAACATTATTTCAACAGCGTGAAGTGCTGAAGCTTTGCTCCAGAGGTTGCACAATTTAACAGCACCTACTTATTGTAATTGGGATCAGTTACAATTTCAACCATCTGCTCAAGTAGAGTATTTTAAAAGGGGGTCCCCAGTGGTCACCTAGTAAAAGCTCAGCCACTTGGATTGCAGGCAGGGTCATACGAGGGTGCTTCCAATCTTGTTCACACCAAGTTGCCGGGAGCAGGGAGTGCTGCGTTTGCCTTTGTATTCTCTTGGTTCAGACAATTGATGAGGCGAGGGAATGAATATCACCCATTGGTCTGCAGTCCTCCTGATCAGTAATTGGTTTGCAGCTGGGAGGTAGCGATTTTTTTTTTTTTTTTAAGTGCAGTTTGGATGTAAGAAAAATATATATAAATCAGGTGTCTAATGTCATATTTTACACAATAGCATGTTGTCATATACAAAAGAAAGGGAGAAAGAAAACAAAACAATAAATGAGGTTCTTCCACAAAGGTCTGATTTAATCATCTAATAACAGCGGTAAATACAATTGTAAAAAAAGAAATTAAACAGCAGGCCTTTTTTACATTTATTTTGATGGATGAGAATGTCTCTTGGCAAATGTTTTACTTAAAATGCCTAAAAAGAGACAGTATGACGGTGACAGACATCTGCATTTCACTTCATCAGCTGGGCGCCATATTACAAATGAAAGAAAAGGAATGCTGGTATGACTTCTACAATCTGTTTGTACTGCATGAGAGTACATGTGGAAACATTAAAAAGGAAACCAATAAAAAACACATAATAATACAAAATAAATACATCTGAGAAAACAGTGACAGCGCCTGAGTTGCCAAAATACTTTTCTAGAATAATTTTCTATTTCACTTGCATTACCTGTGCTTTTCCGCTTTCTGTACTTTTCTTATTGATTTCCAAGACTGACCAAAATGGTTGTGGATACTGCTGATTACTCCTAATTACATAACAAATATCAAACAAAAACGTACAACGTACAAATTCAATTAAATTCTATGAACAAATGAGGGTTCTCAAATATTATTATGAGATGTACGAAGGCTGCAGGCAATTGCGACACTTACAATTGCATCCATTTTTAAGAACTTTTGAAAACATTTTTTAAACAGTCACAATTGTTGCTGGCATTTCCTAGCCTGATTTTTCTTGTGGGTTGCCAGTTGTGCTCAATGCATTTTTGAGGCGAACAGCCAAATACCTATTGTATTTTTCCCTAAAAGCAGGGTCTACTTACAAGCCTTGAAAACACATTTCGTGGTCCTTTGAAAAATTTGTGTTAATGAGAATTGACTGTCCTCCTGTAAGTATCATAACTTGTCAATGCGGAACCATGATCTATTTTATGTTAATTGTTTAGGCTGCCAAGTTAAAGGAAACGCTAAAGGAAAAAGAAAGTGCGCTAGGTGTTCAGTTGATTTTACTACTGTACTGTACAAAATTGGTACTCTCCCGCCTAGACTACTGCAACTCCCTCCTGGCTGGCCTCCCTGCGTCCGCCACCCGTCCACTGCAGCTCATCCAGAACTCCGCTGCTCGCCTGGTGTTCTCTCTGCCTCGCTTCTCCCATGCAAATCCACTACTCCGCTCACTCCACTGGCTCCCGATCACCACTCGCATCCAGTTCAAGACTCTTGTACTAGCCTACAGATGCCTTGACCAGACTGCACCCAGCTACCTCCAGACCCTCATCTCTCCCTAGACCCCCACTCGACCTCTCCGCTTCGCCTGCACTAGAAGACTGGCTCTACCTCCTCTACGCTCCCCTGCCTCCAAAGCCTGCACCTTCTCGTTATCCTTCAGGCTCCCTCTGCAGCAGCAAACCACAACTCAACTCCCGCCATTTATTTGAACAATGTCGCACGACTCTCGCAATAGAGATCTTGCTAAGAAGGCGCAACAAATATTTAAATTAGTAAATTAACATATTTTCTCTTTGTATATATACGACAAAATGTCTACTTTGCCAAGTGTCGCAATGAAAATGCAAATTGTGGTATTTTTGTGCTGCGACTGGGCCATCTTAGTACACCTACCACTGAGTGTTTTGAAGTTTTAAAAATATACTGTATTAAAAGCCAAACCAAACCACAAGCAATAACTACTCTCCCATCCTTTGGGAACAGATATCTTGTTTGAGTCGGTGTGATACAGGGGTATGGATCCGTATTCGGGTACTACCATGGTGGTCGATGAATACATACAGACTCGCATGTGTGTCATTTTGTCTTCCAAATCTGCAGTAACTGGCAGTGTCTTCAAAAGGCTCTTTTACTTAGTGAAGACTATAAAACCCAAACCTGCTGACTATTGCATGTATTGCAGCAGTGTGGAGTAGTGGTTAGGGCTCTGGACTCTTGACCGGAGGGTCGTGGGTTCAATCCCCGGTGGAGAACACTGCTGCTGTACCCTTGAGCAAGGTACTTTACCTAGGTTGCTCCAGTAAAAACCCAACGGTATAAATGGGTAATTGTATGTAAAAAGAATGTGATATCTTGTAACAATTGTAAGTCGCCCTGGATAAGGGTGTCTGCTAAGAAATAAATAAATAAATTGAGTTACAGGTTTTTGACTTAGGCCAAGGGCAATGTGCTTTCCATGTCACAGGCACATAAATGTAATAATGCTGTTCTATATTTTTGGTAGGCTATATTTCAAGTATTTATAGTGGGCTGTAACAGTTTTAAGATGTATAGTTTATTGAGGCTTATCAAGTAAAACCTCTAAAAACTTTATTGCAAAATAAAGAGTTGCAATTTGGCACATAATTCAATAATCCCCATGACAGTGTAAAATAATCACCTTGGATCTCCATTGCTCTAAGAAACGTTATAAAAGTAGTTTCATTGTAAAAGAATACGGCTGAGTGATTCAATTATGACTGCTTATTCATGTTACAACAGACTTGATCTACATGTCCATACACTGTGGTCTAAAGAGGCAATAGTGTTCATGTAAATGACTAGCTTCAATTTACGGTTAACGTGCCACATATTGAAAGCTGCTTACAGTGAACCATTTTTATCAAAATGTTAGCAAGCTGCAATTTGTCGTAAGTTTTAGAAATGTCTTTCATTCCAGTATTACATTTGTTTCAGCATTGAACCACACTTCCAGTAAGATGGACTTGAACATTTCTTTCTCTCTCTTTTTTAATGGAGAACCAATAGCTGATCCAGAACAAATACAAATAAAAACCTAAATAATTATAATCTATTGCCTTGTTTTCATACACCTGCCTCTCAAATGAACTGTAGATATAAACCTTTTTTTTTTTAAATGCTTTCAAAACGTACAAGTTTAGAAAGGTGGAAATGCAACCAGACTTTTTAAGCTAGTATGGTATCCATTTTGGAGTGTAGTAGACTCTATCTGTCTGGTTTTGGAATGAGATAAACAGTGATCCAGAAAATCTGTTTGTATTTAATGTGTGCTTGCAAGTGAATGGACCTACTCCAGTGTTGAGTTACAACTTTTAATGATATTAAAGAAAAAGAAAAGAAGATTCCAGTGGAGTAGACACATGAAATACTTTCTAGGGTTGTCCTCACACTTATTCAAATGACATTTATGAGACGTTAGAGGTTAATAGCTCAGAGGGTGAGCAGTCAGCATGTGGATGGTGGATGTCATTTCGGATAAACATGATGAAAGACTACAGCTACAATCTCCTTTCTGGTGCTGGTCACAAAGGCAAATGCACATCTGTGTAAAGCCGGTGTTAGTTCATAAAATAACGAATAATGTAAATAATCCCTGTTATTTATAGTAACATTGGGCCTTTGTCACAAAACCTTAACCCATACGTTATTCAAGATGGTTTTGAATATAAAATTAAGTGTTACACTGAATACTTCTACATTTTGTAAAAGTTAAACGAATACCTTAAATTAGCCTTATATTAGAGACCATCTGTTAGATGAATATTGATATATGTACACATTTTGTTATTAAATGAATGGTTTAAAATCTGTTGCAAGACGGTGGCTTTACAGCTGTGGCCAAAAATTTAGCATCACTACAGAATTAACAAATTTTACTTCATAAAGTCGAATGAAACCTGCTGAATAATGGTATGTTGACACTGAAATACATACTGCTTTGCAGTTTTCCATATACTTAATGAAAAACTGACAAACATTGAAAAAATGTGAACTTTTGCAATACCATGTTGTAGTTTCTTTGATTACAAGATGTTAAATAAAAGATCTAAATTATCTTCGTATAGTTTTTTTTTTAATTATATCTCAATCCTACAATTCTAGGTGATGCAAAACTTTTGGCCATAGCTGTAGTGGTGATTATTTAAGCTACAGCAGTAAAGAAGTGTCTACATTTCTGGTAGCCAAGTCTGTTTCAAAAACAGAAGATAGATACCATACAGTACATATAATCAAAAACCAGCTTATTAAAATAAACGTCCGTCAGTGACAACACATCTCAGTATGGATGTATAGAAATTGAATACAAAATGGTAAACATGTGAACCTGCACTCACAAATCTGAATGGATATCTAGTTACTATATTTGAGCCTAGTGCTCATTTTATAAAACAAATTCTAGGTGAAAAAGAGGAAATGTAACATACGGCAGTTAGTATTTTTTGTTTTATTTCCTCAGGTTTGTAGCATTTATTTCTAAAATCCAACTTGTACAGTAATTAATAATAATAATAATAATAATAATAATAATAATAATAATAATAATAATAATAAAGACATGTTCATGAATACTGAAACGTTGCGTTTCACAGGCAGCTGTGAGATAAGGCATTCCTGATACTCGGCTTGCTTGTTGGTTTCTGAGGGTCACGTAGTGATTTGTCATTTTAGAAAGAGACTGGAATGGGATTGTAACATCGTAAACAGCAAGCTGTTTACTGGATTTGGTGATGTTAGTCGACCTGGTCTTTACTGAGTCATAACCCCCCTCCTGACAAAAAAAGCTGTTAGTTTTATGAGTCTTCCAAACAATGCTTAACTAGTTGCTCTCTTGTCACAGTATTAGCCTTTTACTCTTTTTCTACACTTAATGCATGGTGCTCACATAACACAATTCCTCAGTGATACTGGATATGCACCCCATGGTAAGCTTGAGCTTCTTACACTAGCATCAACCATATTGCAACACTGTTTGACAAACAGATTAAGGGGAAATTGCGCATGGTTTCAATAAATAAATCAGAAAAGTTCAAGTGCTGTGGTAATGCTGTCTTCTTTATTGTCGGGATTAAAAACAGATTAAACAGAAATTCATTGGCAGCTACTATGGGAAAAGGTTGCCTAACAGAAAAATAAATTAAAACAGAAATTTCTAATGAAAACAATCTATAGCAACATAAACATCCCTGTGGTTTATCATAACCCCTTTTTTGTTCCTGAAATCAAGTCCAGGAACAATCATCTCCTTTGAATTGCTGTGTACAGCACACATGGAAAAACTTTGAGAATGTACATGAGAAGAACTTGTATCACACATTATTAAAAAAAAAAAAAAAAATGCAATGTATATCACATCAGAGATCCAGACAGAGCTGCATTGACTTCACTGTCCGATGCCAAATGGCTAATTATACACTACGGGAGCAGGTGATGCTAAGCAATGAAGCAATGTCATTTGCATTGATACAGATTCTGTTCATAATTCTTAAGCGCAGGTGTTGGAATAAATCAGATGTATTTGTCATTCCATAGTGATTTAAAAAAAAAAAAAAAACTAACATGGGAAAACAATCTAGTGACTTTATGTGTATTTACTATTCTTAAGGGACCATGCTGAATTTAATATATACTAGTATAAACTACTGTTATAGAGCAGTGCTCTTCTCTCTTGGGATCTGAGGCGAGACAGACATGTCTCTGACAGACAGGCATTGGTAGATTTGGGGCTGAGCAATACTGGAAGAATGTACAGCTTTTACAAGAACCACCCAATGGCCTGGGGAACTTGTATTTTTCCAGAAATTAATCAATCGCAGTATTATTATTATTATTATTATTATTATTATTATTATTATTATTATTATTATTATTATTATTATTTATTTCTTAGCAGACGCCCTTATCCAGGGCGACTTACAATCGTAAGCAAATACATTTCAAGTGTTACAGTACAAGTAATAATACAATAAGAGCAAGATAAATACAATGACTTTGGTTCAAGCAAGTACAAGTGTGACAAAATACAATTCAATAATACAGCAGATAACAGTGACAGTGATAGTTACATCAGGATATGATTAAATACAAAATACTACAGATTAAACATATGGCAGATTACAGTACTCTGAAGTACAGGATTAAATGCAGCAAAATAGGGGGCAGATAAGAGCAAATAAAGGCAGATAAGAGCAAATATATAAACGTATTGCATGCAGAGACATGATGCTGCGTTACATGAGGAGAGACTGTATAAGAAATAAATAATAATAATAATAATAATAATAATAATAATAATAATAATAATAATAATAATAATAATAATATACCAGGGCTGACCAATAGATGGCTCCACAATATGGCTCGACGCTCAGTAGCTTTTAATTGGCACAGCAAATATTGAATCAGTGTGTAGCAAAGTTTACCTTTTTTGTTTGTTCCTTTGTTATTTTTTGTTTTGTTTCTTATGGCTCTTGCAGTCAAAAAGGTTGGACAGTTCAGTTCAGTTACCATTTACTATTAAAATAAACACAACTAATGTGAACTGGTGCATTACATAATTAAAATAAAATTAAAAAAACTAAAAACCATTGCCCCTTTAAATAACCAGCTATTTAACCAGCCTATTTATACTTATGTATAGACACAATGGTTATTGTCCTTGGCTTATTTTGGTAAAATAATGAAGCAGAAAGAAGAAAAAGGGGGCAGTTATTAAGATATTCATTGGGATTTGTATTTACCCAAATATAACAAGTGTTAGAAATGGGACGAGAATGTGAAGGTGTGAATAGGATCATGATGCTCCCTGAGGATTTTGAGTTGAATGAGTTGGCGCAGGGAATTGCAATCAATGCCTATGTATGCTAAATGAGCTGGTTGTAACTTGTTAATTGATGCTTGTTAACAGGGGTTGAATAGTGGTGGATTTACCTCTCTGTGCATCTTTGGGGTCTGGCGAAAGGTTTGGAGAGAGTGTTTATTTTTTTTGTTTCTGTTCCCCTGTTGATCACGTAATAGTATTTCCCAGGTATTTTTGCTCTTCAGTTGACTTCTTCAACTTCTGCATCTGCAGTGTTTGAAATAATCACGATTTTTAAACATGTGTGTGTGCGTGTGTGTGCGTGCGTGTTCAAGCCTACAGTAATTGTATCATCGGTAGCATGTTAAACCACAGAGCTTGAATTAACAAATTACCTGTTTATGTAGAGACCTGAGAGATTTAACTGTTGTCATAAATGATTTAGCGAGTTCCATGGCAACAGTCAAAATTAACAAAATACTTATTTAGCATACTGAAACATCTGTTATTTGCATTGGACGGTTCAGCAGGGGCTTTATCAGTTTTATTTTATATTGTCTTACTACATTATTTATTTTATCCTCTCTTTCTCCAGATGTTTTGGCTTTGCCCGAATGCACATTCGTAACTCTGTGGAAAATCTGAGCATCCTTATTTGTTAACTTATTACCCAATAATACATTTATAGTATTGTCAGTGGGAAGCCAATGATGTCAGGCCATTGGGTATTGCAAGAAGCCAACAGTGTGTCCTACTTTTGCAATGCCTCGTAGACTTATAAACAGTTTAACCTTTAACAATAGTGTAATCACATATGGATAGCAATGTAACTTTACAAACTTAAATCTTTATACAATAGAAGATTGAACTGAACACTTAAACGAAGGTACATTTAGGTATTACTCATCAGAAGTCATATCAGCAGGCTTTATTGTTCGGACAGTTCAGGGCTAGAGTCACAAAACTTTTAGTCACAATTTTTTTGTTGTTGTTTTTTTAGAAATGCAATTGCGATAATGACAATTTTGAGTTAATAACTTATAAATTATTATAAATGAGAAATAATATATTGTAATTATTAGCTGCTACTAGTGGTTCATCAATTTGTTCATTTGTTAATATTTCTCTTTAATTGCTGCAGGTTATGAATGTTATGGCATGTGCATTTTATTAGTGTCTTTGATCTATACAAGCTGTTTTAATGAAACACAATACCTTACAGTGTGAGCATGGGGGAATTCCAATACAGTGTTAAACTGAAACAGAGCATTTAAAATGAATAGCATAAGTAGAAAAGAAAACAAAATATTTTTTATTTCAATGTCTTAAAAAATAGAGGAATGTGCTGCTGGGCTCTTAAATCAAGAAACTGCTTTTTAAGTCACAACAGCTTTGTGCTGTGCAGCATTGATCTTAACCCTTAAAGTAGTTAGTCTGTCTCAGCGATCAGTTTTTCACAGTCTACTGAGGCTCATTTATCTACATGCGAAAATATTTCCTTTTCCTGGCCCATACCTTTTTCATTCCATTTGTCCACACTGCAGCATGCAGTATTTTACCTGTATGAGTGAGAACAATATGGATTGTATTCATAAAGCATTAGCAGGCAAAAATATTTTGTTAAATAACATGTTATTAAAATAGCAGCTTGATACAAGATTAATGTAAACACTCTAACTAGTAAAAGCAATCATTCCATCTGTTCTTTTTAATTTTTTAAAACAAAATTGCAGCATATGGTCATTGAACACACAGGTGCTAATTGTTTAATATATAGTCACTGTAGTTAAAGGGGTGGTTAAGTGTTAAAAAAAAGGACAAACAAAAACCACACAGAAAAATAATAATTGCACTATTTATTAAATTCCCAACAGATTAAGGAAGTCAAAAAAAAAAAAAAAACCCTTGCGCACAATTTACTGCTTTTGAATGTGCGTGTGACATTCCCTTGCAGGCACCATGAATTATGCCCATTAAATATATATTCCCCATGCCTGCGAGCCCGCGGACAATACTTTGGGAACATGCTCGGCTGCTCTCCATTTGATCTCGGTCCAGAACATTTATTCCACCAGGTGACACCGTGGATGGAGATAAATGCATGTACGCTCATTAATGAGAGAATCAGATAATCAGTGGAAAATACGGCTGCTTTTAAAATCATGTCACCCCTTTTAACGCTGAGGACAGCTGCTTGTGGTCGAAACATGTTCGTTTTTAACTTTTAACCTCCGTAATTAATGAATAGAGAATACAAATTGCGCGATGAAGAAACTTCATTTTTGAGTTTTTGTATGAGTGCGAACCTTTGAAACGCTAACATAACTGAAATGTAGACTAATTGGGTAGGGTTTATTTTAGATTTCACCAAGTGATACAATTAAAAAATACTGACATCATACGTATCTTGTCACAAAGGCTTAGGAATTTAAATAAGCTGCCACTAGAAATTGACCAGTTCAGCATTCTCTCTTTTTTTTATATCTATATCCTATACATTCCAGATAGAAGATGTTATTGTATTATATTATGTAAGATTTGACATCTCCAATGTGTGGAAAAAAAGCTTTATTAGAAGAAGAGCTATATTAGAAAAAAAAAACAAAAAAACGCTAACATGCTGGTATACAGAGGGCTGAAACACATTTGCTGGCACTCTAATGCTTTATGAATGATGGCAGAAGGGTTCTGGCTACTAGAAATAACCTCTGGCTGGTATTGACAAGATGAACTAAACGTGTCTGCACAGAACCCTGCAATGAAAGTTGATTGCCCCCTTCACTCTTTTGCAGCGTTGTTGTTTCAACATGTTCCAGGAATGTATCTACAAGAGGTTCTTGGTCAAAATGACAGTGTTACAGACATGATTCAATAAGTCTGAAGCCAGGTGTTGTCAGAGCCATGTGTGAAACTTATTACCTGTATGTGGCCGGTAGGTCAGTACTGTCACTCATGCAGAGCCCTGTATCCTTTTAGAAGTGTTGCTCCATTAAGCCTGTGACCTAGGGTTTTGCCAAGAGCAGAAAAAGATGCTGATAAGCATCCATGTGATCGATCACAAGGATATCTATCACATTCCACTGAGCTGACAGGGTAACCATGCACGTTTCCAGGTCAGTTCCTACCAAAAATATATTGCTGCACCCTTAACCTAATATCCAGAACAGATCTTCCCATTTCATTATTTTATTTGTATTCTTGCTTTTCCCACCACTCCCTTTTATGGTCCATTTCATACCCTGGTATTCACCACTCTTCAAGAATATAAAACAAAGGCCTCACTCCTTGTGGGGTGACCTTAGCTTGGTAATCCCTACTAAGGTTCCAAATGACCTTCTTTAGCAACAGAAGTTCCAACTGTCCAACATTTTGACCTCACTACATTCAGCAGTAAGGGTTTAACATTTAAGGTGGAACCTTAAATTAATCCTTTTTATTTATTTATTTTTTTAGTTCTGTTTAGCATTATAATGCAATGGATAGGAAACACCTGCCAATATCCAAAAACTGCTCCCTAGTTCAGCCTTCTGCAGAATTCCTGTGTTTTTGGGAGATAGGATACAAATGCATGCAATAAAGGGTTAAACTAAAACGATATGAAAAACAAACAAAAAAAAAAATTCATCCCTTTATATAATCATTTCAGTTAACGTCATTAAGTTACATACCAGTTATTTATTCAGCTGACACGGTTATGAATTTGGCATGAAAAACCAAGGCTGAAAAACTGTAGTGCATCTCCTCCTAAATGTGTTTATCACAAATGTTTGTAACTTGTCATGGGAGATGTATAGCTGCTGTTTCCTTCACTTCGTCCCTGGTAATTGTAACTGTATGTACTGAGTACCACCAATGGCTGTGTAATGCTCATATTGATTCAAAACCAGCTGATATTCCAGTGGTTTACTTCTACCTAGGGCCCCCTTAAAACAAATCCAGAAAGCATGTCTGTGCACTTTACAGCTCCCTGTGTACTTCTTCAGATACAACTCAGGCATTTTTCCCCATTTGCTGCATCTTTAACACATCATTGTACAATTTATGTCTCTTAGTAAAGATGACCACATATTTTATAGGTTTGCATTTTAGAATTTTTTTTTTTCAATTTCGTGGCACAGTGCTTTTTAATATGCCATTTATTTGTAATATATGTATGTGCTAAACAGTTATTTCTAAATACTTTCTAAATATTAAAATAAAACTCAGTCAATGTGGTAGTCAATGCGTTCAGACATAGCCTTCTGTTGACACTTTTATTGAATGACAGCCTATATTGACCATCCTGTTTTCATTTCCTACTGGTATTTTTCTCAGTTGCATGTTCAACTTAATCATACCTCAGGAACGAATAAAAAACGGTGGGGTATGAGTAATTACTTTTTCCAAATAATGTTTTTTGCTATACAGGTAACAATTAAAAAATATATAACGATAATTAAAATAAAAAAAAGTATGGGACTCTCTACCTTATTAAGAAAGAGTTTATGCCCTCCTAGCTCTAAGTCAGTTCTTACACAAGACTTTTCAGTGCACAGAAAGCAAGCTACAGCAGGTAGGTAAACATCCAGAAAGTATTCAAATGAATATATTGTACTGTTTATATTACAGTAGGACCTATAAAAACAGAGGTTGAAGCTCTCTTACGAAACACCACCTCCCTGTAGAGATACTACAGTGCTAGTAAATGAATCACGTGAACACATTTCAAAAGAAGTCTGGATTGTATTAAGGTGTGTTACTATAAGCCAAATGATCATTTAGAGATATCTCGAAATGCATTTCAAGATATCTTAAATTGAATTGCAGACATCTCAAACTAACTCGATTTCGCGATTTTTGCAAACTAATTTTGAGATATTGAATTTGAGAGATCTCGAATTGAATTTGAGTTAGTTTGAGATGTCTGCAATTCAATTTAAGATATCTTGAAATGCATTTCGCGATATCTCTATATGATAATTTGGTTTGCCATAGTGTTAAATCTTGCTCACTGCTCTGCAAATGAACAGTGTGCTAAAGTTGACAAAGTGCACTGCCTATTAGTTTTCCTTTTTTATTTGGAAAATAATAATACTTTCTAAGTATTACTAAGAAGATACTTGTTCATTATCTAGATTGTTGAAATTGAAAAACTGTATGTAAATCAGCTAGATGTACAGTATATTCACTGGGACTTTCAATGACAAACAGCTGGCTTTATAATCTCAAGTGCATGATTTAAAAGCCATTTTTAAATATTGTTCCACGCTGGCTTTGGAAATTGCACAAATACAATTTTCCAAAAACAATTCCTTTCCTGCTGCAATAAAATACATTGATTTCTTGGCTCATGCATCTTCAACATTTGAATGAAAGATAAATCTAATCTTCTTCCTGTGAAGATGCCAATGTATATTTCATATTCTATAGCGCTAAATAATAAAAATGTTTAAAAAAAAAAAAAAAAAAAAGTCTATACTGCATTTACAGTACTGTACTGAATATAAGTTCACATGGCTTCCAGTTGCAGGTTGCATTTCAAGACATCTGGCGCCATCTTGAGGAGCTAATACTATAGTATGGTAACTACAGTTCAATAACAACATTTGTTTATGCCACAAGCAGCAAATAGCAGCAAATGCAGTTGTTCTTTTAGGACTTAAACCTGCATTACATTTCAAGTTATTTGCCTGGCAATAGAGTTGAATTTATGCAATACAGTACTCATTTTAATATCCCTTTATAATATGTTTTTAAATTGTTGTTTTTTGTGTGTGTGTTTTTATTTAATTTTAGTTGATTTCCTAGACACTGCATGTCAACACAGTGGTACTGAGGGAATTATGATGCCTCTAGCAGTCCTGTAACTGCAGTCTGTTTTTGTGGTTATTAGATTTAATAACTAAAATGTCACCCTCATTTTCCTGATATGAAAGATGTATTAGCAGACACAAACACCACCAATATACAACATAGCACGGTCTGTATTATTGCTACAACAATATCGCTTTAAGGTTAATTTAAGACCTTATTTCTGCTATGGTAGATTCCTTTGTTTTTATTTTGTTATTTCTAAAACATTTAGTTTGGATAGTTTAATTTACAATATGCATTATGATGATGTCAAAATGAAGCGCAAACTACATCTGCAACCAATAGTGATGACACAATGAAGGGGTTAATTAGGCACCAGAAGACCTCCAATAAATCACCCACTGGCACAGAGAACACTGCAGTGCTGGTTTCCTTGCACTGTATGCAGCACCACAGATTTGATCTATTTGCAGATGGCAGCAGAGTCCAGACTATTCCCCTGCAAACCGTGGACGGGAGCTCCCAGGGGGCGGCTCACAACTGGCTGAGCGCCACCTGGGAGGGGGGGGTGGAGGGCCTAGGTCGGACAGGGTGTCCTCGGCTCACCATGCACCAGCGACCCCTGTAGACTGGCCGTGAGCCTGCGGGCTTGCCTGTAAGCTGCCCAGAGCTGCGTTGTCCTCCGACGCTGTAGCTCTGGGTTGGCTGCATGGTGGGCCTGCAGAGTGAAAAGAAGCGGTCGGCTGACAGCTCACGCTATGGAGGACAGCGTGTGTTTGTCTTCGCTGCTCCCAAGTCAGCGCAGGGGTGGTAGCGGTGGGCTGAGCCTAAATACAATTGGGCATTTCAATTTGGGAGGAAAACAGGATTAACTAAATTGCTAAATTAAAAAAAAAAAACTGAACCAAGCTCAAATCCTAATCATGCTCCATAATTTGTAATGTCCCTAATTATACACGTCTGAAACATGTTGCTTTTTGCCATTGCAGTGTACAGTGCAGCCGCAGAGGTTCACTGACTCATTAGGTGCATCAGGGGGCAGGTCAAGCCAATATACTAAAAATGGCAAAAAACATCACCAGCTTTCAAATCTGTTTGACTTCAGATAAGGCACTCATGGATTTGGCTTTTCAGCACACAGGTGCGTTTTCTTTCACAACACTTACAATGAGAACAATACCTGAGCTCAGTGGCACTAGAGGGGAGTGCTCCAGTGCTGTAGCTGTGATTACAGGTAGATCCAAACATCTTCAATATTTACAGCGATGGCCAACTGTTTTGCATCACCCTATAGAATTAACTCATTTTGTTTCATAAAGTCGAATGAAACCTGCTGAATAATGTTGCATTAACATATTGAATTACATAGCGCTTTTGTAGTTTTCCATATATCTAATGAAAAACTGACAAAAATTGAAAAATGTGACACAAATCTAACATGAAATTCTTTACTACTATTATGGCTTTCGGTAGACATTTGCAATATCATTTTTGCAGTTTCTTTGATTACATGATGTTAAATAAAATATCTAAATTATGTTCATATAGTTTATTTTTATTTTGATTATGTTTCAATCCTAAAATTCTAGGTGGTGCGAAACTTTTGGCCATAGCTGTAGAAGCAGATAAAACAAGCTGTTAAGGTGTTTGCTAATGATGATTAGCTGATAAACTCACACATGCAGAGATGCAATGTGACAGTTTACACTGGACTATTGAAGTGAAGCATGCTACAGTGTCACTTTTTGTTTATATGGGTTTCAACCAGCCAAAGAGATTAAACTCGATTTAGTGTGTCTTTCTAAACAACCCTTAATGTGCACAGAAAACAAATGCCTGCTTTACTGCTTGGTGGGCCAGTGGTTAAAGAAAGGGGCTTGTTACCAGGAGGTTCCAGCTTCAATCCCAGCCATTGACTCACTGTGTGTGACCTTGAGCAAGTCACTTAATCTCCTTGTGCTCAGTCCTTTGGAGGAGATGTAAAACCAAGGTCCTTTTGTAAGTGACTCTGCAGCAGTTGTTGTTGTTGATGCAGAGTTCACCCCTAGTCTGTAGGTCGCTTTGGATAAAAGCATCTGCTAAATGACAAAATTAATAATAACAATAATAATAATAATAATAATAATAATAATAATAATAATAATAATAATTAGTTCAGTGGCAGTTCAATTTGGTATACTGTTCCCTTGCAGCTTTTTGGAAATACTATACACCACCATGCTTTCATCTCAGAGGATCACCCTTTTGAGCACAGGTTATAAAATAAGTATTGGTAGTTTTTTTCATTATTAACCTTCTTTTCACCTGTCTGCAGTATGTGTTGTTTGTGAGCCTGACAAGTTGCTCAATGACTTACATCATACAGGGTATGTGGCTCTTTGCCAGAATGCATCTTAAAGTCTAGTGTTACTGTCTAGCGGTGCTTCAGGGAAACAGTGAAACGAAGATGTTCTCTTTAAATAACCAAGGCGTATCCTGATTGGTAGCTATTGAGAAATGTAAGAAAGTGTTGAATAAAATGCATATAAATATCATGAAATGTATCCTATTTCCCATCTGTCTATGAGATTCAAACGCGTCACCAATGTGCAATGTGTGTTCTAACCACTATACCACTATATCACCCACAAAATAACAACCATTTCATAAGTAGAAAGATACCAGTGCCTGAGCGGTGGAAAAAAAGACATATTGGGAACATTGAATCTTTTAATAAAGACTGTCAATTATAACTCTTCACATACCATGTTAGTTTAAATGCTAAGAACGCGATGTACTGAATTGACTGGCCTAGCATGTGGCTATGTAAGGCTGAAAGGCATGTTGTTACCCTCTGCAGGCAGAAATATGCTGATTTAAAAAAACAGAATACAAGAGCTAGAATGGGTGAATGAATGAACAGCTACCTAATGTCATGTCTGGCCATTCTTTGAATGGCTGCCCTGGAGGGCAGCACTCTTTAATTAATACACCTGGTCAGTAGGGATATTGTGTGTTAATTAGCTTGTCAACATACAAGAAAACTGACACTGCTTACATAACATGTTTTAAAATAAAATCTCAGCTTAAGTTACCATCAGATATTTTTAACTTCAAAGATTCTCATTCTTATCCTCATCCAAGGTCACGTAAAGGTCACAATGTGTCACGTTTTTAGGGGGAGAGGGTCCCTGAGCGGACCTTACCGGCCATGCACCCAGTGAGCTCAGACAGACACCTACAGGGCTGGCCCTTGTTCTCCAGAGGCCCATAGCTCACTGACATCTGCTCTCGAGTTCCTAATTGTAGAATAGGAAGATGGCCTAGTCGTGGGATTGGAAGACGTCCACTGAAACTTCAGTTCTTGAGCTGTGTGGGGATTTGCTGCGGTGAGGAGAAAATTAGGGGGAAAATGGAGGGGAAAATAATTAGGCACTCATTTTAATTCTTGCTTATTAATATTAGCCGACAGCTTGCAAGTATTAAAGCAAGCAAGCATTTTGTATTTAACTCCCCCGCTCCAACTATTTAGGCAAGTCAGTCTCCTCAATAATGAATGCAAACATTCAAGCATTAATCACAGTAATATTAACAATAAAGCCGCGGGCAGCGTCTGAAGCCTAGGGTTGTCACGGTTACACCTGAATGCCCTTCCCACACATACAATTAGCTTGTTGCTCTGGGGGAACAAAGCCCTGGAGAATAATCTTATTCTGAAATAAACTGTATGACTCTCCCAGGTAGATTAACACAAATGTGCGTATATGAGTGTTTTCAAATACACCAAGAAATGACAAGAAAAAAAAAACTTGGGTGGTGCACAAGTATTTTGGGCTGACAGCAAAAACTGGATTACCATGTAAGTCAAAAAATATATATTGAACAAGCTCAAGTCACATAAATACTTTGTTATAGCAGAGCCTCACTATTACCAGATGGTACTGTACTATAACGCCAGGGAGGTTTTGTGATGCTCCCTGTGGGATCCCTGGTCAAGGTTTGTAGTTTTACAGGGCCAAGACTCAAACCTGGACTCTCCAGTCTGCTTGACTCAAGTCATTCCTATTCAAGCACCTTTGATAACAGCAGCAGACACTTTGCTGCTCCTGCATAGTGAACTTGGGTCTCCTCTGCCTCTTCTGCCTCTACAATGCAATGTTCTCTCTCTCTCTCTCTCTCTCTCTCTCTCTCTCTCTCTCTCTCTCTCTCTCTCTCTCTCTCTCTCTCATACACACACGCAACTTCACTGGACTCACCGTTCAGAGGAAAAAAAAACCACACCTGCTTATTTATGTTGTTACAAAGCGCACTAGAATATTGTTTTCTTTTTCTTTTAGAAGTTGTAGCCAGATGAACGAGAAGGAGTAGGATGAAGTAAACCTGGGTGCATCGCATACTAAAGCTTAGACTTGCATGTTGATGATCAGATGACATTAACACGTGCTGTCATATCTTTCTCGCACCATACCAAAATGAACAGAGCTTACACTTTGCCCTGATAGGAGTGACTTGTTAATCAGTTAGGCGGACAGAGAGATTATTTCTGCACACTAAAGCATTTACATGCAAAAATGGGGTCCAAAGGAATACTCTTAATACTAGCTGGAGTCCTCGTCGCTTATTATGTTTATTCACCAATTCCGTATGATATTGAAGAGAGATGGAAGCTGATGATTACAGATTCTTTCTTCAGAAGTCTTAGTAACCTGGTAATTTGATTTTAACGTTTTTTTAATTTATTTTTATTTTTATTGGCAATTTGCAGAACTTGTCAATTGTTTGGGACGTTCTCCATAAAATACTACAGTACCGACGGTACCGTCCTAAATCAATATCATTCCTTATACTACCGTACAGGAAACTTGTTTTTTGGATGGTATTTGTACTGTATGTATGTATGTATGTATGTATGTATGTATGTATGTATGTATGTATGTATGTATGTATTATTATTATTATTATTATTATTATTATTAGTAGTAGTAGTAGTAGTAGTAGTAGTAGTCGTAGTAGTAGTAGATACGGGGTTCTTAGATATTGCAATCTGCTGAATTTATATGTAAAACATAATGCAACTATTTTACTTTTAATTTGCAGAGAATCAATCATGCGTGCTTGCTGTGGATATTAATATTATTAGGTATTTAAAAATACATTCTGCTAGCAGATATGTTTATTTATTAAAAAGCCAGACGCATTTGTTTTTTCACGGGACTGCGTGGCTAATATACTACCGGACAATACTTTCATGAGCAGATTACCTCAGATTTTCATAAGCCTGCTGTTGTAGTCCTTATTGAATGCTAATAATAGACCGCGTTATTATGAAAAGCTCACTCTTAAACTATATGGTATTTATAGAAGTATCCGATTAAAACTGCCATTATTTATAGGCAAGGCAGCGTTCCCAGCCATTTACAGTACCATTTCATATACTTTGTTGTTGGAGTTTAATGTGAGCCAGGTAACTGCAGTTAGTTTTGTCTTGGCTACTTTACGAGTCGGAACATGTATTTTCATAATAATAATAATAATAATAATAATAATAATAATAATAATAATAACAAAGTCGACTATCACAGATTCATGTAATTGATATTTTCATATAGAAACCATTTTATTTAGTTTAAAAATATTTGCACAGAAGTAACCTTGCTTTTTTCATATGCGCTCTTTGCAATATAGGGGTTAAAGAACCAACACAGTGCAATTACTTTTTTCAATTCCTATTTAATGCTCCATGGTGGAAGGACGATCAGGGTGAAGTCATATCATGCTTTTAGGCGACCACAGTGTAATTGGTCTTGCTATAGAGAGGTGTTTTTTTTTTAATTGAAGCCCTACAGGCAAAGGATTGCTAATTCAGTTCCCATATGATTCAAACTGTGATAAAATGTCAGCATTTTCAAGGTCATCATAGTTCTTCACTTAGACTAAAAGTATTTTTATGTACAGGTATTGCTTTGGATTAGGGGCTTGTCTAACACTTTCCCTTTCAATTTGAAGACGACCACCAACGACATTATGTGTGGAATATGCCTGCCCATTGGGTAGGTATTGCTGGTAGGTATTGCTGAGCTCTCTATACCAGAGCTGCCGATAGGCCCCTTCCTGGGATGATCCCACCCCCAGAGGGGTTAAAACCGTCATCCTGAGCAAGCCATTTTTCTTTTTCCAGCAAACCCGTGAGGGCGACCGATGTGACCTCGCGGTTGGTGGTCATCTTCTCTTTCAGGAAACCAGGGTTATGGTAAGTAACCTGACATTCCCTTTCAATTCAAAGACTTCCTGTGCTCTGGCTAATGGGAACGTGAAAGTACGCATCCCGTAAGTCCGCGGTTCTTAAAAGAGAGGAGGTTCCAGATGCTGACTCACCATCACATTCTCCAGTCAATCTGGCCGGGCGACTGGTTCACCACCGTGGATTTACGGGATGCGTACTTTCATGTTCCCATTAGCCAGAGCACAGGAAGTCTTCAAATTGAAAGGGAATGTTAGGTTACTTACCATAACCCTGGTTCCCTGAAAGAGAAGATGACCACCAACCGCGAGGTTGCTTCGGTCGCCCTCACGAAAGAGAAATGGCTTCCTCAGGATGATGGTTTTAATCCCTCAGTGGGCGGGACCGAATGCGTCACCCCAGGAAGGGGCCTATCGGCAGCTCTGGTATAGAGAGCTCAGCAATACCTACCCAATGGGGAGGCATATCCCATACGTAATGTCGTTGGTGGTCATCTTCTCTTTCAGGGAACCAGGGTTATGGTAAGTAACCTAACGTTTTCTTATCATTGATGTATTCACCTACCACAATATGGTAACTCTGGCTTAAGGTGACTCAGATGGGAGGTGGAATTTAGAGCTACTGGTTTTCCATTTTGGGGAATAGCAAATTTCATTTTTCAAAACTGTATTTGTCTGTTGGACTAGTTTTGTTGTGTGATCCACTGCTTTTACAGATTCTGTCCCCCCTGTCGATGAGATGAGAGGTTGAAAGCTCTAGTACTTTCATTGGTGTGAATTCAAACTGAAATGTGTCAGTGATTTTAAGTTTTGAGTGAGGGGGAGGCTTATCTTAACCCCTTGCCTGAGAGAGGAGGCCTTTCAACAGCTTGTCGACTCAGGTTATTTCCAAGCTGTGATGGACAACCACAGGGAGGATCATTCATCAGGCAGTAGCTACAATGCAGTACAAAGCTACATTGCTGCATCAGTGCAAATTAAAAAGAACAAAGACAAAAATGAATAGTGACATTTTGAGTCTGGATCATCTTTTCATCTGTTAGCCAGAACTAACAAATTCTGTTAAGTGACATTTAGGCCAGGGGTCACAACAAGTTGCAGTGTTTTCTAAAGAAACATGTATGGATAATGTAATATGATGGTGACTACAAATTATGTGACTGATAATACATGCAGACTTTAGGCTATCAGAAGCATCTCAGCCTCTTCAATTTGTAATTTTAAGATGTACCTGATATTGGAGGAATAGTGCTGTATCTCTTCAGCATATAACACATTGGGCTCTATTCACTGGATTTAAACAGTGTCTGATCTAAATACTTCTGTAATTAAAAGCATTAAAATATTAACCTTCTTTAGCTTTTCATATTTAGATCAACCACCTTTTAGATCAATTAAATATCCCCTTCCGTGACACATTTGTTTTTAAATTTGTTGAAATTCTAAAACAGTTATGGGAAATCTATGGCGTTTGAGAAGTTAGTGCCCAAAGGTTCCAATTACATCTTTATTGTCATGTTTAAAACCTTTTATCACAATTAATCTTTGCTCTCTGTACCTTGGTCTGGCATAAACTTTATGGCTGATTTATTTATCTTGTATTTTTTTTCATCACGTTTCAACAGGACTATGAAAACAACATATTTGTAATACTTGCTTGTCACATCATTGCCTAAGGTTTCAATTCCATCTTCTAATCTGTATTTTATAGCAGCATGTAAAACCTTCTCTTCTTTGTGTTTTCTTAGGCAGAGATCAGTGAGCTTCTTGGTCTGAAGCATTACATGGGTGTGATGATGTTCCTCACCTTAGCTGAAGAGGTTGTTCCAGCATCTGATGACAATGTGAAAGTTACAGATGCTTTGTTTTACGATGTACCGGTTGTTGTATATGAACCCAAGAGAAAAAACAATGGGGAACTCAACAGGGCTGTCATCTTTATACATGGTGGGGGCTGGTGTTTAGGCAGTGCAAGTAAGTTTAAAAAAATATATAATAATATAAATATGTGCGCTTGATGTGATGCAGCCATCTAAAATGTATTTGTATATTTGTATCAGATCATGGAAATGATGTCACATTAAGATTAGCTATACTGTTTAATATATATATATATATATATATATATATATATATATATATATATATATATATATATATGAGTATAGAGTGCAGGGTAATGTTCACCCCACTCAAAGTCAGTGTGTATAGAAATCCCACTTGTGGAAAAACTGCTCTGACACTAATGGGATGGATATCAGCTTATAATGCACAGCACCCTATATTTCAATATTGCACCTTTGTGAAACATGAAAAACAATGACATACATATTTCAGAGCTGCTCCTGTTTGAGCCTGGAAGATGTTTCTCAAAGCTGCTATTGGTGGCCTTTCTCAAACTGAGATCAATGGTCTCAATCTATTTAATATTTCTGTCAGGAGAAATGTAGAAATGGTTCTTTTTAAGATTCACTTCTTTTATTTGGAGAATGGTTTACATTGCACACTGGGAGAAAATGCCTTGATAAACGTCAAGCCCTTGTGTCAGGCTCTGTATTTTCCAATGCCATTATACAGTATGTGGTGATTACGATGACAGAAATAGATGGTAAAAACAGAAAGAGATTTATGACACTACTGTTACAAAACAAACAAACAAAAAAAACATTGCTAGATAGTAGCAGCAAATTAAATTGCTCGCCACTTCTCTGTTACCAGCTCCCTGTACCTATGAATCTAGTAGACATGTACAATATTTGGAATGCCTGAATAATGGTTATGCAAGCAAACAATATCAGCTTGAAAACCCATTGAAAAAACCTCAACAATATATATGCCTTCTATTGAGTTTCCTGCTGATTATCCCATTGTCCCAGCATTCAAAACATATATTTGTTCTTGCATGATGTGAGTGAATAGGCCACTGGGTCAGTGCTAGCTGCAGTACAATGCTGGATTTATTAAAAATAATAGCTTGTGTATGTGGAGAATCCTCTCCTTGACCCTTCAGTTCGGTCTAACACCTCCAACTAGAGCACCAAACTGTCTACACACAATCCCATTACATTTTGTCAACTCAGACTTTAGTCTAGAAAGTGATCTCCCTCCATACTTCAGTCCTTCTGGTGGCACCCGTAGATGTGTCTGCAGCGGACGTGCGGCTATTGTCTGCGAGAGAAGTATAAACCAGTCTTTACTTACAATGCGCCACTCCAACATACAAACCAAGTATATGGAGTTCTGTTATTTTCAGAAGCTGTTTCTTTCCTCCCCAGTTTACAAACATCACCTTTCTCCCAGTAACCCAAGAGATAATGCAGTCGGAAAAGGGGCGTTGCAAAAACATGATTGGACTTATAGCAGGAAGTAGTGAAAGCAAAATGAAAATAATTTATGTTAATGACACAGACAGGTTGTGCAAACACCAAGCCTTAGGTATATACCTGGTATTTGTTTATCATTTAATCTACAATTTCCATTAGCGTTGCAGGTGTCAAAATACAGCATGTACAGTATACTGAATATGAAAGCAACTACAATTTAAATAACTGCTGTAAAAGTCAAGTTGTAATCGACACTCTGAAGTGTTAGGAGAATCAGAATGCTGACAAGAAACAAATGGCTCCAGCTTCAAGGGGTTAGAAATACTAAAACAATAAAATCAATTTGTGTGCAACTTTAAAATGCAGTCATCAGCTGGCAGTTACCATTTTCCTTCTCTAATTTGATTTATGTTTTTTTTTTTTTTAAGGAATGGGACCTTATGATCTTCTATCCAGAAGGACTGCCAAGGAACTGAATGCTGTTGTTGTATCTGTAGAGTAAGACTGTACAGTACATTCCATTGTAATGTGTTTAATATGTGCAATACATTCACCTATCCTGCCTGTACCTTGGTCTGGCATAAGCTTTTGGCGGATTTAGTGTTTTTTATTTTATTTTTTATTTTAGTTTTGAAAAGCTTGAACAGATGTTGTGCATTTTAGTATCTTTATTTGTACTTGTTTTGTACTAGCTTGCTCGGGGCATTGGGGTACTGATACAATTAAAAGTAGAAAAGCAACTTCCAAAGCAGTTAAGTTAAATTCTATGGTTCTGTACAAATTTATGGGCCAATCATAACTTTAAACACTAAGGGGTAGATGTACTAAAGTATTGCATCTGTTGCAATCATTGCAAACCACAAGCAAACCAGTCTGAAGTGTAGCAATGTACTAAACAAACGCAACGCTGTTAGCATCATTTTAACAAATTTTAACAAATGCTTTGCAGCTTTGCAGTTCTCATTTGCCCTTCAGCCTTAAATGAATATATAATTCTGGCAGAAATTCGCAAAAACAGGGTGGAGATCAAAAATATTGCGACACTTAGAATTGCATCAATTTGTTAAGAACTTTTAAAAGCATATTTTAAACAGTCGCAATTGTTGCTGGCATTTCCCAGTCTGCTTTTTCTCATGCTAGTTGTGCTCAATGCATTTTTGAGACGAACACCCAAGTACCTAATTTTCACTA
Source organism: Acipenser ruthenus (assembly GCF_902713425.1). NCBI lineage: Eukaryota > Metazoa > Chordata > Actinopteri > Acipenseriformes > Acipenseridae > Acipenser > Acipenser ruthenus. The sequence continues at coordinate 6,841,429 of NC_081200.1, read as the reverse complement.
AAGTCAGGGTGTACTTACAAGCCTTGAAAACATTTCTTTGACATTTCTGGTTTTCCCAGCATGTTGGGAGCAATAGACTGCACACATGTGCCACTAACCCCTCCAGCTCATTCTGAGCATCTGTATAGGACTATGATCTATTGTGTGTTAATTGTCTAAAATTTAAATTTCAATTTAAATCTTTTATTCACTTTGTACACCAATATGTACAAACAGCATGATTTATTTTGTTACCAGTAGGCTAAAGTGCAAACAACTGCACTAGGTATTCATTTGATTTTACTACGGTACTGTATACTGTATAGGCCTACTGTACAGATTTATATTTTTACATAATGTAATGTGTAGCCTACCCAAAACACATTAGTGTTATTTCAGCGCAATGATTTATATTTAAAATACATTGAGAACTGTATGTGTGTGTGATTTTATTAAATTTTTTTAAAACCCAGACATCTCCTTATGTTGGACAAACGTATCCGGTTTAGCAAGGGGCTACTGTATGATTATGAAAAGCTTTTTGGGGGTGAAGGTTGGGGCCCCACTATAGAATCTGATGGGATTAAACTGCCTTTCATTTTTTATATATATAGCACTATTAAAATAGGTAAAATGAAGACAGAACAGAATGCATTTTACAGATGACATTTAACAAAAACAATGTTATTTTGATTCTTGCACCCTTGCATGGATAGATGTTGTCCTTCTGGCACCCTCTGCTGCAGCAAACCACAACTCAACTGCTGCTATTTTATTTGAAAAAATGTTGCACAACTCTCGCTGGAGATCTCGCTAAGATGACGCAAATAATATTTAAATTAGTATATTGCGGCTCTCTTCATTAACATATTTTTTCTTAGTACGTACGACAAAATGTGCACTTTGCGAATTGTCATAACAAAAATGCAAACTGTGGTATGTTTGCACTGCGACTGGCCCATCTTAGTACATCTACCCCTAAATGTTTTGGCAAATGTCTGTGTCAGTAATTTTTTTTTTATCAAAGCAAGTCGCTCTGATTTTAAAATAAATGATTTGGACCCTTATCAAAAGATGAGATTCTCAAAGATGAAAGAATGTTTTCCTTTATTGGAATAGCACCCTTGTATTCGAATCTTACAGAACCCAGTTTTAAAATTGCAGATGGCAGAACCAATAAATAAATAAAGAGATGGCTGTAAATTGTCTGGAGCCAATCTTTCAATTAAAGTTCAGCAAAAAAAAATCTTTATAGTTGTGCTCAGGTCTTGACACGTCTTGTTATTGTGTGTCTTACAGTTACCGGTTGGCTCCAGCGTACCATTTTCCTGTTCAGTTTGACGGTGTTTATAATGTGGTAAAGTACATTGTACAAGACCATGTCTTGAGCCAGTACTCTGTGGATGTTAACCGCATAGCTGTTTCAGGAGACAGCGCTGGTGGAAATTTAGCTGCTGCAGTAGCACAACAGGTAAATTGGTCATGTTTATTGATCTCATTTAATTTTAGTAACTGAAGATTATCTTTCAACAACTTTCACTTCGTAGGGACCGATTGTACTCTTCAAAGACATTTTTTTATTCATTATTTAAAAATGTGAACGTTAAGCGTTAAAAAGATCTATTATGTTTATTTTTTTTTGGTACTGAAAAGTCTCATTTGAAATAAGATATATTTTGCCATGAAACAGTTCAATCATTAATTGTAGTACATCTATTGTATCCCAATTCATCAGTGATTGTATAAATGTAAAACTTACACAGGGTAGAGTGATAAGAATTGATTGTGTTGCATCCCTTATAAAAGTTTACCACAGTATCTTTGCATGGTATTTATGCAGTTTTATCATGCTTTTCCCATGGTTATACTGTGCATTTACCTTAGTTTACTCTGGTTTGTCATGTTTTTTTAATATCTTTACCATACCGCTCTTTTACTCTTTACTCTATATTAAGGCAATTTGTGTTTACCTCCAGGGGTAATTTATTAGAATTATTAAATACTATAAGAGAATTAAAAACAACCACAATATTCACATGAGTGCTGCTGATAAGCTTGTTTCATGTCTTATAGCTTCAAGAAGATCCAGAAATCCAAGTTGATCTGAAGGCACAAGTATTGCTGTACCCAGCGCTTCAGGCCCTGGACATGAATACACCTTCGTACCAGCAGAATAAGTACATGCCTATACTGCCAAAGACATTAATGGTCAGGTTTTGGAGTGAATACTTCACCTCTGATTTATCCCTCTTTCATGCAATGATGAGTAACAGCCACAACACTTTGGAGTCTGCTCATTTATTGAAGTTTGTAAACTGGAGCGTTTTCCTGCCTGAGATCTTCCGATTGAAGTACAATTATACTATGCCAAGCCGCAAGAGCTCAGACCCGTCAGAAACGATCTCATCCATCACAGACCCCAGAGCTTCTCCCCTGCTAGCTGACGATGTGAAATTGCAAGTGTTGCCCAAAGCCTACATTCTGACCTGTGAGTATGATGTGTTGAGGGATGACGGTATCATGTATGCCACAAGGCTAAGAAGAGCAGGAGTGCAGGTAACGCTTGAACATTTTAAAGACGGCTTCCACGGGGCGATGATGCTCACTACGTGGCCAACCAGCTTTGAAGTTGGACACAGAATGGTAAACAGTTACATTAAGTGGTTAGATAACAATCTATAAACTAGAACGGTTTCAAAATAATTCTGCTGAAGATTAATTATTGTTACTAAATGGCACAACTATAAACCAAAATAAACCCCTCAGTTCATGGAATGGATTTTTTAATTTTCAAATCAAGCTACATACAAAAAACAAACAAAATAAAAATATGTAGACTGCAGGTCAAATGTTGTCTACTCTAAAAAAAGTGGACCAAGCCTATTTGGAGCTATGACCCACCCATCTCTTCAGCGGTTCATACTTTTTTTGTTGAAGTTTACAGACTTGCTAGACACCTCCATCTATGTGCTTGTGACATATTTCACTATTAGAGCAAATTCAAACTAAAAATGTATGCATGTCTAATTCATCAGAATCTGATGCCCTAAATATTCATATACAGTAGTTTTGCTTTATCTATAACTTTGCCATGTTTTCTAATTACAATTCATGGCATACAGTATATTATAAAACACACAAGAGAATGTTCCAAAACAATAAAAAGATATATTTGCTGCAGCTTTGCCAGGCATGCAATCCAGTTCCTTCTTGCAAATACAATATTGCTGTATACATGGGCTGTGAACTTTGGTGTTGGCTCAGTGAGGTCACACTTTGAGGTGCTTCTCTATCCAGCGATGCAGATTTCAAAGCTGTCACATAGTGAATGTGAATGCTGCCCCCAAACTACACTCCATTAATTTCCTACGTACACAACAGTGATCATTAAATATTTAATGTCTGAGCGCTTGTCAGATCTAATATTTTAGATGTACAGAAGGGCGCAAAAGAATGAGCGGATTTTGCTTATTGGCCCAACTCTTCAAATTCTCCAGAATGGGCTAATCACATAGAACTTTGCACCATGGGTTTGTGACAACATTGGGCCACACAATAGTTTGTTTATTTATGTGGGTGGTGGGAAACTGCAGGGTTCTTATTAGGCCCAAGTTCCCTTATTTTTTCCAGATTAAGGGTACAAGAAAGCACATTAACTTTTCCTAAACTGGGGGAACTGGTGGTGAAATAAGCAGAAATTGGAGTGTCTTGCGGTTTAATCTAAAAAAGTATTCAGAGCTGCCATTACAATTAGGCTTTCTTCTTGAGTAAGTGCTAGAGATGAAGGGGTTTGTCAAAAAGTTATTTATGACTTGCTTCAGGCCCTAAACTCTCTGTCTTTCACTGTGTTCCATTAGAAAGCTGGAATGTTGACAATAAAAAGCTTTTGATGAAGTATTTATCCTGCTGATTTTGCCACCGGTTGATGTAATGTATGTTCTTGTGCCCATCATCTTTAAGATCCTGTAAGGTGCTAGGGCCTACTACCAGAGCAAGGATACATTTGAAGATTTCCCTAAGCTTGTTCTAAAATGTTTGTCGTCAAAATGGGGGCGTGGATTTTTGTTAAAATAATTTTTGTTGCAGAATTGTTTGTAAACATTTAGAAAGTCTGTGTCTCAGAAATTTGTCTGAATTGCCAGAAGGGGCACAAAAACTAGTTTAAAAAAATAAAATCAGTGCAACTTGGCATTGTACAGCCTTGCTGCGCATTACCCTGCTGTAAATTATTGCTATAGCTGCTCAACTAAATTCCCAAGCTGTGGCAACTGTGGTGTTCTATTGATCTAATGATGTACACAGAGGTAGATCTAAACACACACTAGTGCTTTGCTTCATTGGTCATTTTTTGACCCTTTAATTTTACACCCATACAAATACAGAAAGAAAACTCAGTAAACAAAATGCTACAGTACTGTCCAAAAACACTGTAGCTTCCCGGCATACAGTACTGTTTTGAGATGGTACTGTAATATTCTTTATAGGAAAGTCCATGTTAGAGTGGCCTTACAGTGGTGTAGAGAGACGATCTTGAGATCTACCCCTGTTTGGATCTTCAAATAGTCTTAGTCAAATCCACAAACACACGAAGAGACGTTAAGATTTTACATGTGCTGTTTTTCTATTTTTGAATGTTGTATCACATCTTTTGTTTATGTGTTTTTTTTTTTTTTTATACAGTACTTGGTCCTTATTTTGTGTGTACAGATTTCTTAGGACCAGGGAACGTTTTTCTTCTGATGTTTTTTTTTTTTTTTTTTACCCGGGGTTGGCTGGGCAGGGTTTAATGTTAAGTGAAAATACTCTGTTTAAAAGTAATAGCATGTCAATGTTCTGCCTACCCCAAGAACAGAGGAGGTTAGAAACATGTGGAATATTGTGGAGCTCATGTGACCTGTTGTGTATTCTGTTGCATTGAGAAACTTTCTGGAAAGAGGTTTCTAACCCATTCTAGAACTCCTGCCGGTAAGCTCTGTAGGTGGGCAACAACTTCCAGAGACCGATAGCCAGATGTTTTCATTTGTTGTACAGCTACACATATTGAAATAAATGCTGTTTTATGTTTACTTCTTCATTCCTGTTTGTTCACTAACTTTATTTTCTGTGATGATTTGCTTTTCTTTTAAATGTTACCCCCTTATTTATCTGGTTTATCTTTTCTTGTTTATTTATGTATGAACTTGCAAATATTACAGATTCCCAGAAAATAATAAAACAGCACTTAACGTCCTAGCAAAAGTATTTGTAGTTGTAAAACAAACACATTTGGTAGAGATACAAAGACATGATAGCAACCCAATTGTTTTGTACTCCAGGTATTTCAAATTGCATACATCATTTGCAACATGAAAAATGCCAAAGAATCCAACACATACTGTAATCCACTTCAGATCATAATCATCACCTCTGTAACCAAGATTATGGCACAGCGGATTTACCCAGTGATTACATTTACATTTTTAAATCAATACGAATGATATATTTCCACTCATACATTATACAACAGTGCCAGTGACTTTAATCAAAAAGTACTTGTACAGGTGAATAGAAATATTCATTGCATTTCGCAATCTAGAATCAAATTGTAAGTACTGTGATAAACAAGCACATACTGAAGTGTACAGTGCTGCCACCTGGACCTAATGTTCCTTGAATGCTCAAACAGTTTTAAGGCTTTGGGACGCACAGAGAAAAGCTATACTGAGACACGTTTTACATAATATTAAAACACAGATTAGTAATTTATTCTGGAATGCTGAAAACAATCATGTGACCAGTCTCTTAGTTCCTTAGAGTGTGTTTTTGGCAGGAGTCTTTCTTCGAGTTTCTTAACAATTGTTACAAGGTCAGAGAAAACGATCAACATGATGTCAGAAGTTACAGTAGGGAAAGTGGGATACTGTAAAGCCAGGGGGGATTGCAAGCTTTATCTGCAAATTTCAAGCAGAGAAATGTGAACCATCTGTTACACAATTCTGCAAAAGCAAGCCTTATTATTCATAATGGTCACATGCTAGTCCTGAATTCTTTTGATCTGAGAAAGGAATAATATGAAGCAAAAAGAAAATGGGAATTAGCTTTCATTAGCGTGATGTGGATTACAGCATATTTTTTAATCATGACAATATCTGCTTTTTAATCCAGTGGTGTCTCTACCTATAATTATGCAGTACAGTATTTTAGCAATAAAATAGCTACGCTGGGAATTTCAGACAAATAAATGACCTAGTCAGATGCTACACATTTGTAGCTCCCTCTTTCAGTTTTTTACGTTATAATAAGTAATATTGAGACCAAAGTGAATGTTAAAATGCACACCAGCAATACAAACAAATTATTTTAATTAGCCCCCCAAAAACGTAGTTGTTCAATGACAGTCAAAAGAAAAAAAGATTGATGAATCATTGAATCATAGAAAAGTGCAGAACAATTGTTCTTGCATTCAGTCTTAATCGTAACACAGGGAAGAGTATTTTATCTTATCTGGGCAGAGGATTGCAATTGCAGGATAAATCTCAGTGGTAGGAATGTATTACCAAGGTTGAATACATTTTTAAACAAATGTGTGGCATTATACCAGACTTCAAACTCTGGTGAATGAGGCTAGACTGAGTTTACAGATTTTGTCTTCATGATAGCTGATCCCAATTGTATTTATTTTTTTTCATATGCAACTAAACTGACTGAAGTTATACTTCTACAATTATAGAGTAGTAGTAGTCAATCTCGATTTCATCACGTTCATGCTCTTCTCTGCCCAGAACACAACCACTTAAAAACAAATCTTTTAGCAATAACAGGACTGATTATCAGGTATTCATAACAGAATCATTTTGATCTGTTTAAGTTATATAAGAAATGTGCATTGTTCCATACATAACAGCATAAACCCAAGGCAGCTCAGTCGCACGCACGGTACACGGGCTGCACGTTGTATTCTAAATATTACAGTTCAAACTTTAACAAGGGGCTTCTCTGCTCTGTGTCCTTATTGACACATTTCTATATCAGCATTACGTGAAGAGGCTGATGAGCTGGAAGAATCAGTGGCTGAAACAGATGAAATGTTGCATCTTTTAAAAAGATTCTTAAGCAGTGTCTTAAAACCCTGACCCACAAACACAAAGAGCAGTGGATCTAGACAGCTTTTCACAACAGCCAAGCATAACGTGACAACCACCGTCTTCTGTAAAACCTCCTGCAGGTCACACTCACTTTGGTGATCATTGCAACGTCTCTGCCAGTCTTTTTGGTTTGAACTATGTGTTTAATCATCAGCATGTAACATATCAAAACAGTAAGAAAGGGGAGTGTGACTATAATAAAGGCGCCTCCATGCGACTAGACTTGAGGGCCCAAAGCATCTTGTGACTTCAGCATGTTCTTACAAAGAACAAAGAAATAGCTACACCCACCCCGATAAAGATCCACATTGCAAAACACACAGCCAGAGCCCATGTGTGTGAATAATCATTCTGAAACCTCAAGTAGCGAGCCATCACAAGATAGCGGCAGACCCTGAGGCCTGTCAGGAAGAAAATGCTGCAGTACATGTAAAACATGTATTTGGAGAATCGGCTAGCTGTTTCAGGGAATGGCCAACCTCTGACTCCAAGGTGGTTCAGTAATCAGAAAGGCACTTGACATTAGCTTCCTTTTAGCTATATGGCAGAATACAAAAAGAGCAATCGAATTGGACACCAAGCCAATTACATGAACAATGCTGTATACCACAGCATAAACCACTTGCTTGTAATCGTCATTGGCTACACATTGACCATTCATGATTTTGTTTACAACAGAAATGATTTCTCCAGGCTATAATTCATGAAGTCCCATGTCAGTGGCTATTTCCGCTTTTCCTAAAGTGAAGGTATGGGATTAAAATTAAAGTTAATATAGGCAGTATATTGTGTTTGGATGATATTTTCTATAGGACACCTGATGAATGGGCATTTTTCTTACAGTGGGCCATTAGCCCAGAACAGTGAACAAAATAGAGTTGTGCTGTGTTCTTGTTCTGTCTCTCTGGATCTGCCAAAATAGTGGAAAGATTCTGCTGGACCTGTGCTCAGTCTAGTCGTTTGTAGGAGTCAGCATTTCATATTTTTTTTGTTGCCAGCTTTTCACAGTTTTTAGTTACTCGATGCCAAGGTGTTCACAATACCACACAAATAAATAGTTTGAATGAGTCAGATGAACTGGGATGCAATTAGTTTAGGACCTTTGAAAGGGAGCCCGCAAACTTTACTGATCCAGGAATTATTTTGGATTCTTGGGTATTTCAGTTATTCAGCTGGGTGGGTCTTTCTGATTTTTAACAAGAACATTATTGTAACACTTACACAGTGAAATACTTTCCAGGTAATATTAGATTTAGGGATGCGTGATCAGAAAAGAGTCAGAAACAGAACTCACCCAATCACTCCAAACTAGATTACTACTGCAATACTTATTTTAATCTGCAACATTTTTGTAACTATTTATTCTACAGTGTTTGGATCAATGGAAGTTTGATAAGAATATAGAGTTCTTCTTTGTGTTTCTTCAGCACAGAATAGGGGTGACCAAATACAACACAATGATAGAACACCTTCTATTGACTGTATCTGCTGTACATGTATATTCAATTCTTTCATGTTTCTCTTAGTCTAGCCTAACAGTTAAGCAAACGTGTGTGTTTAATCCAGATTTCTAAATCTCTCTTTTTATGCTGGCGCAGTTCATAACCCTTTAAAAGTCATTCACCTCTGTCTCACACACACACAACCTGATACAATAGACAGGACTGGAATTAAAATGTGTCTTTTATATTACATTAATGAAGTTCAGTTATAAAACTGCACTTTAGAAAGATTTTGAATGACGCTGAAGTCCCTTTTTTTCTTAATAAATGAACTTCAAGCAATTTAAGGTGCCTATGCTTGGTAAAAGGACCTGTCAATCCTGAATAATATATAACAGATAAAAGCCTTTTTTGTGTTGATCAAAACAAAGTTCAAAGAAGAATATGCCACTGGTACAACTTAGTTTATGAGACATATTCAAGATGTATTCCATTCAATTCGCACACAGGCAGTTGAGGGTCAGAAATGGGTCACATGTTATGTTAAAACCTTGTTAGTACTGTATGTACAAATCTTTGGTAAGTTGTAAATGGCACATATAAAAAGTTAAAAGATTTGTTATAACTTTTGACACATTTTTAAATCACCTTTCAATTGTTATTACATTCCCTATTTTGGAGTTTCTTTTATAATGCTGTTTGTACTTCAGGTATTTCTAGTTATTTGTCTATTTCACTGGGATTATTTTGCTATATAAAGACATTCTATTTTAAAAACTTGTAAAAATGTTTTATAAAAACAGTCAACTAAAGAGTTAACTCCACAGTCGTTCTGGTGTCCTTAAACTCAACCAAGCACTAAACTGTGCCCCATGGCTATGACTACGGAAAGACAGTACACAGTGCTAAAGAACACATCAAATCTCACAGCAAATGTAATTACCAGAAATGACCAGTAGGGGTCAGTGTTCCCACCCTATAATGTATTGGTACCTCAGCCTTGCTACAGTTTGGATACAGAAAACATTAAAAGGTGTGAAAACTATATATATATACTGTATATATATTTATTTTTATATTTCTTAGAAACATACATATTGCTACTATTGATGCTTTAGAAACACAAATTGGTAATTTGAGAAAAGCAGGCATGAATTCTCTCCGATATCTTGGCTGGTCTGTAGAAATAATAATATTTACACTCCTTTGGATTCCTGGAGAGCACTGGAATTCTTTTAGATTCACTATTGATGTTTTTGAGTATTTAATTAAGGCCTTATATTGATACCACATTTATTAAAGCTGTAAATAAACATGTTTATCTTGGCTGGATTGCACAATTAGTTCATGTGCAGACTGTGCCGAAATTCAATTGAATGATTGATTAGCAATCGAGTCTCGGTACAGCTGCATAAGAGTGAGTGTTTCACGCTGCATAAAGTTATACCTGGACTTAGCCAAACTTTGCTATATTCGTACACAGTGCAGAGTTTAAAATGTCTGTGCATTTCGGTCTACTGCATATTTTAAATCATAAAATTGAGGGTGTGGTTGGGATGAAAACATGAGAGAGAGAGAGAGAGAGAGAGAGAGAGAGAGAGAGAGAGAGAGAGAGAGAGAGAGAGATGGTTAAGGGGATTTAAGAAGGCTAAATACAATCATTCACATTACTTACATGGTAACAGTATAGTAAATGCCAAGTATTGCAATTCTCTGACAAATATCTAATATTACATTAATTACACTGTTTTTAACAAGTACTAACTTGGTAATACTAATATAATTACATTAAAGACACACATGAAACAGCTACTCAATAATTACTTTAAGCATACCTGAATTTTAACATCTATCAAACAACATTTATAAACTTCTTGTCTTATTCCTTTTATCCTTGATATAAGCATCCACTGTTATACCAAATATTGTTCCATACAAGGGATCTTTTTTATAAAGATCAAAACTACCTTTAATCTTCAGTGAGAAAAGAGTTTTTTTTTTTTAAATATAAGATCACATCAATTTCCTAAGTCATCTAAAACAACCAATCACATTCTTTTTTCTTCTTTGGGTTTATTTTGAATGTGAATTTGTTAAAATAATCCCAAAATACAGTACATTTTAATGTTGTACTTTCCACAGCTACAAAAGATTACAACATGTAGTCAGAAAATATAAGTAAAAGCAATGATCACTTTATCATGTCTTCTTTGTCTTTTTGAACAATTTCTCTATGAGAAGTAAACTATATCCCACTATATATTGAGGAGGAAAATATATAGGCTATGTAGGTGGCTGTGTGGTCTGGTGGTTAAAGAAAAGGGCTTGTAATCAGGATGTTCCTGGTTCAAATCCTGGCTCCTTCACTGACTCACTGTGTGACCTTGAGCAAGTCCTTAACCTCCTTGTGCTCTGTCTTTCAGATGAGACGTTACTGTAAGTGACTCTGCAGCTGATGCATAGTTCACACATACCATAGGGTATTTTCTGGCTCATAGCTTCAGGGATACGTTTCCATATACAGAACACTACCTGTTTTTTTTTAAAACTGCTGTTGAAATTTGTTTGCTTTGCTAACCACAGGATATGATACAATCATATTTTGCAACAGGATAGTAAAAATCAGTATGGTATTCTGTTTTTGCAGCTTGTGTTAAACTGATAGGGGTTACTTTAAAACATTGTGCACATACTGGTGATGTTTGAGAATAATTAATCTTAAACAAATTTGAATGGCATGTTTATAACAACAAAAGCCAATACCCATATACAAAGAGAGTGGGGGTGGGGTGGGGTGGACTGGCTGCTATGTTTTGTGCAGATTATAATTATACACATGAATCCTTATCTTTAAAGTCTAATAGTCAACTGCCTGTTCGTATTGTAATTATTTACCACCCAGTCTATAGTTTTTGGAATCGATAGTCCCTTTTTTGGAAAGTTACCCAGCATATGGAATCTATAGCCCTGTTTTGGGAATTAGCCCTGTTTTTGCAATGCATGCAGTAAATATATAATTAGACTGTTTTTACATCAGGAGTAAATAGTATATAGCCCATAGGGAAAGTTCTAAATGTGTAGTCAAGAAATGTGTTAATTTCCTAAGCAAATATTTTTTACTGTATCTTGACAAATGCTTAGTCGGAAATAGCCCACACCAGAACCTTAAGCAAGCTTCTGAACACCATCCTTCCTCCTCTGTGCATGTATGCACAGCATGACAGTCTCACTGCCTTCATGTTTGATCAAACAGAAACTGGAGAGCAGCAGTGTGGAGTAGTGGTTAGGGCTCTGGACTCTTGACCAGAGGGTTGTGGGTTCAATCCCTGGTGGGGACACTGCTGCTGTACCCTAGAGCATGGTACTTCACCTAGATTGCTCCAGTAAAAACCCAACTATATAAATGGGTAATTGTATGAAAAAATAATGTAATATCTTGTAACAATTGTAAGTCGCCCCGGATAAGGGCGTGTGGCAATGCGCCCCGCCCCTGTGTGTATTTGTGTGTTGCGTGTGTTAATGTTGGTGTATAGATTGGTACACGGGATATAAACGGGTCTGTGTTTCACGTGTATTTAAAAAGTGTAGATTTGTATTTAGGCACGAGGAGGGCACAAATCACTTCACGTGCTGGTTAAATGTAATATGTGAGCACGGGGTTGCACAGAATTAATTCACGTGCTGGGATTCAGGTGAATAATTAATTAGTAATTGAATACCAGCACAATAGTATATATAGACGCACATTTCATTCAGTCAGGGTTGGTGTTCGGTGAGTGGAGAACGGGTTAGGAGACGGAGGGTATTGTAAAAATAAAATAAGTAGTAAAAGAAGCTCACCGTGTTTGTCTGTGTAGTCCGTTTTGTTTGTCTGTTTATTTTGGCTCAAGTGCCGTGTCCTGTGTTTTGTTGCAAACCTTTTTATTTTCTGTATTAAATGCTGAGCGCAATCACGCGCTCAGCTTAACCAAAACCCAAACCTCTGTCTGTTTGTTACTTCCTGCATCTGGTCTGACGCCACCCACTCCGGCCGTCTTTGTGACAGGGCGTCATCTAAGAAATAAATAATAATAAAAGTAGGTCTGCATTCTATCTCAAGTATCAAATACAGTGCCAATGTTCTGCCATACCAGTCACGTTTTGCCAACTTGCCAACAGAAACAACTACCCATCTTAAATCGCTTTACTTTATAGAAATTGAGTAAGTATTCATGAAGTATGAAGACACAGGATTATTATAATGACTTAAATGACAATAAGTATTTGTGTAGTATGAAGGGATGGCAATCGTCGACATGGGCAAAGCATATTCCTTGATCGACAAGATCATGTTATGGTGTAGTTTCTGCTGTAACATTTTTGTAAAACTTCTCTTTAAAAGGTTAGTACTTTATTTTGTGTGACTATTTCTTATTAGGCTTAGAGGGAAAGTGCTAATGAACTTTTGTCTAAGTCACGTGGTTTGGCTGCCATATTGGATTGAAAAAAACATTTTGCCTAAATGTAAAAATTCGTCTTTCGAAAACGACTTTTTGTAGAGTGCTGAAAGTTGGTATTGTTGTTGAGGGATAGTCCAAGATAAACTGGTGTTCGTAAGAAGCTGATAGGTTGTGTGGTATGGCGGTCATGCTTTATGACATCAAAATCACAATGTACAGACGTCATGATCACAAACTACAAAGATCTTCTTCTCCCAAACCGCTAGTCTGATTGAAACAAGCCCAGTGGTAGTGTGGTTGTCTTTAATGGTAGTGTGGTTGTAGTGTGGTTGTCTTTAGTGTGGTTGTCTTTAAAGGATGTTAAAGGGAAGTTGCTACAATAAAAAACATGGCGGCCACGTTGGATGACATCATCAACATACAAAACTGGCTAATAGCTCCTTTTAGAGTGCAGATAGGGCCATGGCTACTATGAAATACATATAGTAACCCATGTATGCTCTATCAAAAAATATCATTGCCCGTGATCTTTGACCTCTCCTAAAAGTCAAATGTAAAACTGGATTATAACTCATAATAGAGTGCAGATAGGGTCATGGTTACTATGGAAAACATATAGTAACCCATGTATGCATTCTGCACTATTTGCTAAAGTGTTTGGTACTGGTACTGGCATTCTGCACTATTTGCTAAAGTGCTTGGTACTGGTACTGGCATTCTGCACTATTTGCTAAAGTGTTTGGTACTGTTACTGGTAATGGTACTGATACTGGAAGCCGTAAAGTTGCTGGCAACTCTAGTTATTATTATTTCTCTTTAGAATGCAAAGGAAGCTTGCTGCTGTTTATAATATACAAGGTGGCATTTTCCCCTTGCCCCCATAGCATAAAAAAGTGTGGCAATTTGCGTAAGACCTTGAAGTAACCCGACCCCGCCAAATAAATACATCAGCAGTACAATTTTTTTTTGTTTTTAATTTTCCAACAAAAGATATTCTAACATTATTTTATGATGACTGTGAACAAGGCAGTAATCAATCAAGTTTCAGTATATCCAAACATTTTAATAAATCAGTTACGTAACAATATTATATATATATATATATATATACACACACACACAGCTGTACTCAAAAGTTTACATACCCCAATGGAATTCTGCATTGAAGAATGATCAAAAATCAATAAAGAATCATACCAAAAGCTCATTGACAAATGTCCTAATCGTTAAAAGAGGTTATTATTGCTAAAGGTGCCTCAACTAGCTACTAGCTATTAATTTCATTTTCCTTGTCAGGTTATGAATACTTTTGAATTTGCATTTTTTGGAGTTTTGCAAAACAATTGCTCAAATAAATAATTGTAGACATCTATTTCTTGTAACTTTTTTGCCTCGTCCACAAAAGCAAAACTTTGCTACAAAAGATTTTTCCTATAATTATTTGTTTTCGAGAAATGTCTAGAAATTACAATTTTCCATTGGGGTATGTCAACTTTTGACTACAGCTGTATATGTAATATTCTGTAGCACTGGGCATGCAAATAGTTTTGTATATTGCATGTATGAGATACCCATCCTTAAGGATTTACTGCTATATGACCGTCACAAAAAAAAAAAAAAGATAATTACCTATAGATGGGAACTGTAGAGCCATTACATTGCCATGTAACACCATGGCTCTAGTTCATTGTGAATGTGCTCTATCATTGATGGATGTGTACATTATAACCTCATACAAATTCAAATATGATTTATGAACATCATGAGTTCCACTGTTAACAAAGTAAAAGAAAAAGTATGCAAAAATTGTGGTTTTACTTTCAGCTACAGTTTTATCACTACAGTACTGTGTGAAGTTCAACCAATGACATCATAAAGTAAAAATTCAAGCTTTGCACATTTCCAGGTTCCCTTGATATGTACCAGGCTGAGACATAAAAGAATGCTAATAGTGTGGCCTGAATCGCCTCTCATGCAGGACAGAGTTCAACCTGTATTGTTGTTAAATAAATATACAAGAAAGCTACACCTTTCTATATCTGTTCCATTTCAACTTCTGAGCTTCTTTCAAAAACACCTCTTATTTTTTTCAACAGTGCTTCTCTAAAACGATCCCCCATCAAAAAATAGAAAAGGGGGTTGATAACACTGTGCAAGAAGGCAATCGGTCGAGTTATGATATACAAGCTGTTTATCAGAATCACTGTGCATTTTGTGTAGTCTGTTCTCATTCTTAAGGCAATTCGAACATTTCTCATGACATGATATGGTGTTAGGAGCAAGAGAAAAATAACAACCGCCAGACAAACAAGTGCTCTGGGTCGTTGAAATGACACAGCATGCTGAAACTGACTGTCTTTAATCTTCAGAAATGTGGCTATCTTTACATAGAAAATGCTCAAGACGGTCAGGGGAATAAGATAGCCAGTGACAGTAAGAGAAAGACTGTAAATTAGACTTTTAAATGGATCACCGGAACTTGCATAATCATTGAATTCTGTACTGTTGCCATCATTGTTATTAATAAAGGTAAGGATTGGCACTATTTGCAGTGTGACCAGTACCCAAATTAAAAGGCAAATGCAAATTGCAGCACTCCTTCTTTGTAAAATATGTTGTCTCATTGGAAACTTCAAAAGCAAGTATCTGTCAATGCTGATCCAGGTAAGGAAGAGAATGCTTGAATACAGGTTTAGGTGCAGGATGTACCTGTTACTGAGGGAGAAATAGCTAGACGACACCGTCTTCTTATTATTGGCATAGGTCATCGCCAGTCTGGGCAGGGTGCATAGAAAGATCAGGTCTGACAGGGACAGGTTAAAGAGGTAGATGTTGCCACTTTTCCAGTCCTTCAGGCAGAAGATGTAGCCACAGATAGCAATTACATTCCCAACCAGCCCCAAAATAAATTCTATGCTGTACATTGTCGGAAGGTAATAGTTTTCCAAAATGATGTCTGTCTCAATGCAATCTGATGCAGTATTATTAGCCTGAAAGAAAATAAATTAAATAATATATGGCAAATATAAAACTCAGAATGGAGCAAGTAAAGAAAACTGTTTTAAAGGCTCAAAATTAATATAATAACTTTAATTTGTATTCAAAGGATAATTATTTCAACAGAAATTACCAGTTCTGATTATCATCTCAGTACAAGTAACTGGCATGAGACAAACTAATAAATAAAACACATTTATTATATTAAATATTTCATGCCACAATTTTTATTGACGTCTACATTTCTACCATTTTTTGATACACTGTTTAACAATTTAATTTGTACTAAATAAAAATGCATTTCAGTGTTTGATTGAGAAAATATTATAACATTATTTCTACATTTATGTATTATTTCTACATTTTCTCAAAAAAAAGATATATATACAGTATATATATTAAGACAGTAAGATTTCACTTACCATTTTAAAAAATAATATTGCTGCGTTCTCTGTTTGACTGGCAATCAACTGAATTCTGATGACTGAGGGAAGTTGTCTCATTGGCCACATTATGCAAAAACTTCATTAAAAGGGGAAGTTCTGTTTGGCAAATGTCTGATGGATAAGAAAGTTTGTCATCAAACATGCATTTTGTTTATGGCCTGTAAGTCTTGCCATACAACCTTTTTTTTTTTTTTTTTGGTAGAACGATGAACCGATGAACTAAGCATAGAAAGCTAGAGAGCCTTAAGAGGTGGGTGAGAAGACAGCCATTCCTCCCTGTAAATGTCTCTGTGTCTGGCACTAGAAAGAGCTGTGAAAATCAGATGTCAAGTGTCACACAAAGATTTCAGAATAGGAACAGAAATAATGCTAAATGGAGCTGAATTTTGAATCACATAGAATTTTAGGATTGAGACATCATTTGTTTTTAAAACTATATGATCATAATTTATTTGATTTAATTATCATGTAATCAAAGCAACTACAAAATGATATCAGGAGCCTTAATAGTAGTACAGTGTTTCATGTTAGGTTTCAAAGTGTCACATTTTGTCTGTTATATGGAAAACTACAAAGCAGTATGTAATTCAATATGTTAACTTAACATTATTCAGCAGGTTTCACTTGACTTTATGAAGCAAAATTAGTTAATTCTATAGGGTGATGCAAAACTTTTGTCCATAGCTGTACTGTATAGGCTAGTGGATTGAGGGACGAGACTAGGGGGAATTCAGCATGCTGTTTAGTATTTCATTATAATACCCTTTTAGTTTGTAACTGCTTTTAAAACGCCATTTGCTTTTGTCATTTCCCTGTCTTTTTGGATTGCTAATGGTGACTGTTTCATCCGTCACTTTAGACCAGATAGCCAATAATAATAATAATTTTAAAAAAAATGTGTGCAGATTTTGTTTAAATATGAATTATTATTATTATTATTATTATTATTATTATTATTATTATTATTAGTAGTAGTAGTAGTAGTAGTAGTAGTAGTAGTAGTAGTCGCAGTAGTAGTAATATTGTTGCTGTTATGAAATGCTTTGATGAAATGCTTTTATGTTGAAATGGGATATTGGTAAGTTGAGATACTCATCTTTCCACAAGCTGACTGGCACACTATCACAATCATACTGCAAGCATGTGAAATGAATTTAAAAGGTAAAATCAAGATGTACGACTATGAAAAAACGAGGCCCCTTTTAAAATTCAGGTGACACCAGATTTTTACAGTATTGCGTTGCATATTGAAGTCTGCTTCTCAAATGAAAACCACAAGGTCTCATCTGTCAGTGAGAGGAACCGTGTAATTGGGTATTTGTGATGTTGTCAATTGGCACCATTTTGTAACTGTAGTCATTCCAGAGACGCAAAGTCTAAATGTGGCAGAAGAATCTGGTATGGGTGTGGTGGATTGGGCTTGATAAAGCTACCATCACTGCACACTTACAGGTCATTCATGAATCCCAAATTGCAAGTTCTTTTACCCATACAGTTGTGGTGTTTTTGGCAATGACATCTCCGCATAGCAACAGGATAATGCCTGTAATGGCTGATACTAAATGCTTGGTTATTTTTGCTGATCTGTTATTCCACCCTCTAGGTGTTAAAGGCAAGCCGACTGAGTCACATTTAAATCTATGCATTCAATGGTTATAAAACACAACAGAAAACACTGCAGAAAACGGAGCCAAACCACAGTTCTAATTACAGAACATTAACTGCATGACTTTATTTCTTATCTCACAGCGTCGTCTTACATAATTACAAAATATCATTGAATCCGTTTTTTCTTGAGAACATCTGTTACATTCAAAACATATTTCCTGTAAAATACCACATATGTATGCATACTGAAATCAGTTTAATGCAAATCACACAGCTGTTTTACACCTACTAAAGAAGTAAGGAAAAGGGATGGTCAAAGCACTAACCATTTTTCATTTTTGAAGATTAATTTTCTCATAGAGTACATACGGCTTATTACTTACAAATGTTTTTATAAAAAGAACTCACATGTTAACATTTAAAATCATTTAAAAGCAATTTTATAGAGGATTAAAACACAGTACTCTTGCTATACCACCCCTCACTATAATGACACCTGTGCATTTCATCAGCTATTATATCTGAGCTGATGTGAACCAATAGCAATGGAACTAAAACTCATATGGGCTCTGCTGGGGTGCTAACTGAGGTTATTGATTCAGGCTTTTTGTTCTTTGGTTTCCTTTTGAAAAAGAACAGTAACTTATCTCTAAAACTGTCCCCAACCAGAAAATAGAAGACCGGATTCAGACAGCTGTTGAGGCTGCTCAGGGGCCTGGTGATGTTGTAAAGTACTCTGCAGATGATGAGAGGGCAGCTCGTAGGCTCGTAGAACATCCGGGTGGCAATGCGGGCATTCCGCATGACGTGGTATGGAAAGAAGGAGGCAGAAAACAGAACCATTGCAAAAACAATCAGAGTTAAAGGCTTGCCTGCCTTTTCTGAGGTTTTTTTTAACCTCTGCTGCATATCTTTTAGGACGCGGACTACCAGGACATAGCTATATACAAGGATGCCAAAAGGAATTAGGAAGCCAGTAAAAGTCATCGTCATACTGAATATGAAAGTGGTTCCTACGTCCCCAGAACTGGCATAGTCGAGACATTTTAATTCTGTAGAGTTTGAAATACCTTCTACAGTGATTAAGAAAAACATGGGCAAAAGCTCCAGGGTGACAATGACCCATATTAGCATGCTTATAAGCACTGCGTGCCATTTCTTGAACAGCTGGGCTGACTTCACTGGGTGTGCAATAAGTAGGTATCGATCCATGCTGACGCAGCTGAGAAACAGAATGCTGGTGTAAAGATTGGCATGGTAGAGGTACCTCATTATTTTGCAATACAATGGCCCATAGTACCAGACGCCGTTGTTCATGTAAACAGAGACTAAAAATGGCAAGTTAAAGATATAAAGGAGATCAGCCAGGAGCAAATTGAAAAGAAAGATATTGCTTCGGTTCCACTCTTTCATGGCAAATACATACACTACAATAGCAACTGTGTTAAGACTGGAACCCAATACAAATGTAGTACCGTAAATAAATGGAACATAATAGGCATTGAGTACGATATCAATAGTTGTGCAGGGTTCTACACTGCTGGTTGCATTTGTGTGATTCCAAGCATCAGAGTAATTCAGCTGCATTATTTACCAAGGAGCCTGCAAAAAAAAGAACATTACAGCATTGGTAATTCAAAAAGAAATGTGTACAACAGAGGTTGATATATTATTATTATTTATTTCTTAGCAGATGCTCTTATCCAGGGCAACTTACAATTGTTATAAGATATCACATTATTTTTACATACAATTACATAATTATTATTTTTTTTTTTTTACACATTATTTTTACATACAATTACCCATTTATACAGTTGGGTTTTTACTGGAGCAATCTAGGTAAAGTACCTTGCTCAAGGGTACAGCAGCAGTGTCCCCCACCTGGGATTGAACCCACAACCCTCCAGTCAAGAGTCCAGAGCCCTAACCACTACTCCACACTCCATACAGTGCGTTACTTTATTTATGCAAGTGTGTATTGTCCTTAATATAATATACACAGATCATCATCTCATTGTTCATCAACAATGACCGATTTCTATCACAGTAGAGTAATTCCTGTTGCTTTATAGACTTTTAAAGACAAAAATATAACAACATCCAGGCACTTTTACGCATGTTGGTTTGCATGGATCTTATTTACTATAAATGATCACAAAAATGACCAGGTACTGGTATATTACGAATTTAAAATGTCCTGTATACAAATTCATAAACTACAGTACATTTGTGCCATTAGCTTAGCCCATACTGCAGCAGTAAAGCCAAATAACATATTTAAATGGACTCTTATTTCTATCAAAGCAAACACTGCAAACATTAGCGCTCATAATTAAAAAGAGCAAATATACAAATGGCCTTCAGTTTAAGATGAACTACAGTCCATTATTTAAGCCCACTAAGTGAGACCTCCAAAGAAAGCCTTTTGTCTGACACTGATTATTATTTTTGACTATGCAGACCTTACATACAGTAATTGTCTTTGGCATCTACAGTATACTGAAAATAACAGGAGAAAAAGTCAAGCATCCACAATGACCACAATAAGAGGTTTGCTTTTAAAGGGATGCATGCAAAAAATCCCATTGAGCATCTATTAACTTTTCCCATAGACCCTTTCACAAGTTAACCCTAAACTCGGGAAACAACTATTTTTGTTTAAGCTTTTATTATCTTTGAATACAAGTCAGGTTTCTAAAAGTTTAAAGGCAATTAAAAAACCAAAGGCTGCGATTGATTCATTTAAGTTCAACAACAAAACAATTGCTGACACTAATTTTACTTGATCGGTATAACGTTTCTTGTGATGGCTGTCATGCTGGGAGGCAAAGCACTATATATATTGTTCCATGGGATCAGTAGAAATGAAACCTACAGTATAGCAATAATAAATATAGTTCAATATAACATAACAGGTCAATTACATTTTCTTAATAATAATAATGCTACCCAAAATGTTAAAATCGTTTAAACTTATCAGTCATTTACATACAAGTTATCAACTACAGATTAAATTGTACAATATCATTGTGACTTACTTAGCAACAATAAGTACAGTATTCAAAAAATATATAATTCCAGGAAACAACAGGTGACAGTTATCACAGTTCAGTCAAATGTAACTCATTAATTAGTTATTTAAAGACAGTCTGGTTTGATAAATGAATGTTTTATATAAATAAAAAATATACAAGTTGCCCGGAAACAAACAATGGAGTGTCACATACTGTATTTTATTAACTAAAATGACTGTTTTCTTTCTCAAGATAGAATTTGCAATTAAAACCAAATGTAATGTTGTATTAAAGTAAAGTATTTGCTGAAGTAAACTTTGTTATTTGTTTGTTTCATTTACAACAAAAAAAAAGAGCACTTACCCTTTAAATGGAGCTTGTTATTTCAATGTCTGTTTTTGGCAAATCTATTGAAACAAAAGCTGGAAAAGGTTGTTTTTATACTTCCTGGTTTGTTACATACTGTAGATGTCAAAAATGTCATGTTCAATTGATAGATACAAATAATTGGATGTTTCCTTAAGAGAGCAGTGCATGTTTCTGGAACAGTTCATTTGTTAATTAGCCAGGGAGCACAGGGTAGCTGAAACACGTAGACAACATGGTACTTGAAAAGTGAACTGCATTGCACCCTTACACTCTTATCACTGTGAATCACGGCATGTGTTATTTACGCCTCAGAAATGAATCGCTGTGAATCGACAAATCAAAACGGACAGTTTCAGAGAATATTCTTGTATTAAAAGTAATTATATTAGACTTATGTTTGGGTCACCTTATCCTATAGCTGGAATTATGTACTGTGCATCTATACACATTTAGAATAGTTTTGTGGTCCAACTCTCAGAAGATGGATTCAGCAGGCTCCTAGTTATGTGACAGTAGTTGCAAGAGTTGCAAGCCTTGTATTTGCGCCTTACTTTCAAAGTGTTTCCACCATTCTTTCATTAGCCACCTATTTCCTATTTTATGAAAGGAGGAAAAAAACGTGTTAATGTTACAAAATTGATTTAATTATTTTTCATGTGCACGATTTGTGTTTCGTGTCAGCAGCAGCATTTTCATTTGTGCCAGCTAGTCTATGCACCAACAGGCAATTTAGCCATTTGAGTTAATTGACAGGTATGCAGTGACGATCACCTTAAAAAGACAAGAGATCAGAGGTCAACAGAGAGAGAGAAGCAAAAAAACAAAAAACTAAACCAATGAAAGGAAAGCGAATGGGGAAGGAAAACAAACTGAAAAAAAATGTAAAGGAAAACGAACAGAAAGACAAACTGGAGCAAAGAGACCCACAGAGGGAGAACGGACACAGACAGGGCAAGAGAAAGCTGATGGTGAAAAAGGAATGAAGAGATTGCAGCTGAGATCTATCGAAGCAAGCTCTTGGTCGCTGCCGTATTTCAGCAGCTGTATAAAGCGTGTTGAGTTATGTATTTTTCTGGTTCATATGCTCTTTGTGTGTAGAAATTAAAGTTACTTGTCCTAGTTAAAAAGCACCCTACTATGTACAGTATATATATACAGTACTGTGCAAATGTTTTAGGCAGGTGTGAAAAAATGCTGTAAAATAAGAATGCCTTCAAAAATAGACATGTTAATAGTTTATATTTATCAATTAACAAAATGCAAAGTGAGTGAACAGAAGAAAAATCTACATCAAATCAATATTTGGTGTGACCACCCTTTGCCTTCAAAACAGCATCAATTCTTCTAGGTACACTTGCACACAGTTTTTGAAGGAACTCGGCAGGTAGGTTGGCCCAAACATCAACAAACCACAGTTCTTCTGTGGATTTAGGCAGCCTCAGTTGCTTCTCTCTCTTCATGTAATCCCAGACAGACTCGATGATGTTGAGATCAGGGCTCTGTGGGGGCCATACCATCACTTCCAGGACTCCTTGTTCTTCTTTACGCTGAAGATAGTTCTTAATGACTTTCGCTGTATGTTTGGGGTCGTTGTCATGCTGCAGAATAAATTTGGGGCCAATCAGATGCCTCCCTGATGGTACTGCATGATGGATAAGTATCTGCCTGTACTTCTCAGCATTGAGGAGACCATTAATTCTGACCAAATCCCCAACTCCATTTGCAGAAATGCAGCCCCAAACTTGCAAGGAACCTCCACCATGCTTCACTGTTGCCTGCAGACACTCATTCGTGTACCGCTCTCCAGCCCTTCGGCGAACAAACTGCCTTCTGCTACAGCCAAATATTTCAAATTTTGACTCATCAGTCCAGAGCACCTGCTGCCATTTTTCTGCACCCCAGTTCCTGTGTTTTCGTGCATGGTTGAGTCGCTTGGCCTTGTTTCCATGTCGGAGGTATGGCTTTTTGGCCGCAAGTCTTCCATGAAGGCCACTTCTGACCAGACTTCTCCGGACAGTAGATGGGTGTACCAGGGTCCCACTGTTTTCTGCCAATTCTGAGCTGATGGCACTGCTGGACATCTTCTGATTGCGAAGGGAAGTAAGCATGATGTGTCTTTCATCTGCTGCAGTAAGTTTCCTTGGCTGACCACTGCGTCTACGGTCCTCAACATTGCCCGTTTCTTTGTGCTTCTTCAAAAGAGCTTGGACAGCAATTCTGGAAACCCCTGTCTGCCTTGAAATTTCTGCCTGGGAGAGACCTTGCTGATGCAGTATAACTACCTTGTGTCTTGTTGCTGTGCTCAGTCTTGCCATGGTGTATGACTTTTGACAGTAAACTGTCTTCAGCAACCTCACCTTGTTTGCTGAGTTTGGCTGTTCCTCACCCAGTTTTATTCCTCCTACACAGCTGTTTCAGTTAATGATTGTGTTCCAACCTACATATTGAATTGATGATCATTAGCACCTGTTTGGTATAATTGTTTAATCAGACACCTGACTATATGCTTACAAAATCCCTGACTTTGTGCAAGTGTACCTAGAAGAACTGATGCTGTTTTGAAGGCAATGGGTGGTCACACCAAATATGGATTTGATTTAGATTTTTCTTCTGTTCACTCACTTTGCATTTAGTTAATTGATAAATATAATCTATTAACATGTCTATTTTTGAAAGCATTCTTACTTTACATCATTTTTTCACACCTGCCTAAAACTTTTGCACAGTACTGTATATAGTGTGCAATAGCCTGGCAAGCTGAAATCCCTACCTGTTCCATCTCTTGCTCTACCACATGGAACGGTTCCCCCCTTGACCTGTGCAAAGATCATGGTTGGTCGCTGCCTTACTTGTCGACGTAGTTCTTGTCGGAGGCTCCCTTCCCGTAAACCACTGATGAACTGGTCCCTCAGCAACTCATCTTTGTAATCCATTCCCTTAGGGTCCCGGCGCTGCAACCTGGAAAACAGTTCTCTAAGCCGAAGAGAAAAAGCTTGTACAGATTTGTGTTCTTGAGTACTACTGAAAAACCTGGTGCAAAGTCACAGTTGGTACTTTATCCCCATACAGTTCCACCAACAAATCACATATTTGATCAACCGTACTGCGATCACATTTATCAATGGCTCGTATTTCTCATTTAGCCCCCCCCCCCCCCCCACCCCCAGCGCTTCCAAAGCCATAGCTATTTGTCACCATAAACATTTCAAGAGGGGTGGACGGTGCTGTTTCCGAAATTAAAATTCTTAGTGTTAGTATATATTTAGTATGTTTCAAACATATTCTACCATAGCACTTCTCTTACACTGTCTTGTACACTAGGTATTCAGTACATATTGAAGCACTACAACCACTAGAGGTACGAGCCCACTGCTTTGGATACTATACCCTGCTCCAGTTGTCCGTAATGTATAACAATTTGGTAGCAGATTTTATTAACAACTTTTGCTTATGTAATATGCATTATACAAATCAAAAGATCAGATTTTGCATATGAGTGACATTTAATGTGTGATTTATAGTATTCACACATTGTCAAACAGTTTCTGTTAATAGGAAGAAAAAAAAGAAAAAAACATACGCTGCATGAACCCGAATCTTCGAATCCCTGGCTAGCGAACGAACCTTCAGCCCACAGCACTATATATATATATATATATATATATATATATATATATATATATATATATATATATATATATGAGGACGTTAGTATTGTCTTGACTTGTATTTGTATTAGTAGTTTAATTGGTAATTAGCTTTACAATAGCGCTTTAGTGATCTTTTGTTTTATTTATCTAGTATATGAATTGTACGTTTTAGTAGTATTTTATTCCAAACGTTTTAGATAAATTGTGTTTTTTTTTTGTTGATATTTAGTCAGGGTTATTTTATTAGTATATTTATTGAGCCTGCTTGCCAGTAACTGCACTTTATTATTGTTGGGGTTGAACATAAATACGGGTGCGCCTGCTCTGTCTATTTTCTGCTTCATTGCAGTTATTAGGATTGTCTCAAGTTCTAGAGCAGAGTGGGGCAGGACATTAACTCCTCATATACAGTAATCGTTTATCAAGGCAACATTACAAGACTGCTTGAACTTGAAACCTGGAATTAAGAGACTGAACTGGAAGTATTTCAAAGCAATTACGTCTGGTAATTAGAGCTGAGGGATACAGGGTTTGGCTGAGTGTGTGACAGTTGTGGGGAATGGTATTAATTGGTGTTACTGTCCCATTTGGTTTTGAAAATTAGGGCAGTACTAAATTGTGGGAAACAAGTGTTTGTGCATTCTGGTCATCTGTATATCCCAGATGGTGGCACTAGAATTGTTTTATTGATTGTTTTTAATCATTGCTGTGAACCCTGCAACATTTTTTTTCGTTTGCAATGTGTATTTTATTGTTTTATTATTCTTGTTGGAATAAAAACTGTTGACTGTATTCTTGCTACCTGTGTGTCTGACTCCTGGCTGATGGTGGATTTTAGTGGTGTGGCTCCCCTACAGAAATATATTTGAATCTGTGTAAGCCTTTTATTGCAATTATATGGTTGAGATACCGACATATAGGTGTATATAATTCATTTTGTTAGTTCTTTGTACGGGTAACTCCCATGCTGTCATAGTCGGTCTACATTATATAGTATGGTGTTAACTTTTCAGAAGATAGTATTGCAGAGCATGATCTTAATCATAACATGTGACACTAAATATTGGTTTGAAAAAACGAAAAGTTAACATAGAAGAAAATAAAGGAAACTTTGACAAAGCTATCAAATGTAGAGTGGGGACATTTATTGTATTAGAGTAGAATGATAAAGAAAAAAAAACAATAAAGAATAATAATTGTACAAATGAATCATCTTGATCATATTTCATCATGAGCTGCACACATAATGGCACAATGACTCCTGAAAGAGGAGTTTATCTTCTTCTTCTTCTTCTTCTTCTTCTTCTTCTTCTTCTTCTTCTTCTTCTTCTTCTTTTAATTACAATACCTATTACACATGATTGAACAGTAAATACCCTCTTTGTGGTTTTATTGTCTTTGGAGCATTGATGTTAATTAGGAAAATAAAATCCATTAGAGTATGCTGGAGAAGGCAAGTGGTCCCTCGTTAACTTATTACTTTAAAAAGGCAGGTGCCGGAAGCAATGTTTATTTCCCAGCACAACAGGCTTTACAGTAAATGGATAATCAAATTATTAAGCTTCAACAAGCCAAACAATATTTTTTTATTAGAATAACAAAACAACATTAAATTGAAAAGTCAGTAATATATATATATATATTATTTTCTTAGCAGACGCCCTTATCCAGGGTGACTTACAATTGTCACAAGATATTACATTATTTTTACATACAATTACCCATTTATACAGTTGGGTTTTTACTGGAGCAATCTAGGTAAAGTACAGCAGCAGTGTCCCCCCACCCGCCTGGGATTGAACCCACGACCCTCCGGTCAAGAGTCCTAACCACTACTCCACGCTACTGCCATATATATATATATATATATATATATATATATATATATATATATATATATATATATATATATATATATAACCAATACAGCAGCGTGAAATTTACATTTACAAGGCAATATTATGGTTACTAAGGTTTTTAGTGAAGCAGAAAAGTATGACTTGGATGAAAGGCATCTACTGTATTTTAAACAACATTTTAACTGAATCGTGTCTGTCATCCTTTTTCAATTGTATAAACTTCACTGACTGTAATAATAAAAGACTTTTATAGTCCAGGGATGAAAATAATAATCCCATTACATAGTGGTTTGATCTGTAGTGTTTCTGTAACATCAACAACTGTATCTAATAATACCGATTCTCAGGAGGCTTTATTGAAGTTTATCGCACAGTTTATTATTACATCCAGGGTGATATATATTCAGACTAGCATAACAGGTTACGCATTACAACACAGCCACGCGGCAACCTTTTCCACCTTGTTCCACCAATAACGTGTCCCTTATCCTTATAACCCATGCACATTGGTTCCGGTGCCGTGCTTCAATATAATTATAAATGATTGAGATATGTCGCCTATCATTACATGATCCATTCCTAGATTTACTAGGCGTTAAATAAGATATACTGGAGCTTGTTACCTGTACACTGTGGCTAATGAAGCTTGTAGTAAAACCTGGAATAGGGAAAACTGCTATGCAATAGGAGTCTTATTTCCATCCCGACAATCTCTACTGATTTTTCAAATGTAAAGATATACGGTAGCTCATCTTGGACCCTTAATTACAAGCTAATGATAATAATAATAATAATAATAGTAATAATAACAACAAAAACAGTTTATGCCATGCTGTGTTGTCTGCTGTGACATTCTAGTATTTTCAAATCAATTGCACTGTGGTAATTAAAATAATAGTAAAACGATATATAAGCCCCGTATTACTATTATTATTATTAATATTATTCTGTGAAATCGTCTAATATATATCGCGCATGTATATTATTAATATAATTAATTACCTATGGAAAGACTCGGCCAATATATCCATCTATCTCTACCAGGGAAACCACGGCCGCGCTTATTATTTTCACGCGCCTGTTCGTCATCTTCAGAAAGCTGCTCAGCAAAGGTAGCTGACATTAATAAGTTAACTAGGACTAGAAAGAATAACGTTGTACTGTATTTGTACTTTTTATTAGAATGTATGAGCAGTTAATGCCTTGTTATGAATCGTTTATGGCTAGCTTCATACCGTTATAATTTTTAGAAAATGTGCCTTATTTCATTTTTGAACGTTGTGTTTTGAGGTGACATAATGTGTATCATAAATTGACAAAAACGTTTTGTCATTCTGATATAATAGTTATGCACCTTTAAAAAGCAATTGCATTGTTTCTACGTTTTTAAAACAATTGACAGTTTAAAATTAAGCTTAACATAAAGTAACATCATTCTGTGAGAAAAACGGATTAAAAAAAAAAACTTCTGAATACTTTATTGTATGCCGTATTATTTTACAAGGCATAGGTCATTGAAGTGTTCTCTGCGTTATTGTTTTAAATCACTAGGGACAGAAAAGCTTCTCTGTCTGCACTTAACAGGTTTTGCGAGATCCGAAGAAATTTGAACATTTTGCAAGTTTTCAAGTTTCTCTGACAGTTGCTTGCTTCTAGTCCCATCTAGTGGTCAAAGGTAGGTACTGTAATACAATGTGTTATACAAATCATGTTTGGCCGTTGTTTTGCAGTCAGTAGTTTGTAAAAGCCACCATGTGCAGCCAGCATGACACACATTCTGCAACGTGTTTAAAATGTTCTGGAAGGAAACATGACCATTTCTCAATAATTACCATGTCTACCATTGTCCTTTAGGAAATAATTTGGCAGAAACCTCACCAAAGCCTGTTCAACAAAATGGCCCAGGCAAATGATTGGCAGCTTGATGTAGGGAGTTACAGAACAGAAGAAACTCCATCTTAGTAAAGCCTATGTTGGAACCACCGAGAATGAACAGAACAGGCATTTTATTGTCAACTTGATCAGGTAGTTTTACAGCAAACGTGCCACTGTTACTTTAATATAATGAATACTGTGATATTTATAGACCAGATACATATCTTGACAGGAAGGTCATTTAAGGTGGTATTGCTAGATTATATTTTAAGGTAGTATCATTAAGTAATGCTCTTGCTAACTCTAATCCGGTGTTGTGGTTTTGGTCTTGTATCATGACACAAGCGATACATACATACCTCTATTACCATACGCTATATAATGTAAATAAAGTATCACGGTTCATCCATGTATGATTACTGTAGAATTTGTAGCTTTTCTGTTGAGTACAGACCTGAAAATATTCTGCAGATACAGTCTGATGCAGTACATTTTGTTTGGAATCCGCATATGATTCCATGTGATAATCAAGACCATTTTAAATTAAATACGCATTCGGAAAGTCTTTTTAATTGCAGGTGCATCATTGTTGGTTGTAAGAGTTGATTCATAATCATTTGGCTGGCTGATATAATTTTAGTATTCTAACTGTGTGTAGTTTACCATGGCCATTAAATCCCTTGCCTTTTTGTGACAAGCACTCCCAGTATACAGCCAGACTGAAATGCATTCTGTTTCAGATCAGCAAAGGAGTTAAGCTGAGGAATTTGATACAACAGTAAATGAGATTGCGTGGGGAGTGAAGATGGCATATTAAATCACATAAACACATTTATAAAACATGTGGCAAGTCTTTTATAATGGGCAGTACATACATACATTGTACAAAAAAATCGGAAAATCGGAAAATCTGCGGGCAGTTAGGACAACACTTATTTTACACTGAATGATGTTTAAACTGATACTGTGATCTCAACCCTGTTTATACTGTGCATACAGTATTATATTTTTAACCTTTCAAAATTATGTGAACTTATTTGTGAAGTACTTTCAATTAGGAATGTTCTGTTCAAAAAGCTGCTATAAAATCTTCAGTAAAACTGTTACGCCTGATTCAATTTACGAAAAGCAAAAATATATTGCATAATATGCATGTCATCTACAGTTGTAGTCAAAGGTTTACATGCCACAATGGAAATTTATAATTTCTAGAAAACAAATAATTATAGGAAAAGTTTTGCTTTTGTGGATGAGGAAAAAAAGTTATAAGAAATAGATGTCTACAATTATTTATTTCAGCAAAACTCCAAAAATGCTAATTCAAAAGTATTCCTACCCTTTGATGCTATGATAGCATTGTCTACAAGGTGCTATGATATGATAATGCAGAACCTAATTCTAGAAAAGTCTAGAAAATGCTGGATTGTAGGTGAACATTCTTAGAGAGTATAAAAGGGTTAGGCATAGGATGATTGCTGTCATTACCAATCAGTCAATATGGGAAAAAGTTAAGAGCTATCTGAAGACCTCAGGCAGAAAATTATTTATTGTCAAAGCTGGAGAAGGATACAAGATTTCCAAGCATTTGAATATCCCAATTTCAACTATTGTTTCTATTATCAAGAAGTACAAGACTCATGGTACTGTCACAACGCCCCCTCGGTCTGGAAGAAAGACGATTTTTTCACCAAGAACAAGTAGAGGAATTGTGAGGAAAGTTAATAACAATCCGAGATTGACTGGCAAAGATATTCAAAGTGAATAGGCTGCAAGTGGGACTGGGGTTTCCATTTCAACCATAGGTCAAGTATTGCATGGTGAAGGTCTCAATGGTCGCAGGCCAAAGAAAAAGCCACTCTTAGGAAAACGTCACAAGGACAATCGCTTAAAGTTTGCAAAATGGTATTTAAATGATGGATATGAGTTCTGGTCAAAGGTTTTGTGGAGTGGTGAAACAAAAATCAAGCTATTTAGTCACGCTGATAGTCGTTACATTTGGATATCCTTCTATGGGGTTGTTTTTCCTCTATTGGCACAGGAAATTTAGTTCCAATACATAGTAAAATGGATTCCATAGCATACCAAAAAGATATTGGCCAATCATCTGCAAACCCTCCGCTACAAAACTTGGTTTAGAGCGCAACTGGACGTTACGACACGACACTGATCCAAAGCACACATCAAAATCTACTTCAGAATGATTAAAGAAGAATAAATTCAAGGTTCTGGAATGGCCTAGTCAAAGTCCCGATCTAAATCTGATTGAGAATGTTTGGTATGAGTTGAAGAAGGCTGTGCACAAGAGAAGTCCTTGGAATTTGAATGAACTGGAACAATTTTGCATTGAAGAATGGTCAAAAATCACTGAAGAATCATGCCAAAAGCTCATTGACAAATATCCTAATCGTTTAAAAGAGGTTATTATTGCTAAATTAGCTATTAATTTCATTTTCCTTGTCAGGGTATGAACACTTTTGAATTAGCATTTTTTGAGTTTTGCGAAAACAATTGCTGAAATAAAGACATCTGTTGTAACTTTTATCCCACATTTCAGATATACGAACAACGTCTGTTCCCATGGTGTCCGTCACGCTGTGGTTCTACTGTATACATATATATATATATACACACACACACCGTAACGGGAAATTTTGGCTGGTATTAAATTCGGCGGGTTTGCTACCTAGGTAGATTTTGACGGTTTTTGAATTGGCGTTTTTTGCTTAGCACGTTCACAAACCAAAATGCCACAGTTTTGTTTTTCTATTTTTAATTTAAAAAACATTCAAATACATGTTTACTTAATGAAATCTGTCTTCTAAAACAGTATCTCATTTACAGTAACTCTTTATAGCATCTACAATGTCACTGCAGCAACTTGGATAAGAACAAAGAAGGCCTTCTATATAGTCCTTAATTTTAAGATACTAGTAATTGGAAAGGATTAGTAGCTGCAGTACACTTTAACAATAGGCATTTGCTAACTCTGAGTTTTAAAACGTAGCTCTGGTTCACTAACATAACACAGTGGAATAATCACAATATAATTTAGTAATTGTAGGACAGTATTGCCACGTGTGAAAACTTTAACAATAAAGCCAAAACGAAAATGCTTTAAATTTAAAACTAGTTAATAGACAAGCACTGGCAAAATCAACTAATTTTTATATGCTGCAGAACTAATTTATTTTAACATATTGTTTAGGGACGTTGCGATACCTGCACGGTGGATAGTAGTATCTACAACGAATCGACAATAACAATCCAAAGCAAATTTGGTTTTGTTACAGACTTTCTATCAGGTCTGGAATAAACCATTTTGGTTGTTAAGGTACTTAATTAACCCCTTGTAAAAAAAATAACACAAAACTGCTTAACATAAAAAAGAATAGTCGTACAGGTACCGCAGTAGCAGGCCCAGTTTACACTGCCTCTGAGTTCCTGATCACATCATAAATTCCAGATTGCCCAGCGCTTCTTTATCCTGTGCTGCATACCAGTCTGTCAGAGGCCGGGATCACTCACTGTATGCCACACTCTGATTGGTGGAAGAATTACTGGTGATCCAATCAAGTCCGCCAATAAAGCCAAAATAAATTCCCCGCCAAAATTTCCCATATATATAGGTAATAATAACAAAAAAAAAAATCTTTCTCATTTAATACAAGATTAAGCCAGCAGAGGACAGAATGCATTCTTGCTGCCTGTTTACATGTATGGTGTCCATTTTAGGACATCCTCAGACCTCACCCCTCCTCGAGTGATTCCTCACCCCTCCTCGAGTCAATCCTCACCCCTCCTCAAGTCAGTTTTACCTTTATTTTTGCATTTAATATGTATACTGGAAGCTTTTTAAAAAATACTTTAAAAGTTACGATGTGCAATTTCATTATTTGAATTTGTTTGAATTAAAATTTTAAGGCAAATCTTCTCGGCATACAGCATCAGACATAACTTTTATTTTGTTTATTTTTAAACAGTTTCGATGTATATTTAATTTTATTAAATTTTGTTACGTGAAAAGTGCTATATAAAAATGAATTGATTGATTGATAACCCCATCATTAATCATTGTGTAGGGACTTTCTTTTTTATATTATGAAGTCTTAAGTTTTACACATCAAAATGTAACAGAATACAATCTAAATGACACATATAAACCAAGTCTATTTCTGATGCTCTATGCTGAGATTTGTCTAAAATTTAAATCCAAATAAATTCAAATAATGAAATTGCACATTGTAACTTTTAAAGTAATGCTTCCAGTATACATATTAAATGCCAAATAAAGGTAAAAACGCATGCACTAATCAGCAGCTACACTGACATCTGTGTCATCCAATGGAAGCACCGAAAGTTTTTTTGCTCTTGTCTGATTGTGTGGTTCAGTCAACTCTGTCCAACCCATCACTCTCCCCGAAGAAAAACAAAAACTCGAGGGCTGATGCCTGACAAGGAGGAGGGGTGACATTTGACAAAAGGAGGGGTGAGGTTTGATGTCTGATGATTGATTCGAGGAGGGTTAAGGATTGACTCAAGGAGGGGTGAGGTCTGATGTCTGACGATTGACTCGAGGAGGGTTGAGGATTGACTCGAGGAGGGTTGATGATTGACTCGAGGAGGGTTGAGGATTGACTCGAGGAGGGTTGAGGATTGACTCGAGGAGGGGTGACGATTGACTCGAGGAGGGGTGATGATTGACTCTAGGAGGGCTGAGGATTGACTCGAGGAGGGGTGAGGATTGACTCGAGGAGGGGTGACGATTGACTCGAGGAGGGGTGAGGTCTGAGGATGTCCTAAAATGGACACCGTACATGTGCTGTCTGTTATGCATTATACACTGTAAAATAACATAAATTAGGACTGGAAAGCAAAGGCTAAGAAAAATGGCAAGTACCATAACAGGGAAAGAAACTATACTAACCAGTTTTGTTTTAGTAAAAAGTTGAAAAAGCAATAAGCAAACATTCACAATATAGGCTAGTAATTGCAACCTATTAATATATTAATGTTTCAATATGCGGTTTAAGTAAATAGCCTTTTTAGGCAGCCTACCATGAGTCTTTTACACTTCTACTGATCCTCCAACTGTATGGACACCACTGTGTAGAAAACTGTCAGGAGCTCATGGAAAGCAGCTTGAAATTCGTTTGCTGACACATGCCTGAGAAGAAGGGTAGCCCTTAATTGAGCCATTAAAAGTTTTGCTATGTATTCAGTTGAAAGAACTGGATGAGTTATATTACAGACACATGCTTTTGCTAGCTGCATGCTGCCAGTAGTTTTCCTGCAGGTGGACAGGAAGGAACTGCTAGACCATCAGTTAACATTGAGGCTGAAGTAAACATCCTATAATAGAAACGATTGTCATGCCAGACTACTTAGCACTTGGCATTAGAAATCAGATGTCTGTTTTTTATATTGTTTAATATTATTTGTTTACAGTTATTCTACCATTTAATATTGGGGTTTTTGGTAATTCTGGAATCGTTAAAAGTGTAATCTTATACAGTATGTTAAGGGTGAAAAAGATTTGGGTTGGGTTTACACTTGACTGTAATTTCATAACTGACCCTTTTTATAGGCCAGATGTTCACTGTGAAGAACAGGCCTTTCATTATTGTAACCCAGCGTCACATGATAATGAGATCACTTTTTATATATAAAACGCAACCATACTTTGTTACCACCAGGATTTAGATTTGTACATTTAAAACAAAACATGCATGCTCTTGAGGTTTAATATTAATAGACTGGCAATGTTTTTGAGATTTTGCTCAAGTAATATTTGGCTAGGTTAAAGATGCCTCACTTTTACTTGTGCTTTGTAGAAGATTTAACTTGTTCACACTAGTTATATTTGATAATGAATAAAAAGGTTGAGGATTATTTAAAATGTACACTGTGTTGCATGACTATCTGGAGTAATGTGGGCTAAATAAGAGAAGTACCTGACTCTGTGACATGTATGTTATAGAATGGAACCGTGGAACTAGGCTATGTATGGTCTGAAGCATTTAACTTCTAAAATAAATGTGCTCTGTGCTTGTATCCACAATCTGTGCCTGGACTCTCTGTACTGCCTTCTGGCCTAGATTAACCTCAAACCAGCCTTCCCATTGTTACATTACAATATGTATAGCACCATGTTATTGTGAAGTATTAGGGCTATTTGAATAACCTTTTAATTTTATGAACTTACTTTCATACCTTTTTTTCATGTGTAATGTTTGAAGTAGTGTTGATACAGTACATAATTGCAATATAAGTCAATGTTACATGCTGAAAATGATCAACTTTATTGCAGATTAGAGAATTTATTCAGGCAAATCCGCCTTGTACTGGCCCACAATGCCTCGTAATTGTCTTAAATGGCTGTCGGAGCCAATGATAACATGTCTCATCCTGTTGTTGTCTTAACACTAACGTAACCATAACATCTCAGTCGTGTACACTGTTTAAGGACCTGAAAGTAAGTTTGAAAATCTCTTGCCATGAAATAGGTTACTGCATTGATTCTGATGGGTCTTTTTTTGTAAGTAAGTCTTATCTCAAGTTAGCATTTGTGTTCCAGGAGTCTGACTTGTAGTGACAAAGTGGACCAGGCCTCCTTTATATGTTTATAACATATGCTTCTTGTTAACAAATTAGAGGGGCAAATATTAAGCTTGGTACAAAATCAAGACAATTGCCATCATTTAATTGGTGTCTATCCCAAAAAACTATGAATAAATGAACTATTCCCGAAATAAAAACACATACTGTACCATAAGACCCTCTCTTTTCAACTTTACCTTCATTTAAAAATATCACCTGCATATCCTAAATGAATGTTAAAATTACCCAAAGTTTCAGGAAGTGACAATGATAATATTGCAATCTCTAGTAAGTGGGGGATTATATTTAAAAACATTGGCTTGCACTCCTTAATGCAGCATTAAAACTCATTTTAATAAGAGTCAGCAGGTCCTTCAGGGTGTATCTCTGCAGTAAAAGTGTTCTGCACCACAGGAGTTGTGTCTACCCAAACATTGCCGCTTGTGCTATATCATGGCAGCTGTCTGGATGACTGCTGCTAGCTGTCTGACAGAACCCCCTGGGATCCCTGTCTTTCTTAATGCTGCTACACACATCAGTGCGTTATAATTAAAAGCACAAGTGGGAGTAGAAGGAAGGCATTGTTTTCTGTTGTGCTATAGCAAGGTGCAAAATATTGACTACCTATAAGAATTGCTGTAACACTTGCTGATGCCAGCAAACAGTAAGAAAAATAACGTGTCGACATACGGAAATATTTAGCAGCACTACAGTAGTTATCATTAGATTTGGTACAGCGATAACTATGAAAGCTATCTAGCCTTCTTTGGGCTAAATGACATCTTCAGGCCAATGTTTCAAACACCAGCACTGAATTACAATGTGAGCTGGCACTGTATGTGGAGGTGAATTATTGTTTGCTGCAGCATTGTGTTTTTAACCCTGATGAAAGATGGGAATTAGGACATTAGGAATTTATCCATGTGCTTGAATGTAAGCTATTTTACAATTAGATATTGTTACGGTATTTCCTGTATGTTACTGTATTTTATCATTAAAATGCAAGACACAAAATGTAGTTCATATTCTTTGCATTGGGGTACAGGGGTGCCAGAAGCTTATCACAGGTCTTTTGCAAATGTGTTGCTATTTGGTAGCTATGAAACAGTAAATGCAGCTTTTTTATTTTTTTTCTGTTGTTTTTCTTTTTAGTTGCAGTAGTTAAAAGGGAACTTATAAACAGTCAGATAAGTCAATCCATTCGATCATTGGTGAAATACAGTGATTTGTTGTGCTATGTGAAATAATAGACGACTCCTACGGGTTTTCTTTAAATAATATGTTTCCTGTACCGGAAACCACCCATTCAACCCTGTGTTTAAACTGTAGAAAAAAACATATACAGGTTTATGAGGTTTAGTAGTAAATTCCTAGGGATGTGGGAAGAAAATAAACAAAAACAATACCAGATGGTCCAGAAGAAGCCACATTTCATTATAATGTTTACTCTCATTTTAATAATAGAAAATCATCAGTACCAGTTACTGTCCATTTATTAACATGTGATGTGATTTTAAAACTACTGTGTGTATTATTTTGTAACGTATTTTTTATAATATTATAGTTGCAGTACTAGTGCAACAGCAAGCCTAGAGTAAGTCTTTGGCATGACACTGAAACATATTTATGGGTGCAGGGACAGGTATTGTATACCCAGAGAGCTTTGTCAGTTGTACCACCAAGAACGGGAATTTCCAAAAGAGCCAAACAAACAAAAAAACTCCAAACAAACAAAAAAACTCCAGTATAAAGCAGCCCCGAGCATAAGGTCTAGGTTTTTGCTTATTTTTTCAAATGCAATACGCGTATGTGCTCTTTTATTTAAGAGGAAATGGGAGCATCATACATCATAGTAACAATAAACTAAGCAGTGCATAATACAGCATCTTAATGTCAGCAGCAATGGCAAAATCTTGAATGTGTTGCATTTTTTAAATTATTGTTTTGGTCATTTGTCTTTTCCAGGGAAAATAGCGAAAACATAGACATTGGTGATAGCTGGAAACTTTCACATGGGTATGTGGTGTGTAATTTGGTATGAAAAGTAGTGAATTTGAAGAAAATAGCTGGATGGTTTAATCAATTTATATATACATGTGAAAAGTCACACAGTGCTATTGCTTATTACATTTTGGTCCTCTAGTAGCAATAATACGTTATCTGTCAGCAGTTTTGTGCTTTTCTGGACTGCTTGTTAAGTATGCAAGGCTTACCTCATTCAGATTTTAATTTGTTTTATAAGGAATGCTAATTATTTGGGCCATAGCCTAAACTTGCAAAGAGTTGTGATGCTGGTAAAGCGAATAGTATTAGTTTTATGTATTATGTTACCATATAATAATGGACAAAATGTATCGCTTTTCAGCAATTCAAACTATGTGATGACATTTTGTATTTATTTTTTACATATGGATTAACTGTATGTGGATGTACTGTACTATAGTCAATGTTAACACTTAGCTGAATACATTAATGATCAAGTAATATCTAAGTTACCTAACAGGCCAGACATCCAGTATTACATCCATGAGTGTCCTTTTTCTGAACCACTGATAAGTTATGTCTGGGTTGTTGATGGCGGTGACATCACATGCCGATTTCTGAACAGTGGTTTTCAATAAAAGATATGGCTGTCATATTGAGTTGGTGTTTCTTTTTAGATTACTGAGCACATATTTGCCGGTACACAGTTAAGTTCCAGCCAGACTGTTTGCTTCCTGTAGTTAGAGGTAACACATATTGATGGACATTAACCTCATGGGGTGTTATTGGATAAACATCTGGGGTGCAATTTCAGAAGGAGCTATGAAATCTAAAAATAGGTGCATGAGTAGCTGCTGCCTAATGGGCAGTTTACACCCCATTTTACAAAGGATCTAATAATTTAGCAAAGACATGTGGAGAGACTTGTTTTAATCATAAGATGCATTAGCTTCATGGCAATTGGCAAAGAAATACAAACAATTTTGAAAATATGTACATTAAATTAATCATAATTTTGGAAAAGTCCCATTTAGTAACAGTACTGTGTATGCTTTATCGTACATGGCGTGGCTGCATCAGGTATGATCACTGATGCTGTCAACATTCCAACGGACTGTAAAACAGTATTTATACATGTCAAGTTCGTATAACAGTAAGATTTTTTTTTTTAAAACAAACATCATAGAATATATAAGAGTAAAAAGGAAGGTGTCCTTTAATCTTCTATTGTGTTTTGTGATTTGCATCTGTATATAATTCACTTGATCACCGTTTAAGTTTAATACCTGTAATGGAAAATAAAGGGCTTAGTGGGACCTCTTGTGCATTTTTTAGAGGACAGAAAAAGCTGAATCATGTGAATCTCTTAATTAAAAGACAGTTTCCACAGCATGCATACAAAGCACAAGGGTCACTAGATTAAGTATTCACCAGAAACCTTCCTTGTAGGTTTATACAAACATGATGGTAAATTCAGTAAAAACACATTAAAAATAACATCACTACATTCATTTTTGAATATTCATATTTGAATATACGTAGACATAGTTTTGTTGAACCACTTGCGTTTCTTTATGCATTATATAATTGATTCTTAATGAGTATGCATTTGGTGAAATTTAAGAATCATGTGATGCTTCAGACATATGACGTATAGACTGACATTTTGCATAATACATTTTATGATAGGGGGCAGGATCTGAAAAGCAACAATTAAAAAGTCTGTTTGTATTACAAAAACAACAACAACAAAAAAACATTCTCTTTTATTGAGAAAAGTTCTGTGTGCTTGCAGAATTGATTGACTATGACATATTTACATATGGGTCCATACTAAATGGATTTGTAAACAATGCCAGTGAGACAGAACATTTTGTGAACATAACTGCACAGTATTATGAGTTGCAGTACCCTTATTCAGCCACAGCAGGGCATTTTCAGCACTGTATAATAATGGCACTATCTTGCAGTCCTTTTGCCATTATTTAGGGATGCACTTTAAACATGTACTGTAGAGTGTATCTAAATGCTTGATTTGTCCCCCATGATATAGCGTTCTATTGTATTTATTGTTTAATAGATCTCTACTTATATGATCGGTCCATATGGGCCTAATCAGGTTTAGTGGTCAAATCTCCAAACAACAACAAAAAAAGACCAACCGGTCAATACATTCCTGCTTTATGTTTGTGCTTTACTACTTACAGACATCTTTTGTCTCACTTGCAGTACTGAAGCATCTGTTGCTATGGTTATAAGCCATTCATTCCATATCGAATGTGACTCACACACCTTGTCTGTGTGCACTCCTGAGCTGCTCTGCAGTGTATGTTCAAGAGGTGGTGGGCGACAGCCCTCATGCTAACATGTACAGCATAGTTTTGTTTATTCAAGTATATTGTAACAGATTGTCCTTGTGTAGCTGTACAGAGACAGAGAGAGAGAGAAAAAAAGAACATGGGTGCATGTGGGTATGTTACATTATTCAGAGGCTTGTTCAGGCTAGATGAGGCATATATTTGTTTGTAACTAAAATAGTTAGTTTTTTTTAAATGTTAAATATTAAAAAAGATGCATACGTGGTCAGGTGTTTGAATCACGAGTACTACTATTACATGCTTTGTTGTCTCTTGGTAAGTGCAGTCTATATGTTTAGTTAGATTGCATACATTTTGCGTCATGTTTTGTATCATTTACGGCACTTCTGACAGCACGCGTGATGAAGATGTCAGTGCCCAAAGTGAAAGGAAAGTTTGCTTCCAAGTGTTTTTTAAACCTCATGCCATTTAGAAAAAACGTCCTCGATCACACATGTGCCAGCAGAGGAAGTTGAAGTGATCACAATGAGCGATCATATACTGTATATGCAAAAGAAAGATACTGGGAAAAAACAGCACTCTACAGCAAGCAGTTCTCAGAAATCCTGCTATGATGTCAACACGAAATGTGCTGAATGGAAGTGTAAAAAGTGATACAAAATGGACTGAATGGGCTTACACTGCTTCTAAAACATAAAGTAACTGAGGCACACAGACAGAGAACATTTTTAAATTTTCAGACCACAATTACTGGTTAAGGACACATATTTTAATATTTATTGGTCTTGTTAAAATCAATGCATTTCCCTGAATTTTGACCTTTGTTTGGTTCCAGAATGCATTTAATATGACCTTAATGAATTGTTGGTTATTTACTTTAGGCATTTTAAATAATGATTGGTGAGAAAATGGAAAAAGTCTACCTGTTAATTATTTTTAAAGCCTTTCTTAGCCCTACCGTAAAGCGCTGTTGTGCATGTTTATTTACAAACACTGAGTAAACGAAACAAAGAAACACGGCACAGGGGCCAAAATAAAAAGTTCAAACAAAACTTGAAAATGACCGCTTCCACTGACCCAGGCTGAGCAGTGCGTTCTCTAGACGTTTGCATCCTTCTCCTTCCAAACTCCTTCACTCCTTATTTCATTTTTAGACATCTCTTATTGATTTACAGATATCTTAAACTTAATTTGAGATACTTTAAAAAATGCATAATGCAGATATCTCAAAATGTTTTAAAGATATTAATTCAATCTGAGATATCTCAAAATGTTTTACAGATATATTTAAATATTTTAAGATATATGAAATTTCATTTTAAGATATCTAAATGATCATTTTAAGATATCTGTAAATGATCATTTTAAGATATCTGTAAATGATCATTTGGCTTGCCATAGAGAACACACTCACACACACAGTGAGTAAAGACATGCAGATCAGTGTATTCATTTTAAACATTATTTCAGCTTTGTTTTTTTTTTGATGATGCTTGAGGAATGAATGCAAATTTATGTTGGCCTCTCAACACATATATTTCAAAACTAGTAACAAGAAACGTAGGAGATTAGTTTAAGGACTAAACAGTACGTTTTGTATTGTTACCTGTCACAAAAATATGCTGCAGACAGCTCTCTGCAGCTAGAAGTATAGTGGAGTGAATGTGCTATGTATTAGTCAAGGGAAAGCCAAGGTTTAGTGTCTTATTTTGGATCCTGAGATCCTCTTAAAGTAATTCAGTAGACCGAGACTGTCAGCAACTTTACGAGGCTAGGACAGGGCTATGATTTTTTTTGTTCTTACTCCAACAGGTCTGCTATACTGTTTTAGAGCAATAACTGCATCAGGATGAAAATATTGTTTTTGAAGCCATTGTTCTTGGGATCACCAGGTGAGCTACACCAGTTTTGCATGATTACAATTGCTTTTGCATCTGGTTAACTTTATGCAACCTTTGTTCAAAATAGGGAAGTAGTAGTTTGCAAAACAAATCGAGATACATTAAATTGAAAGGCTCCTTTGTTGGAGCTAATTTGCTTAATTCATTCCAGAATACTACAGTGTTGCTATGTAACTTTTACCTGAATTTACATAACGTGTGAAAACTTACTTTAATAATTTAAAACATTAACTGTACAAATCCTTACCATTTTAAGTATCTCATCTCGTGTTTAAATGATCAATTGTTTCTTCAAATGAAAATGGCAGCAGTATGTTGTACATATTAAATTTGCCTCAAGCACCATTTGGTAATATCTTGGTGTTCAAAAATTCAGATCTGAGAATAAAGAGTGATGTTACCTTTTGTATTATTCCAAATAAAATGTGCATGAACATACCTCCCATACAATACCATTTCAACATTCAACATTCATATTTTTCATAACAGGCATAATTACAGAAAGTGCATGGTTCAAGTATCTGTTTGTGGCATGCTTTTTCACATCAGTGACACCTGATCGACAGTGCTTACCAAAATGTGATTTAACTTTGTACATATTACAAGGAATTTAACCCATGTACAATACTGTCAATGCAAGTCAAGGTAACCCACTCTTCACTGTATTAACAGTGCATCAGTGAATATCTGTATTTTGTAAACTGCTCATCTACATTTGATTAAACTTGTTATATGTTACAAGAAGGCACGCTTCATATTGTAAATGTGAAACTTTTCAACTTTACACGTGTAGCATTATAGTTTTGTATTTTTTTTTGTGGTATGCACAAGTACTTAAGGTAATTTCTATTTTCATTACTATAGCAAGTGGACAGTCGATTCGCAAATGAGGTACTGACAATTAAGGCAATTTGTTTTTGTAATTGATACTGAGAGTTAAAGTATTTCAGCAGTTTACTAATGGGTTTTCACAAATTACTGACAGGGAAAACCTTAGGGGATAATGGGACTGACAGCTCAGACTGTACAGTTGTTCTTCGATGAGATGTATGTTCTGGACACTTCTGTATGTAGGGGATTCTTCCTGGACTTTGAGAAATAAACTGAACAGGTTAAAATAATATTTTGTGAAAGATTTCACAAATTTTAAGGTTTGTAGCCCCTTAAAGTCAGACCCAGACACAAGAATTTGAAGTTTTTAATAGCACTTTTGTGCCGTTTTATTAATTACAGGAATAAAAGGCAATTGCACCAATTGCACCAGGGCTTCCCAGCATCCGTGAGACACTGTCAACCGACAGTATCTGTTGCGTTTGGGGTGTAGCCGTAAGGCATTGAGTCACACTTGGATCGGGAGCATGTGGAGTAACCCCAGTTGGATGGTTGATGAAGCTGCGGCCATCAGACCCAATAGTTTCTGACACAACACCAATTGTACTGTGGATTCCTGTTGAAACAGGGCTAGACAGTTGTGAATAGCGGCTACTCTGTCATCCGACAGGTAGGCTTGCATTGTAAGGGAATCCAGCCTGAGACCCAAGTAAACTGTACTTTGCTCCGGTATTGACTTTTGGCCTTGTTGAGGTTGAGCAACAGTCTCGCCTGATGCGCTGCCACTGCTCCGTCCTGCGACTGGGAGCAGATCAACCAGTCGTCTAGATAATTCAGCACCCTGATCCACTGCACCCCCATTGAGGTGTCTTGGGTCTAAGGGGGGCGAAGGCCCCAGTCCTTTTTTGGCACTAGAACATACCTTGAGTAGAACCCCTCCTCTTGATAGGTGTTCTACGAGGCGTATGGCTTGTTTGAGAAGTAATGCCTGAGGACCAAGACCTCTAGAGGGTCACTCACGGTTGTAACCGTGATCCCTCGAAGCGCGAAACAGGTTTCTATGGTGGTGAGCCCCCTAAGAGTCTGAGGTGCAAATGCGCCAGTTTTGCAGCTTGTGTTGTGAGAATCGGTGGGTCTGAGGCCGCAGGCTTTCAGGGGCCTAGCTGGGGCTGCTGAGGCTGTTCCCCCTCCCTGCGTCCCCCGTCCATGCGGGCAGCCCCGGGTGTTAGCTGCCGCAGAAGCCTGCAGGCAGTACCTCAGGTTGCCAGAAGGTGCAGTTGGGATCGGGACTGTCTTGGTTACCGTAGTCACAGGC
This sequence comes from Acipenser ruthenus, assembly GCF_902713425.1. Classification (NCBI taxonomy): domain Eukaryota; kingdom Metazoa; phylum Chordata; class Actinopteri; order Acipenseriformes; family Acipenseridae; genus Acipenser; species Acipenser ruthenus. The sequence goes on along the minus strand of NC_081200.1, from coordinate 6,797,679 downwards.
AGACGCCAGCATCTCATCCTGTCCTGTACCGGAGCACGGGAAGGGAGCATTGCAGCCACCTGTCGAGAAGCCTCACGCTCCCTATGGAAGCATTGCAGTATCTCCTCTACCGCTGGTCCAAAGGTATGGCGCGTCCAACAGGGCTGACTTGTCCGCATCCGGGACCCTGGCCTGTGACAGCCAAAGCTATCACAGGCCAAGATGAACTACTTACAGTACAGCAGTCCTTCACATCCTTTTTTTTCCCCCAGCAGAGTTCAGTGCCAACACAGCAGGGAATAAAACAAGGGCTGTCTGTTTACCTCGTCCTCAGCTTGGATGGTGAAAACTTAAACTCAGAGTAACAGAGCTTTGCCGGTCACTCTAAGTGCTATCCGAAAGCTGGCTGAAGATATCTCCTTGAGGGGGTTTAGTTGTTTTGTTTTTTATTCGATTGGAATTTTACTCAGTCTTGTACAATTATATTTATATATATAAAAAAAAAACTTGCTTACTATCTATGAGAAGATTTAGTTTTGGTTTCTCTTACAGAGAAATTACAAACAAGCAGGTAAATCAGAGTGAGAAAAATAAATAATAACCGAGTAGGATATATTTTAGCTTTAACAGAAATCAAACCGATATTCAGAGGTAATATTTTTCGTTAAGAAAAACAACTGCAACTCAACTAACGTTCTCTCTCCTCTTCTTGCCCCGCCCGATAGCAACCAATACACACTCCTGATTCGCTGGTACAGTACTCCCTGACCTCCCAACTCCCACCTAATTGGCTCTCGTTAACTGTCAGTAAATGTACTGTATTCAAGCCCCAAAAACACACAAGAGTATAGTGCTGCAGATCGGAGCCTCTCATGGCACAGCTTCTAAAATGCCTTAAATCATGTAGTAAAATATTGCAGCATTTGTGAAGCATAGTATTATTAATAAAGGCCGCCCTCGTATAATCGCCACCCTCGTTTAAGGGCTGTAGTCATTTTGATCAATTTAAAATAAACGCTGTGGTGCCAAATTGAAGTAATACAGTATTTATTTATTGGTTAATTATCACCTGCACCTGGCTATTATTGTAAATTAGAGCCAGGTACAGGTAGTCTCTTCAGGGCTGCTGTGTGAAGAGCCTGACTGTGTGTGTTATCGCATGCAGTTTAATATGTTGTACTTCAAATGGATTTTGTGAAAAGATGCAGATAATAGCTTCAGGATTGTATTTGCTGTAAGGGGTAGATAGGGATTTGCTGAGTAATCAATTGTCCTCAGAAATCTGATTTAGGAAACCCAGTTAAAATTTTTCTTTTTCATAGAAGCATTTTCACTAGCGCTGTTCAATTTCAGTAGGAATGATCATATTTTCAGTGCAGTACTAATCACTATTAGATTAACATATAATTGAAGAGACGGACATGTTTATTGTATTAATCTTTTTTTTTTTACCCCGTTTTTATCCCAATTTGAAATAGCCAATTGTATTTTAGGCTCAGCTCACCGCTACCACCCCCGCGCTGACTCGGGAGCGGCAAAGACGAACACTCGCTGTCCTACGAAACGTGTGTCGGCAGCCAACCGCTTCTTTTCACTCTGCAGGCCCGCCATGCAGCCAACCCAGAGCTACAGCGTCGGAGGACAACGCAGCTCTGGGCAGCTTACAGGCAAGCCCGCAGGCGCCCGGCCAGTCTACAGGGGTCGCTGGTCGCTGGTTTGCTTGGCCAATTGTGCGTCACCCCCTAGGAACTCCCGTCCACTGTTGGCAGTGGAATAGCCTGGACTCGAACCGACGACCTCCAGGCTATTCCATGCGGAGTATTGTATTAATCTTGCATGTAATACATTATCTAATATACAGTATTGACCAGCACAAGTAACACAGTTGATTAATAAACCATTTTTTATTACAACAATTTCATGGAGATCAAACTTTCAGTTTTACAGTTGCCCCTTTCATTTCCTCATGACTTTAACCAGGCAGAATCTTTGTCTCTTTTAAGGCCTTGTAATTCGTTCCAAAGTCATTTGACCCATGTGTGACCCATGCTTGGCTTTTCTTTAGTTCATGTAGAACGTTTGATGAAGTGTTGTACTCGCAGTAGTGTTTATTTAACATCATAACAATATGCAAACATGTTCCAGATGCAGTTGTTAATTAAGCCCCCCCCCCCTCCCCAGATAAAGTTAAAACAATGTGAGTGGCAGCTTAATCCTCTGTGGAAGTGGGTGTACTCCTGCTGAAGTGTTTTTCTTTAAAATGTGGGAGCATAATTATGGTAGATTGTGTTTACGGTAGGCACATTTTTACTGACCCTTTCTTTCTTTAGCCATATTATTAAATTTGTTTTGTAAGAAGGCTCTGTTTATCAAGAAGAGACAAACTGGCTATTCTAAGCACACAGTCTGTTCCAATATTGAATATATGTCTTGTGATGTATTGATTAGACTTACTGTTTTACATATATCGGTTGATGTTTATGAAACTGATATACATATACTGAAGCTTACATTTCTGCCTCTTTTTTATAATGACATACTTTATGTGGATACATGATTTTCCACTTCTTGGGAATCGAGCCCATAGTTACTGATATACTTAAAAGCAAAAATACCTTTGTCGTCTCTATTTTTTCAGTACCTTTGCTTCAATAAACAGACATTTCTTCAAAATTAAAGGATGGCTTTGATTATTAACCATTGGGGTGTTATTAATTGCAACTGATGTTTAAGTTCCTGCTAAAGTTATTCTTAGAGTAGGTTTGACATTCATAACTATAATAGTTATATGCATAATGGATAGCTTTACTACATTTTAAAAGCCTTATTTTTAGCTGAAGCTTGGAGGACTGATTCTTGTAATGACTTGTGCCAGCACATTAGAAAGCACATGATGTGCTGAAGCATTCAGACATTCCAGGCTTGCCATCTACCAGCCTGAATCCTTCTGGACAGTGATGTCTTATTGGGTACTGAAGCTGTACATTGCTCACAAAGCTAAGGTAAATGCAATCCTTATTCTCCATGCAACAAGTTGTGGGGAGTTTGGCTATGCATTTTTTTTTATTTCTACCTGGAATCTGAGCTGAACCCCCCCCTCACCAAAAACAGACTTACAGTACAGGTACTGTAATTTTCAGATCTCTCAAGACTTTCTGTGTGTAATATATTTGGTTAAAAATAGTCTATGTATGGTGTTCTTATAGCAATAATATTGAATGTTAAAGATAACCTTTAATATGAAAAGAATATTAATAAATGAATTACTTACTCCTTAAAAACATGTATTTAAGGAAGTAAACTTTTGCCATTTCTGAATGTTAAAAATGTATTCACTGCCTCCAAATGAGGCGCCGTGCCAGTTTAAAAAGCAATGTGTTTTTTTGCTAGCTAGTATTGACTTCACCTTAAATGGCTGTAACAGACGAGGAGAGATATTTGGCGATGCAGTGAGGAAGTAGCTTTATGAAGTCACAGTCACACCCAAGGATTTTTGTTATGATTGGTAACTGGGTTGATGTGTGACACAAATTCAACTACACTAAACCTATGAGTGTTGACATTAAACAGTAGCCTAAGTATTTAACATCATCTTTAGTGTTTTTAGTTTTGTATTTAACATCATCTTTAGTGTTTTTAGTTTTGTATTTAAAATAATCTTTAGTGTTTTTTGTTTTGTTTGGCATGTCCAACTGCGCTTATTTATTTATTTTTTCTGTATCATATAATAAACCATTGTGGACATCTGCTTCATAACAAATCAACTGTGCAAATGTAGACAAATCACATTTTAAATTTTCTGTACTTACTGGACCCTCCCTGGGCCTTGGTTGTTCCCCAGCATCAGTATTGCATGTTGGGAAACGGCATGTAAGGAAGAATGAGAGAAGAGATGGGTCAAGATATAAATATCTTCTGAAAAAAACAATACATTGCCCCCAGCAAGCCTACTTAAGAAATCTACCTTGGGAAATCTAACATTTTGAGGATTTTCAATTAGCTCCTAAAATCACAGTTTCACAATAATACAGGAGAGTCACTAACCTGATACCATTGCAATAATACGAGAGGATCTCTAGAGATGCGGTGAAACAGGAGCTGTATTTAAAACAAATCAATAAAAAAACAGAACCAGTGTTGTCCTTTTGTTAATGAAAGAGACTCCAATAATATATTGCCTCAACACGGGTTAAAATACTGACAGTAATCAATGAGCTATCAATTATTGATATTAGTGGAGCAATAATTCGAACATGTAATAATTCTAGAATAGGTTTAGGTGCTGCTGAATTTCTTCTTTCTGAAGGCAGTATTGCAGAGTTCAGTGTCTGTCCTCCTTGAAAAGTAATGACACTGAGGCATCTGTCTCTGGTATGGCCCCCCTGTGACAGTGGGTCTCTTGTATCTGATTCGCTGAATGTCATAAGAAAGTACTATACAGCATGGGTTACAGATCTGGTGATCACAAGGTCATGGTAATTTGCTGACATTCAGTGCTGTAGAAATCCACTTGTACTTTAGATAAGAATAGGCAGCAGCATTGTTTTTGATTGAAGATGAAAGCCGGCCTGTGTTGCTAGAGAAGGGCAAGCTGCAGACTGCAAAACTTATTGCTGGCCTGACAGATTTCCATCAGCCACGATGATAAGTATGTTTTGAGCATGGGTGGTTACAGGCTACCTCAGACTCAACTACATAGCAGACAGCAAACCAAAGCATTCTGTGGCTGGTCAGTTGAAAACTAGTTTCATCAGAGAAACAGCACACGCCTGTTGTTCAGTTCTGTTTCCTCGCATCAGTGCTGAATTTGTGTTGTATGCTGTAGATACCTCTGACCTATTTTGCCTGAATCAGTGGTGTAATATCCAGATACAGAAGTTTAGCAACCCTTGTCAAAGCATTTCATCCTCGTGCTCAGGCTCAGCTTGACATACAGTAAGCGCTCTTTAATGAAAATGTCATTTTAAAATAGTTTTCACTTGTCACAAAAGAAACTGTTCTATCTATTAAGGTATACAACCCTTTGCTGTAAAGAATATATTGTTAAAGAAAATAATAATAATTCCACACAGAAATACCCTTTTTAAAGTAAATCCCAAATAAGGAAGCTGAAGTCAGATGATGTTCCTGTTTTCAGAGTCAATGGGGAACAAGATCAGATACACAGTTTTGTTTAAAATGTAATGAGTCAAATCCCAATTCGGTACAAAGAAAACTTATAGGGTTTCCAGTATATAAATGAAAGGATTTATGTTAACACTAATATTTCAAATGTAATATGAATACCAAAGCCCTGCTAAAACTCTAAGAGAATTGTGAGTAGGTGGTGTGTTTGATTCCTTAGTAGTTTTTATTTTTATTTTTAACTGTTTTATGAGAACAATAATTTGATTATTTTCATCTTCTTCTCTTTGTAGTAAGAAACAGCAGGTGATCTTTTAAATATCTCGATCACATTTATGAAATTTAGCTCACATGGGTTTCTATTATGGGTTTGCTCTGTAGATTGACAAAAATATCTGAACCCTTTCTTAAAAAAAAAAAAAAAAAAAACTAAAAGGGTTTAACCAAACCTTACTCAGGCTAAAAACTAATAAAGCAAGACTGAACAAGTTTAATGAATAGAGCTTACTGTTAAAAAAAGAAGAAGAAAGAACTGAACCATTTACATTGATCACATAGCGTTTAAAATATTTTAACACTTAACTGAATAAATATAGGCTGCCATTTATTTTTACTGGGCGCTTCTAGCAGCCAGGTCACCACTGCAAACCTCTCAAATAACACGTACTGTAGGCCACTCAGATTCTGAAAAACCTCAAGTAACTCTCGCACTGAAAACAGCAGCTCTGTCAAGAAGGTGACCTAAAACTCACAAAACTGTCTTCAGGCCAATACAGTGACCAGTGTTTTTTTTATGTTTTTATTACTAAATATATTAAGTGATTTAAAGGGTTCATTGAGTAACAGTAGTAGGATTTCTTTATTATTAATATGTAGACCTTTTATCCCCTCATTTTTTAAAAAAGATTAAATAAATCTCTAGCACTAACAGTTAAGGACTAAACATTTTCAAAATACCCGAGAAGGCTCATGAGTCTCTTATGCCAAAGAAATGTCACTGCAGGACACATCTCCTTTTATTGAAGTTTAATCTCCTCTACCGGGCACTGGGCCTACTTGACCAATGCTTTTAATTGATATACTGTATGTCACTTTAATTTGAAATGCGTTTTGGATGAATACTGTATATTAGAGTGATGTAGAAACTATTGGCTTCTTTATTTGACAGTGTTAGTCGTATCTCTGTGACATGTTTCAACAGGTGAATTGGAAACGTTTGGCAACTAGGCATACCCTGCATTTCTATCAGTACCTGTGCCTCTGAACCTGACCAGTTCTGTCACAGAATCTAATCCTCAGTACATGTGCAAGATTGTAACTTGCAGCTTCCTAGTATGGATGGATGGATGTTTGTATGAAAGGTGGGACTAGTAACTTGTGAATGACTTGTGGGATTCATTTGATTAATTAAGTACACACCTTCATACTGATTGGTGAACGCAGCATGAACAATTCTGGTTTTATAGCAAACCAGAAGATCACAAACACCCACCCGCTGACCATTAATAGATCGACATAATGGTGTGATAAGATGTGTTATGCAAACAACCTGATGTTATCTCTATCACGTGCTCTATTCACAAAACGTTAAGGAATGTTTTAATGAATGTGTTTTTTTTCTTAATGACTGTTTTATTTATTTATTTATTTATTTATTTATTTATTAACTGTGTTTATTAACAGTGCTTTGGAAAATGAATGCAAACTTATAAAACTGTTTAATGAACTTTACTGTAATTAATCAAAATGGGACTACAATAACGGTGTGTGAATAGGGCCCAACACACCCAGTGGAAAGTTTTATTGTCTTTGTAACTTCTATTGGTTATACAGTGGATGCACCACAAAAACAAATGGTTACTATAGGAAGCTTAAGTGTGGAATGCTATTAGGAAGATGTGTGCCCTACTGTTTGCATTCCATAGTTGTTATCCTAAGGTAATTGCAGTGGTGCTAGTTTCCACAGCTTTTGGTGTTGCAGTGAAGCCATTGAAAATGTCTTGTTAATTCGCATTGCTGCCTATATTTGCATAACATATTCAATAATTTACCTTTCAGCATATGACCGTCCTAACAATTTTAAAGTGGCTCGCTATAACTCTACTTACTAGAAGCCCGTAGCAGTCAGTTCAAAGTATTGAGCCAGGACTGAGAAGAAAGCCTTAAAAGGCAAGGAATATCATTTCAGTTCCTGGCATCCACTAAGGAAATGCTAAAACAGGCCTAGTTTTGCCAGGTCGTGCAGCGAGAGCTGTTGAGCGCATGTCAAGTAAGTTTATTTTTTCATAATATTTTGATATTTCTTACTCAGTTGCATGTTTTTTCACACATCCTCTATAATAAATGGATGTCATGTTATACTGTTACTCATGCAAGTTATATGACTGGATCTGTAGCACATACAAATTGGTGTGAATAAAAAAAACAAATGAACTGGCAATACTACTGTTCCGTCTCAGCACAGGGGGGGTCCATGAGACAAAAAAAGCCAATTCATTTAGTGGAGGCTTACAGCTCCAGCTTGTTTTAATCATTTTAAATGTTGCAAATGCCAGTTTATTAACAAAAGAATGCAGAGGCCTTTACAAAACATAAACCCCTCCTCAGTGCTTCCTTGTCTAGATTACAGATGTATTTAGCATTATCCTCAAATGTCCTTTTTTCAGTTCTGCTCAAGCTGTAAATCAAGCTATGGAAAAGCTTGAGATAGCTCTTGGATACCACGAGCGGCTTGTGATGATTCGGTGTGCCTCAGTTAAAGAGACTAGACTGTACACCGTGTTGTTGAATTACAAAGTTCTGTTTTAACATTTCAAAATGGTGGTAAAAATATCAAAAACATTTCTAAGTGGTCAAAGGTAATGAGTTAGTCAGAGGTGAGGTCACAAAAGGCTGGGTGAGCCCATAACAGTTGTGGCCCTTATTAGGGTAGGATTTTATGAACAGTTGTCAATAAAGGTTTATAGAAAGAGCAGGTTCAAACAACAGGATGAGTTTTTATGAGCACCAGCTCAGTCACACACAACAGTGCAGGACAGTTCAGTCCAAAATGGCAAATGACTGTTCAGGGTGAAATTAGCTATCTTCCCCTTTTTTCAAACTTCCGTTCCTGCATTCCATTGAGAACAGTGGAGCACGGTAGGAGACACTGCCACAGACACTTTCCCTTGGAACAGTGTTTTGGAGTGAGAGTTTAGATGGGTAATCCTTACTGGATAGGGAAGCAGCAATCTCTCCTGATTTATTGAACCTGACTGGAACTGGGAACAGTCCAAAGTATTTTGTGTTTATGTGTTTATGAATCCCAAAGGTATTACAAATTCACTAACCGTAGCATATTACTGTATGTAGTTGTATGACCGTAGGTGCTTATGTTTGTTTCTTTGATCAAATATACAGTAGATCAGCTGGATGATTGTGAAGTTTTGGGACCAGTCTTCTCTGTGGGTGCTGTTTGAGTCAAGCAGTGGTTGCATGCTGTAAGACCAGGCATGAAATGTTCATCCTATACATTTCATTCTGAATTGTGATTGACACACAGAAATAAGCCAGTGCTGTCTATTGAATTTTAAAGCATGACATATAATAAAAAAAATCCCTTTGAAATATTAAGATTGAAATGGAGAAAATCAGGCTTAGAAATCCTGCAGTCAAGACTACATCTGAATTATACAGCTACAAATTGACAGCAAAAAACAGACAAGCTTCTCATGATAAGAAAGCTTTCGATTCAGGTTTGCACATTGTAAAATAGTTACAGGACTGGACACAACTGCTTAATGTATTCAAGTTTCACAAGTTACAAGTTAAAACAATCCCTGGGAACAGTTTGACACGTTTACTCATCAGATAACGTATACACTTTGTGCAGCCATTTAAACAAATCACTAATTATTCATATCAATTTATAAGCAGTTACAGTTGCATTTATGTCAGTACTTTTGTTTAATATAAACACTTTAAATGATAGATTTACAAACGTTTAAAAATATAAATATATATCTAGTGTCTGTTTTATGCTTTATAAACTTAATGATAAAACATTGGTGTTCATAGCTGTGCTATAGCCTACTAAGTTGTATAGCCTTAACATACATTAAGATGAAGTCAAAATATAATTAACATTATACTGCAAGAATTATGTGTACAATAGCCATTATAATTACAGTAACACTTGACTAAACAGAGTTTTGGCATTGCCTAGCCTCCCCCACTTGGATAATAATAACTTCCTAGTTCTAGGGTGGAGATGTTTAGCAAAGTTCAGCTCATCTTTTTGCTTCCTCTGTAGCATATGTGCAATTTCTTTTATCGCCCTGCCTGTTGCTTGTTGGTATTCTACATCACATGTTTAAAAATATATAGATGAGGTCATTTACCAGGGCACTTGTTTTGTAAGCTATGTTAATTTAAAATGGGGGTCATTTGTAATGTTGCTAAATTTAGCGTTGCACGTAGGCTCATTACAAACCATTTGTTCAAAATGTAGTCCTTACCTTAGTCTTTAAGCCATTATTATCCTTTACCTTGGTAGTCTAGACACAGAATTTTGAACGTTGTAATTGCACCTAATCTAGAATAGAGTGTGTTGTTTAAAATAAACACAGAGACATTTTTACTACTGTAGTGAAAAGCATAACTGATTTAAACATGTTTTTTGAAAACAAATGTAAAAAAGTGTAACTCCCTTTTCATTTCCAACATTCATTTGTAAGCATTGCTTATTTACATCTGAAACTGTGGAATTTGAGCATGCTAAAGCTGCATTGGGTCATTTATTTCACAACAAATCTCACTCCAGAACAACCCCTCGAGATTCTACACTCCTGGTTGTGGGAAAGTTAAGGATCTAAGTCATGCCAAACTAAAAAAGAAATAATGGAAGGGCCACAAAATACTGTATTTTATTTATTTACACATTATATGAATACCCATTACCAATTCTCTTCACTATTACGAAAAACCAAACAAAACACTGATTCCGATTATTCAGTCACGGTATGGTGAAGTCAAAATGGTGACACAATGCACAAATCATGCCCATGTGAACTAGAGGGCACAACATGCTGTTAGATGCCTAATTCAGATTGTTTGATTCTTCATTTTAATAACAATACAATAGAACTGGTATCTGGTTAATTCAGGGATGAGGAACGTTCCTAGATCAGTTCTGTATGATAGTATGTATTTGAAGGGGTCAAAATAATAATAATAATTAAAAAAAAAAAAAAAAATATATATATATATATATATATATATATATATATATATATATGTATATGTATATGTATATGTATATGTATATGTATGGATGCTGTTGGGGGCCAGTCCTGCCATAAGAAGGTTAAAGGATTGTCAGCAATAAAAGTCATAATGTTTTTCAATATAGAATGTCGACATAGGGCCCTATTTTCACACTGTGCCTGCTTTTGCTAATTTTATAAGGTCAAAAAGAACATCATAATCACACTTTCGCTAATTGAACCTGTTTCACATTTCCCTTTTGCTCATAATTTTTTTTTTTTTCAGAATTGATGTGCCTTAGACCAGAATATGTAACTGAAATGAAGGGGTTTTAGAAATCTTATATTACAAAACAACAACATTTTAATTCTTCATTGTTTCAGTGTATTATTCTTCCTTTTTTATCTGGTCATGTAAATAACATAACTTCCATTCCATGGATAAAAAGGTGCATTGACATAATGCAAAGAGTTTGTGAACAAAAAAATATCAATGTACTGTTAGTGCATTATGTTATTCCAATGAATTACTGTGTGATTTTCTTTCCTAATGCATTTTACACTTCAAACTAGCCCACACAGTGCCATGCAGGGAGATTCAATTTTTCTTCTTATGGGCATGTTTCCCCTTTCTTACTGTCTGACATTTTAAGGTGTGTATAATTCAAGTGCACTGTTACTACAGGATGTGACACAGATAGGTAAAGTGACTTTGATCTAACAATTCTCAAACTGCAAGGCCCTTGCACCTGCTCTGTGGTCAGGTAAGCGTTATCCGTGCCAAACAGATAGTGTGCAGATAATAACTGTTTCAGTTTCGCAAGGCTTTATCAGTTACAAGCAGGCAGCGCTGCTTAAGGAAGGAAGCAACAGGGGCACTGACAGAATTCAAGAACACTTGTTGGTGCTCTTGTCAGTTTGTACAAGAATTCCGTAGTCCAGATGCAACTGGTCAGATTAGCATCATACTATAATGACATGCAAATGGGGGATACGACATACTGTACACAGCGTAGAAAACATTAACAAAAACTAAATGTGTTGCCACTGGTGGTTCATTGGGTTTCAGACCAGTTTAATCTTTCAGTGTAACAAGAGTGGAAATAGCACTTTGTGTCCTGTGCTAGTATGGTTTTCACTTACAGGGTAAGAGAAAAAAAAAGGTGTTACCCTTTGCGGTGAAAATAGTATGCAGAACTGCAGTCGTTGTTATGGTAACTGCAGCGAATAACTAATCTGATGTGCTTAGACCTATAGAGTTTGAAGAGTGCAATTATTCAGGTCTTTCACAGCTTCCTCTTCAGCCAGGTCATCTTCCCTGAAATAAGAAAAAGGATGTTGTAATTAGCCCAGAATGCATTGCAAGCTCTAGCACTTGAGTGACTGGTTTACTGAGTTATTTAAGCAGCCTCTAAGAAAAATCAGCATATCAATTGCAGGCAGGTAAGACATACACTTGTTTATTTACGTACAATATTTAATTAACCTAAAGACAAATAGGCAATTGTTAACAGTGTATAATACATGAAAATCTTATTTATACAGCTCATTAGATGCTCTGCATTTTTAATTAGGAAACATGCTTTGACTGAAGTCTTTACCGTACTTTATGCCCATTTGACTGAGAGAAGATTATTATTCTCTCAAAATTAAAAAAAAGAAAGAAAGGAATTCTGCTGTAAAGCACAGAGATGGTACATTATTAATGATTTTTTTTTTTAATTAACATTTTGTTAAAAGAAAACTGAAAGTAATTTCTGTTCATTTTTGTGTTGGTGTATGAGGGGTGTGCTGGTGCTGGAATTGATTTAATTATTTATTTATTTAGCTTGTTATTACAAAATTCTACACTTTTATTTTTATTGTTTTTAATTCTTTATGAATGAGTTAAATTCAAATTGGTGTAAAGTAAATTGCTAGAAACAGAACCAAAAGACTGGGCTGGATTTCTGTTAGTTTGCTGCCACTTTTAAAGTGTTTCTACATTTATGTATTTATTTTTTTATACATTTTTTTTTTTTCTGAAAGGAAATGAATAAGAACCAATTTAAATGACATGGCAATTTGGAGTAATAGCCCTAAGTGTCTAAAATCAACAGTGGTAAATAGCTGGATAAATAGCTGAAAATGTTTTAAATACGTGACACCCAAAATATATATTTATCTGTTGCTTTAAAGTGGAAAAGAACATTGTATACTTTAAAATTCAAATATGATGAGGTGACTTTAAATTGCTTTTCTTTTGTGGGTGGCTTGACTTCTTTATCTGCAGTTTGAGTTTTATTTCTATGCTTGTTGTGCTTGTCATCTGAGGCATCTTATTTTAGTGTATGACGATGAGAGGATTCAATCTTATAATATATAAGACATTAAGGAGAATCCAGAGTCAGGGTTGTCTCTGGAATGTGGAATGATAATTTCATTATATTCCCCAATTGCGTGGCAGCTACAGTAGATATAGTTGTTTTTGCATGGTCCGGGGGTTTTGGGTATGACCTCAGAAGGTATGTATAATAGTTCATAAACACTGTAAAATGGAGGTAGAGGAGGTTAACTATAGTTATTAAAAGTAAAATAAATATACATTGGGGTATTAGGTAAGAGCCAGGGCTTATTTTGCCAATGTGTTTTGCATGCTTTGGTTGAATTTTTCTCACAAGCATTAGGTATGTATTTAAATGAGGCTTCAATTGAAAGCAATGCAAAGTTTTGTATCTACAACGATGATGTTTCACTTATTGGGCAGATGTGAGTTCAAATATACATACAGTAGTAATAATTTACTGGGCCTTGTAAGCAGAGCATGTGAGCGGAGTGGAGCGGGACCATTTTGCTAGGAGTGTGGAGTGGAGTGGGTAAAGTGCCTGAGCGCGAAAAGCCTCTGGCATCGCTCCCACTCCAACACCTGCTCCACAAGCTGTTTTGCAAAGGAAACATATTTGACACTGTACATATAAGATATGATCCATAAACGATGCAGCTTTTGCGATGCTCTGACAATATTGTGCAATCTATGAAATCGCCCTGTATTATTAAAATTAACAAATTAATCAATAATATCCAATTTGCACATTAAGAGTTGTATTACACCAGCAAAAGCCATTGTGTGCTTGTATATGAACCATGTTAATTGCACATTTCACAAAGCTTATACAATTGAAAAATTCTTTACCCACATGGTATGTACAAAAGGGTCAGTGTATGCTAGGATCCCAAGCTGAAATACGACCCCATCGGCTTGGGGTTAATTTACTTTTTAGATAGCTGAAATCGTGTCGTGTTCGGCTTGGGGTTGTCTTGCGAATGATCCCCTCGAGATGCAGAAGATTCACTTTACCCAAAGCGTTTTCAACACTTCATGCAAAAGTGAGACTGAATTATTCTCCAGGGAAACAAATATAATTAAAAAATAAATAATGAAAAAATAAAACCCCTGCTATTGCTGTAATAAATATTTTGCAGACCTTTTTTTTATCCTAAGTGTGAACGTGTCAATTATACTTATCAAATGTATTTTTGACAGAAATGAATGTTTTAATAATCAGTTTTACTAAAAACGTAGTAGTACTTACTGGAACCGGATCCCTGATATTTGTATCCGATTCGTCGGTACCAAAGCAGGAACCGGGTACCCGATTTCAAAGAAACCGGTTCGCATTTTGGAAGCGATTTACACTAGCAGAGGAGCGTGAGTGGAACTGTCGGCAGAATTAGAAGCACCGGAGCAGAGTGGACTGGGGAAATAAAAGCCTTGGTTCTAAAGAGGAAGGGAGTGAGGAGCGGTGTTTATGAGCGCTCCATTCCACTCACATGCTCTGCTTGGAAGATTTCTAAGCCCTGGGAGGAAGGGCTAGAAACTGCAAGGCCTTTACAATTTTTTTTAATGTAATAAATACTGAGACTGTGTAAAGGACATGCATACGAATAAGCACATCCAAAGTTAAAATGTCATATTTTTCTATTTATTTATCTATTTGATAATAAGGTGTTTTTTGGGGGGGTTTTTTGGTGATACTTAACCTTTAATATAAATATGACCTGGTGGTACTAGCCTGTAGATGATGCACCATAGATAATAGTCAAAATCGTTATATTCAACAAATTAGGACAAGCTCTATATGCAGTTTTTTATTGGGATATGGTTGACAAGAACGCTATAAATCAGCCCTATGCTTTTGAGTTCATTAAGGGAAATTTAAATGAGGGATTGTTATTGAAAGTATAACAAATGGGTTTTTTTTCAGCCTCTTGTCAGTTCAACTAATTTGGTGATTATTATGTTATGTGGTTTAGACGCACACCTCATCCTGTTTTAAATTATTCAGAGTGCAAATTTCCGTTATTTTAATAGTGATGTTGAAACCAAATATAGCAACTGAAAGATTAGTTTCCTGAGAGACTATATCATATAAGGCAGTTGAGCATTCTGTATTAAGAGGACAGTTGAGCATTGGTAATGGGAATTCATCATTGGTTTTAAAAAGTTAACCACAACAATAAGGATTTGCACACATTGCAGGCATGTAATACATCTGTACATATCACACAAATAAGGATGCCACTGACTAAACAGCATTTTTTCTTTTTAAATTTAGTCGTCCCCAATTTTTTACCCCGGTTTTTTCTCCCCAGTTTTGTATGCCCAGTTAATATCTGTATCCTCGGCTCACCGCTCGCAACTCCCCAGCCGACTCGGGAAGTGGGCTGGAACTCGCGTCCTCCGAAACGTGCTCCTGCCAATCTGTCATTTTTTGCACTGCAGACTTACAGTGATGCCACCAGACCTATAGTGCTGGACGACAACACAGATCTGGCGGCTGCACTGCAGAACCACAGGTGCCCTATCGGTCACAGGGGTCGCTGGTGCATGGTGAACTGTGGATTCCCCTGCTGATCTAATCCCTCCCTACCCGGACGCCGCTCGGCCAATTGTGCGCTGCCCCCTAGGAACCCCTGGTCATGGTCGGCTGTGACATAGCCTGGATTTGAACCTACGATCTCCAGGCTATAGTGCGCATCCTGCACTCCACGCGGAGCACTTTTACTGGATGCGCCACTTGGGAGCCCTCACTAAACAGCATTTTATCATGAAATAGGGATTTACTCTGCCCTTTGTAAAACATCTTGAATTGTATCATGTCTTTTTATATGATCCCTATTCAGTTATCTTGTGTTTGTTTTTATGAATAAAATACATTTTGATATCCATGAAACTTTCCCAGTGTTGTTACAGAAGCCAGCAGCAGTCTAGAACAGTTTGAAAAAATGGTTATGTACAGTAAATTACTCCTGCGTTAAGGCTTGGTAAATGGGGCCTGTTATCACATGATAAACGTGGAAATGCACCCAACATGGAAACATTATTTGTTGATGATGACTGACTCACCTCCATCTCCTGAATCAGTGTGGACTAAAGCAGTCCCCATTCAGGTGTGTAAGCCTCTTTTTTTAACAAGTATCCTCAGAACTGATTAATTCAGTTTGCTCATCCTCTCATGAAATAGTAACATGTTCATCCAGTGAAAACACATTTACCTAATAATGAATAGAAAGACTGTTGTTGAGCACACACTGAACAACAGTTTAACTGCAAAAGACATACGGTACAGAAACATTTGCATATTTCATGGGAGGGGGATAATTTATTTTGACAGGGGATTTCCATGTCACTGTTTCAGTTTCATTTAAGATTTAATGCGATACTTTTTGGGGGTATGGTTATGTCTGTAACACAACTCTTTTTACATAAATAATTAACATTCTGCCCCTTGGGCACCATTGATTTTTGGTTTGTGTCCAATTACCAATGTGAATGTTTTGTGATTCCCCCCCTGCCCACACCTGTAGGACAACATGTAATCCCTTCATCAAGGCAAGTGGCCTCTTGCTGTGTGTGATTGGGTTCTGACAGTTTACTGCATCGGTAACCTGTATCCCTGCCTCACCAACAAAGCAGATATTCACACTCTCAAACTAACAACCATAATAGCCGGCTTGTGAGCCACAAGAAACGTTTTAGCATTTAACTTGAAAAGAGTGTGTCTTTTAAGCTTGGATTAACTGCATCTTTTGCAAACTTTTCCTGCTCTGTGTTTGTGCAACTAGCAACTTAAGGCTTCTACCCACCAGACGCAATGCAACAAGCGAAACTGTGCAGTGATACGACGAAACCTATACTTTTGATAAATATCTTTCACACCACAGGCGGCACAACAGTTGATGTGGGAGTGATACCAGGGCAACACTGGAGCGACGTGAAATAAATAGGATTGAATACTATTTTTTGCAAACAAGTGAATTGGCCAATCAGAGAGCAGCTTTAAAGCACATGGTCCAGCAGGGTGAAACAATAATACTTGCCGTGGAAAAATACCCAGAGCTTTATGACAAAGGTCATCGCAATTATAAAGGTACAGCTTTGAAACACAATATATTGGAGTCAATTTTGAATAAGCTGGAAAGCCTGGTATGTATGATTTATTGCCATATATGTTAAAATACCGTCAAAGAAGACACTCATAATTTCCACATCATATTGTCGAATATGTACCAGTCTTAGCTTTGTCAATAGCCATTTTTAATAGTTGTATAGATCTGGCAGTTTTCAAACCTGTCGCATCGCCCTTGTGGCGATTCTGGTGTGTATGGCCATGTTGCTGTGAAAGTATCTTGTCGCCCAATGAAAAATCGCATCGCGTCTGGTGTGTGGCAGCCTTTACAGTGAATACTTCTTAAGAGTATTGTATGACTGATTGCATTCATAATAGCTTTATAATCGTGGAAATATGTCAGGAATAGGCTATCCAGTATTTTAAATGCACTGTCTAGGATTCTTTCATTTACAGGTTGCATTTCCATTTGCTCGTTTTGGTTTCATTGAAAGAATTTTTTTTTAAGAACATTATATTATTCACAATTATGTTTAGAATCAGGCCTTAGCCTTTGAGAACTTTAGAAAGTAGAGGTTCCTGTATGTCCATAGTACACAAGAAGATACGCAAATATATATTTAGCAGCTCTGGCACTTCTGCTTAACTGCTATGCATTTGCTAAAATTTCAGATCAAAATAAACAAAAGCTTACATGTATAAGGAGCAGCATGTTCAGCCATCATTCTCAACCCAAGAAGGAGTTGCCCTATATTATAGTGCCCTCCAGCAGGTATTAGGGCAGTATTGGGACAGGTTGTTCCAATACTTGTTGGAAGGCAGGGTATAATACAGCTATAATGCAGGTCCAGCTGTTGAACACCCATTAACATTACAATGCATTCATATTTTGTTTGTTTGCTTTTTAAGCCAGCAATTGGACTGGTTTGGGCAATTGCATCACAAAAATGTTGTTAACATATAAAGCTGGGTTTGAATTGAATAAAATAAAGCAATATGGTCGACTTGACTGGGAGGTTGTGTCTATTTGCATTGAATGTGCTTTTCAAATAGCAAGCTGTACAGTATCTCACATGTACTGTATACGTTATGATACATCAGAGCTTTCTAAAACAATCTCAAAAGTTTTCTTTTTTGGTCACAAGAGTTTGTCCTACTAGGTAGAAATCTCAAATTTAAATGGCTTTATTCTGGGATTCTGGATTATAAATATTTATTGAAGTCCAAACTAAACATTCATGTGGGCATCAGTAAGATTTCCCAGACTGCAGACACAGCTCAGAGAACTCTGCTAAAAGCTAGGTCAAAGCCTATATTGAAAGTCCATGGCAACAGAATTTTCAAATCTATGAGTGTTGCTCTACAGCTCAGAGAATATTGTACAGTATGCTTTACATATCAGATGGATTAAACCAAAAGCTGCTTGTTGTGGGGGAGAAGAGGCCTCTGTTTCAGCTGCATCCTCTTTACACCCTCCATTGTTCTGCCTAAATGTAATCTGTGTTTAAACCAAACCTGAGAAAGAATTGTCTGGTATGCTGCCCGTTCGAAAACCTGGTACGTGAAAGAAACATCAGGCAGTGTCTCGTAATTATGTTTCACTTGTGCATAGTTGAAAGACCCAGTCTAGTCTAACACATCCAATGCTTCCTGGTTGGATTTGCTCTTAGGGGAGGGGCAAAAACAGGCAGCAACGCAGAGCAGCCAGCAGAGATAAGAGTCTGCAAGGCTATATTCAACAGCCTTTCCACTGCAGCTGAATGTGTAGAGACTGTCAGAATGCCTTTCTGATAATAGCTAGAACAAGTTCATTTTAATTTCTTTGACATCCTCAAATAATGAATTCCACGGTGCCTTGGGCACTGTCTCTATGGTTTGGTTTGATCTGAGGGGGAAAAAAAATGTGAGAGGTAAGTTTTTATTTATTTACTTAAAATTCTTTGCTGTTGTGGCTTTCTGTTTTGGAGCCCAGGGCCGACTGTATGAAAGCTGAAAGGAGGAAGTGAGACTAGGCTGCTCTGGCTTATTGTATCAGGCTGCGTTCTAGGTTACTGTGGTTTACGGTTTCATATCACACACCATCTATAGCTGGAATGAAAACAGAAGGTCACAGCTGCAGATCTGTATAAAGCAGCCTCTTCCTGTCTGCTTTGCAGGCAGCACCGAAGCACAGCTAGAAAGCTGTTTTTCAACTGATCAGAAAGAGAAACAGGTGGATACAACAACAGTATCGGTCCAGAATCCTTCCAAAATTTGGATAACAGAGATCAATATTTATAAAGTTATGTGTCGTCCTAATTGAAAGCCTGCGAAGATAGCTTGTTTTGCATATGGTCCAAATGTGTGCTCTGAAAGGTTGAGTCTCTGCCTACTGCATATAAATTATGCGTGACATGTTTAGCCATGCTTCCTTATATGGCAAGTGCTGTATTTCAGTACAGCATGGTCCTGCCAAGCTAGCAGGGCGGAAGACACTGCAAATGTGCCTTTTACTTTTTTTCAGTGCGTCATTCACTGACTATAAGAAAAGTAAGGAAGGGCAATAATAATAAGGGAAACATGATGTCTGATTTTTTCTGGAAAATTTAATTATGTTATTGTTTATATAAAAGTGGTTTAAAATATGGGCACAGGTTTTTATCCCTTAAAGGACAGGAATCTGGCATGGTTAGCAATACATCATAATAAAGTATTGTGATGAAAGTTTCAGCCAAAGTATATATAATAAGGCAGACAATGCTGTCTCTGAGTTGATTAATGCTATCTTTACACAAGTTACCTCAAGGCTTAGGCTACACTTATAAGTAAGTTTGTGGTACTTGAATATTTTAAATATACTCGATAAATATATATTTTAATAGAACATACATATTGAATTCTTACACTATTTTGTCAATACCAGAAGGTAAAAGATTTATTTTCCGAATTTGAAATACGAGCACGTTTATTACAACCACACCCACCATCGCAGTTACAGCTCCTGTCTTGGGATGTTTGTGCACAAATATGTGAGTCATTAATACAGTTAGACTGGGCCAAAGAAAGTGTTTAAAATCCATAGCTCTCTAACGATATATGCCAGGCTCAAGAACAATAGCCGTCTGCCAGCTTCCCTTGCCTTTGTTTGGAAGAAGGTACAGCTGAGATCACAGTCCAACAGGATGGCCGAATAGAAAGAAAGATCAGAAATATATGCAAGGCCTCTATTTCAAAAAGCGAATTGTACTATGGAGGTATACTTCACTTTTTCTTAATCACTGTTGATGATGTCTTTGTAGCAACTACAATAGAGCAGGAAAGTGATTTATGTTTTCAATATAGATGCTTAAATAAAGTGACTAAAGCAGTGTACCTGTATATTTGGCTTCTTGGGTGTAAACACAGCATACAATAGCGGTGGCTGTTTTTAGGCTGTCCCTATTCTATGGACCAGCCTGTGTTCAGGTTATTACATAATAGAAATTCAAACAGATGCAGTGCTGTATTATTTGCACAATCTAAATGTAAACCGAAAAAGAATACTATAGCATTCCAGTGTGGTGTGATGGAATGGCATACTGATATTCAACCGAAACACAAACCATATTTTTAAAATATAAAAAATGAGATGTGTTTAAAGTTATTGCCAGTTTGTAAACTGTAAAATATGAATATCCGATTATGATTTAAAAAAATAATAATAATAAAAAAATGTTTGACTTGTGTAAGTTTTGTGTGATTGCAGTAAATCTAGAAAAAACAGACCTGTTATTAGGGCTATCGGTTTGAACACATTTTCATAACTGAATTATATTGAATTACGTTTTGGAAATCCTAGGTAAAACAGCTCTACTAGGATAAAGACAAACAGTGCCTGTAATTTAGGCTGCAGGATATTTTACTTGTTAAATTTAGTTGTTTAATGTATGCAGTGTCATTTATCATTTTAGAGAATACAATATGTTTTATGGTAGTATTTTAAAATAAAGGACAACATTTTTTTATTTAGAAGTATCTCATACACCGGTATGAGGCTTTTAATGTCTTTTTAACTGCTGAAATATATCATCAATGCAGTTATGCTAATTTGAGAAGTAAATAAATCTGTACGCTACAGTTCCTATTTAGACTGTAAATAAAGACTGTGCATGTTTGTTACGGGTTCTGTTCATGCAGTAAGCACGTGGTTTATGTAGATGCCCTGCAGCTTCTAAAGTGTCTTTGTCAGGTTTTCACTTACACTTGCTGTAAGACCTATCTTACTACATTTGTATGTGACAACCTGACAATTGATGCATTGTCTAGAATTTGTGTTCTGTTTATTGGATGAATCACTGCTGTACCCTAATGAAACTGCGGTCAGCTGTACATCAGTAGGTGTATGCATACATGTCATGACGATGTAATTGCTTCTACTGTATTTTCATAAGTACTGTGTATAGCCCATTTCATGTTTTATTTTTTAGATTCTGTTTGTCAGACAGCTATTGTTTCTCCTATCAAAGACAGGATTATGTCATGTTGCTAAGGGGAAGAAATATCATATCAAGTTTTAATGCTTCATAAAGGGAGGTTTGTTATTTGAAAATATTTATATAGGCTAACCCTGTAAGCACACATTTATAACGAGACCCTGTCCCCTTGCCGTGCTAGTAAAGTGATGCTTCAGAGAGAAAGTTGGCCAAGGCATTAGAGAGCAACTCTTCTTTGTATAGCACCGTTAGATATTTAAAGCTCAGTAAACAGCCAGGACCGTGGTGTTAAATTTCGTCGAAGAGGCTAGAATCTTAACTGTGGTAAATGCGCATGCAGAATGCTGATAAGGGTAGCCATTCTTATAAAAGTGCTACCATGTGAAAATCAGCTTTTTTTTGACCAACATAAAATTTATTGACCGTTCAAACATTTAAAATATTTGGAACCTATAGTGCTCCACATCTTGGTTTGCAATCAGATCATCCATTGGATTGAATAACTACAAAGTCTTGTTGTACTGCAGTTACATTGTGCAACAATTAATCATTATTCATCATGCCCTTATGTCCTGCTTCAGAAAAGACTCCTCTGGTCTTAGAAATGACCACTTGGGGTGTGTAACCCATCTGAAACTGGCAACTGTCAGTTAATAAATTGAACATTTCTATATTAAATTACAGTTTCAGAGAGGGAGAAATTACTGTTTCATCAACAACAACAAATATAAACTTTTACTGCAGTAAAACCACAGTGGTTTTTGTATGGAAGTGGTTTTTGTATGGAAGACCCAGGCTTGGATTAAATACAAATGATAACACTTTTATATCTGCTTTTTAATGCTGAAGCAGCTCTATAATTTGTTATTCTTTTCGGGTCCAATTAGAGGGTACTATAGTAGTCTAGAAGCTGTTTTTGGATGAAGGAAGGTAAATCTTAGGAGACTCTGCCAGGACTGCCTACAACTCCCTGTTGAGACATCCCCAGTCTGAAGAGTTGGAAGATTCTAGCCTGAAAGGATATTTAGGATGGGAATACAAGTCTTTCACAAGCTAAAAGTGACATCATTTGTTGACAACAAGATTATATTTGCATCACAGTTTTGCTCTGTCAGTGAAAAGATTGTAGCAGAATTGAATGAAACAAAAAAAACTTTATGTATAAAACTAGAAATAATAATAATAACAAAACAACTAAAATGTTAAATGAAGTGTCCCTGCCTTTTGATTCACTTCTTACAAAAGAGGGAAACAACAATTATTTAATTAGAGAAAAAAAAAAATAATGACATCCATGCTTTCAGAAACAGAGTCGACCAAGGAAGCCGCAGTGATCGCTTTGAAGAATGTTCTGCGTGAAAACGTTAGCTTTAATTACAGAAGAAACTAATAATATACTTGCTACCAATTATACTTTGATTACAGAGGGATTTTACTTTCTCAGTTGCCCCTTGCAGGCCATTTGAAGTTCTATTCAACAGGGATCCTTTGAAAGCATATGATATTGAGCACAAAGTAGCGCTACTGTCTGCTATGTTCTAACCCACACTAAAATCACCTTGAATGACTTTGCTGCATGAACCTGCATTGGACCATGAGGATGCAACAGCATTGATCGCTGAAGTATAATATAGAACCCCGTACCCATGTCTCAATTGAAGACTGCATAAGGCAGATGTGTACTTACATGCTCTTACCATCTGTCTGCAGATCACACATCAGTGCCCATGCTTTTCCAGACAACCATTCTATTCAATTTGCAGACTCCAAATACACAAACATGCTTTCTCACTTTATTGCAGGTGAAAACAGACCAATTGACAGGTTTTTTTTAAGCTTTGAAAGAAAGTATTTATAGTACTAGTATAGTAAATTAAATTCACTAATGTCACATGCATGCTTAGTAATAAAGTTATAACCGAAATCGAATCAGCCAAACATATTATGTTGCAACTTTGAACTAATTTTTTTGGAAAATGCAGTCATATGATTTGCAAAAGCAAAAACAAACAAACAAACAAAAAAAAAAACAATACCTATGACTTCTAATGTTACTGTAACAAAAATTGTTTTGGGGAAGGATCTTACACAAATGTGATGTTCCAGTTTTTAAATAAAATGCCTTTGACAGTAAATTTTTCATTCTATTCCATTCTAGCTCTTAGCATTACTGACCTTGCAGTCTAATATTGTGGGCACTGCAGCATTAGGTGCAGCACTGTTTCCTGGCTTTCCTGCTGTACACATGGTAGATTTCGTTTCTCTAATGTGATCTATACTAGAGTGTAATTATACTATGTATTATACAGTTACAGTATCATCATTTTACAGTAATTCTCACACACATTTAGGAGAATGTCTTTGTGTTATATACCAGATGAGGCTTCACCATAAACACTGTATTTGGTAGTTTAAGCTAATGACTACTTTCAAACTTTCCTGTCAGTTTACTTTTTTCATTTGTCTAAATCTAAAATGGCTCTGGAACACAAAAAGCATAACAGTATACCTGTTGATATCCGAGGGGAAATGGAAGAGAAGTGAAACTGAAATGTAAGAAACAGTAATATGTACCTGTTATATAACATCTGTGTATAGAATGTAGACTATGGTTTTGGTATTTTTACATACAGTCGAGATTCTCAAAGTGGTGGAAAGTACCTAGAACAACTGCTTATTGTGGTGTGGGTTTTTCTGTGTTTTATTTTATCTGTGCTAATCTAGTACTATGATGACATAGATAGTAAATGCTATAGTATAAAATAAAAGTATGCAGAATCGACAGTAAATGCCTAAATCAAAAACTAAATTAATCTGCAATTACAAATACACTAAAAGTAAGAGTTTGGCGAGGCTATAGTAATGATAGGCATAAGGTTTCCAAAAGAGTTTACTAGAAGACTTTCCTTCACTGTGGCTTAGAAGTAGACTGTCTACGTAAACAAGTTTTATTGGAAAGATTTTCAGATTATCAAATAACGCAGTGTCTTTAAATAGATGAAACATAATGCACATAACTATGTGAGTCCATCCATCTCCATAAGGAATCTGTTTGAATACAGGGGTGAAAATAGGATGCACTTTTTAATATACAAAAACAGTTATCATGAAAAAAAAAACATGGTTATATTGTTAAAGGCTATGTTCTAAATTAGTTTTATTATTGCTGTTAAAGTTTCAGACACATCCTCCAGCATTGCTTAAGCAGTAAAAACAAAGTCTTTCAAAATGACATGTTAGTCAATGTCAACAGGAATAAAAAAATATATATATACTGGTATACTTTGATTTAAATATCAGTCTTTTATATGGGTGTTCAGCTTTAAATTCTTGAATTCTAATCTACATGCATTCAATTGTGAAAACAGTTCAATATGTTAATTGACATAATGCCTTTGGCTGTTGACAGAGACTTGTCTTAAAGCTAAATAAATAGAACCTCTGTTATATTCGCTTATGACAACAGTGTATTTACTTACGTTGCTGTATAATTAATTTGTCATGTTCTTTGTGAACTGCATAGTTATTAAAAAAATGATTTACAGTGAGTCATATAAGATGTTTCACAGCCTGGTTTGGATTTTCACAGTTCTGTATTTTGTGGACGTTGTTCTTGTTACAGTTATATTCAGTGCACATTTTACTAAGCAGCTCAGAATTACTTGGCCAATAAGATATACAAGGTGCTACTTTAATAATTATTTCACAGTAAAGCTGTATTACATTTTTTATTATATTGTTTTTCCGTTAACGTAAAAGCACAGCCAGATGCAATGTCGAAATGTAGTTCCCTGGCATAGCCAACTAGGCCAGGCCTGGCTTTGCAGGCTTAATGACATGCAGATAGATCTAATTGTAACAGGCCTTCATGTGACGCCACCACCTACACGATTTATCAGTCAGGGAAACGGCACTCTCTATTGCACAGCCTTGCTAAAAATCTAATTGCCTCCTTAATATTTAATGCTGCTGTAATGGGATTGCTTTTTTTCCTTGGCTGAGTTTAGATTTTACCAGACACACTGACAGCACTGTGATTCCTCTGTTTTCTCTGCATGGCTCGACTGCTGAGTTGAAAAAAGGTGGGAATAAAGGGTGCTTTTGTTGATACTGGACCTGGTTGTAATATATTGACAAAGTGTCTGCTCACTGGAAGGGTTTTACTGTATACGATGCAGCCGGAGCTGGAGCTTGTGTCTCTGTGGAGAGACAGGGCCTCGTGTGAGTGAACAAGAAGTAAATGGAATGGGTCAGGAGATTGAACCATTCATAAACATCCCCTTTCCTTTTTTATTCATGGGTGTGAGATGGAACATAGTCTCTGTTAGAACAGGCAGAACAGTCATAACAGCAAGCCAGCTATAAAGGTATCTGCAGTTCTGAGGCTTGCTTCTGTTCTAATCAACTTGCAGGTGTCTTGCCAGCATAGGATAAGTATCTTTGAAAGGCAACGTGGTTTAATCCTTTTGCAGCATGTTGGGTACATTTTAAACCCACATGCTTATTCTCTCGCTAAGAAGTCATATCAGATGGACATTTTCAAAACTTGTTGCATAGTAATGAACGTCTGACAGGCACAACCTTTCATAAGATAACCAACACTATTGGCTTACAAACAAGAATATTGCTGCAACGCTGTCTGTGATTGGTCACCTTGCTATCGCGCCCTTTTTTATTTTAATAAATCTGCGATTGCTGGCTGCAGTATGCTCTACTGTAAGTATGTGGTTTACACTTAGCTGGTATAGTTTTTGCATTCTGATTCCTGGGACGAGGGTCGGGGGAGTAGTGTGTCTGTGGGCAAAAGAATGAAACGCTGTTTGGTGAATTTTAATGTATCTCTTTCTTCTACAGGTTGGTACTAAAGAAGTGCCTTTCCTGACGTCTCTGCTGCTTGGAACCGCTTCTAGAGCAGTCACTGCTTTTGCCTTGCTTGCTGCCAGCTAGACTGCAACGACAGCACATCTACTCTCCAGCTCTAGTCCAGCCGCCCCAACCTGTACCTCGAATTGAGCAAACACATCCTCAATATCCAGGCATTGCCTTTTAACTGCTGCTTTACTGTACAAACAAAACTTTTTTTTTCTCTCTGAAAGAAAACATAAGACGTTTTACTGCCATTAAATTGACAAGAAGGTCAGGTTTCGATTGTTGCTGTACACTGCTGCACACTCTATGCCAGTCTGATCAATAACGATTGCACCGTAAAACCCAGTTGCCAAGTCAGCTGTGGGGAGATTACCTTTCAGACAACTCTACTGGAAGCAGTTTGAAAAGCCAGTGTCAGCAAAGAGTCTGCCACATTTTCATGCTTATGTTAGGCTCCAATTTGGGCTCAAAGATAGTTCAGGCCAGATTGTTTGATATACGTGTATTCACTGCTGATATTATTGCTTTAAAATTACTTTTTTAAGTAATTCATTTTTAGGTTTTACAGAGGACACCTCCGAAACAAAGAAATAATACAAAAGTAAAATAAAATAAGTATTTTTAGGTAACATTTTTATTCAATAAAACATACCACAGATTGCCTAGAGCTTTTTATTTTAGATTTTTCAATTTCAACCACCTATACATTTCAAACATGGCAGTCAATATCGCACAAATGCGGGACACAAAATGGCTCACCCTGGAAGTGTGCAGAGAGTTCCAAAGAGGGACTTGCTCGCGGCCAGACACGGAATGTAAATTTGCACATCCTGCGAAAAGCTGCCAAGTTGAAAATGGAAGAATAATCGCCTGCTTTGACTCTTTAAAAGTAAGTACCATAAATCTAGTATTTCACTGTGATAATACCTCTTGGGCACAACAGCAAGTTTGTAGAATGCCCAGTTCTTTTTATTTATTTATGTATTTATTTATTTTTCATGTACTGTGTTATTATCTTCCAAATCAAATTTAGCCAACTTATTGATGTCATAGTAGCATACATGTTTGTTCTTGTATATAACTAATGAGAGCTCGTATCTTTAGGGTTAAGTATCTGAGAATATTGTTCTTATATACAATTATCTCCCTACAGTATGCCATTTTAGAAATATTTAGGGTGTGTTTTAAGTTTCTGTATTTGGAAATAAGAAAAAAAAGGCAACCATTTTGATTTGTATGTTTGTTTTTGTTGTGTCTGTCGAGCAACGGGAATTATAATTTATTATCTGCCTAGAATTAAAGTAGCTTGCTATGTATAGAGGTTGTAACACTTAATTGTGACAGCCATTGAGCTTTAAGTTAGTTATTGCTATCATGGAAAAGGTTAAAAATCCAACATTTAAAAAGATGTTGCGATTGTAAGCACTTTTTGCATACAGACAGAGCCAAGCCCTGATCTGTAATACTTAAGATGGTTCTGGGCTTGCATTTACTGTGTGTTTGTCAAGTTGAGCTGGCGATGAATATAAGCTGTGTAATGTTCTGTCTATTTTTAGATTGTAGAAAGGCAAACAGAATGCGTTCTAAGGGAGACCCATGAAATGGCAGTACCTTTCAACTGTGCTCTGCTGTCCGGGATTCATACCTCTAAAGACATTTATTTTCAAATTTAGCAAGTTATTTTCATAAATTAACATGCAAAATGAAATTGCTGCAAAATGACGCTGTTTAATATGCACTTGGAACCAGTGCACTCGTGTGATCTATGGCAAATTTGTACCACATGTTGGTATCCAGTGGGGATTGTTATATAAAGGATATGGGTTTCTGTGTCTGGCCTGTAGTAGGTTTATTCTTTAGCCAGAGACCCACTCAGGTGGTAGAAAAACGAAGGAAACAGTTCAGTGTTCATGTGTCTGAAAATATTATTACATATTATATGGAAAGAGAAGCTGTGGTTAGATTTGTATTGTGCCAATGAATACATTCAGTTATGCACACATACCCACACAGCCATTCTGAGATCTATTATGAAAACAATAATGCTAGGTAGAGACACACAAGCACTAGCCAAAATACCAGATGAATAATATATCTATGTCTGTGTAGCAACAAGTTGACAGGCTTATAATAAAAGTGTAACTCAACATCCATGAGTGAAACACCACTTTTTTATGCCCATCCAGTCATACTGTACGGGTACAACAATGGTTGGAAGTTAGTATTAATAAAATAGAAGCCACATATATTTTTATTATTTTTTTAATAGCAATTTAGAGTGAAAATATTGCAATTCTTTACTAAATGTCCAGCGCTAGGAAAATGTTGCTAAAAAAAAAAAAAAAACGTTCCATGGATATAAGAGAATCACAGTTTTCCAGTTGCACAATTTTTCCACACTGTACAGGAAATGTAATTAAACCCAGATTTTAACAAATGGCCTACAGAGTTTAGTGAAGGTACAGGCCTGCTTTAGCTGCAGGGGCAGGAAGTTACGATGACTTGACTTCTGAGAAATAAACATATGGCACAAGACTTGGCCCATTCAGTAGTTAAACCAATAATGCCATTGGTTTTGAAATACATGAAACATAATTGACTTTCAAAGATCTATAACACACAGTATAGGCTACTTGCAGTATGACTTTGTTTTGTTTACTATTTTTTCATTTTCCTGGGTTATAATTTTGTTTGTGTTAATTAGTTACAAACAACAAGTTACAAGTGAAGAACATAAAAGTATGTAGTAAACCAGTTAGGAACTTATCTGAAGTGACATTATTTATTATTATTTTGTTTGTATTATTGTCATATATAATATTTGATAAAAGTGGCAAAAAAAAGATAGCAATCTCCTCTTTTTTATTGACTGTCAAGGAAAAGAATAATATGTAATATATGCTGTGATTCATATTTAACAACAACCCAGAACGTTATAGGGAACAAATAAGCAGTGTTGTGGGGATAATGTTGGTTACATGGAAGGTATTGTAGCCCACACTACCCTTTATGAATAGCACTGTGCATTTTATACTTGGAAGTTGGCAGAGACTTAAAAGTAAACACGGGTGAAAATGTCACACAATTTTTACTCGATGCACCATTTTTCTTTTAACTGTTAATCTTCCAGTTTGCACGATTTCAGTGCATATCCGTAGCAATGTTATACAGTAGTTAATGAAATTATTCCATAAAGATTACATGTAATGGCTCATCTACAGCTTTGACAGCCAAAAAAGTGGCTTGATTCTGCAGGGACACAAGCTAGGAAGTATCGGAAACTGCTCGCCATTTAGCAAACTAATAAAGTCCTAGAAAGAACCATGTGAATTAAAGAATGGAAGGCTTTCAGAGTTTAATAAAGGTGGAGTGATGCTGCGCTACTATGCAGAATACTACTCACCTTGTCAATAGTCTATTCTTACAGAAATTCTGCAGCACTTTGCATCTTTTGTTGGTGTAATATTTTTTTTTAAAAAACACAATGCCAAAGTGTCATAGGAAGGTTGGCTATTTCTAATTTAATTCATATTTCCTGCCATTATGTCATTCTGGTTTACATTTTTTTTTTTTTTATTAAATTTGAGCAGAACAAATGTTTAGCTGCCAGATAAGTGTGAACTGCTTTAGAGCTATTAAAGCCTGCTGGGACTTTTGGACACTTCTTACTCAACAGGGTTTAGGAGTTGTAATTCTAGGATAATAGAACAGTAATATAAAAAGGAAAGATGAGATGAATTTAACCAGTGGTGCAGTGTAGTACATCTGAAGTATTTTTTTTCTTTGTCCTATCAGTTGTATTATGTAAAATAAATAAATACATTTTAAAAACGGGTTCCCTAAACTTTTTGACCTTCTCTCAGAAATGTCCTACAGTATCCATCTAGATGCTTATTGCTGTCAGCAGCCACGCTCATGTCACCACTCATAGCTGCCCATATTAAATGTCAGTACTCTGTTAAGAGATAAAAATAATTAAGCATGCTGCATTCTATAAATGTGTGCTTATGCTAGAGGAAGATGTGTTATATCTTCAGAGATGTTTCAATGTTAACAAAACATATTACAAAGGAAAGAGACAGTAGTATATATATATATATATTACACAGTAGTCATTGTGGCTCGAATTTCTAGAATGCACAACCGCTGAGAGCTGACACAGGCTTTTTTTTAAATGACTGCTAGTGAAGTGATAACCCTATAAGTCATGTAGATTACTCGCCTCCATTTATCATTTAAAACCCTGTTCTAGATCTTGCTGTAATCCCCATATGCAATGTTTCTGTCACCAATCACGATTTTTATAACAAGGGCTGACATATCTGGGGTTTCAAAGTCGGTAGATTTTCTGTGGTTGCATTTCTATAATGGACAGTAAGCAAAAAAAATAAAAATAAAAATAATAACAAATGGTCAAAATACATACTGCATTTGCCAAATCTAATGCAGCAGTTCATTCCACTGAATGAGGGCACGAGCTCTGATTGATTACAGTGCATTTTGCCCCTCTTGTAAATGCTGACACTGGGATCAGAAATCCACTGACACAATGTGGGTTGTCACAGCTGTCATTGCGGGATCCAGGTATGGCATTTGAACATGGCTAGTGCTGTTAAGTAAATACCACTGCATGTCTACTGAGTGGTTGAAGACAGAAGCACTACGTATTGCTGAGCCATCACACATTTAACCCTTCCTCATCTGCAATGGGAAGAAGCAGTGCTGTAAAGCAGCAACAAGGTCAATAGTGGCTGCATATGTCATCCTCACGTCACCTTTCCACCCACGTCTAAAGAATACAGTTTCAGCAGCACTGTGCAGTCCATGTGACTTCTATACAGCAGTGATGTTTGACACTGGAATGATTTATTAAATATCTGTGCGCTGAATTGTAATATGCTGCTTATTATGAGCATGCGAGTAGCAAATCCTAGCAAAATTATTTCTGAACAGCACCAAAAATATGACTGACAATATTATGCAAATCCTTACAATGCTGGTATTATTTTATTTTTTTTATTTTTTCTGTCAAGGTATTTGAAATATTTATTCAGTTTCACTTTCATTACTTTGGTAAAAAAAAAAAATATATATATCCACAAACTCCCTTATTGCCCTAAGCAGATGCTTTGTAATCCTTTGAAATTTCAAAGGAAAACAGCTGCTGCATTTGAATTAAAACAGTCAGCAAGAAGACACATTTTTTTTGTTAGCTGTAATATCAGCAGAACTCCTTATTTAAAACTTTCCCTGAAGCTTGCCTTTTACTGCTAGTCAGGTGAGATGCCTTAACTGCTATTCATTTTTAATAAAGAAAAAGAAAACCTCTAAGGAATACATTTGCTCTTGGAAGGAGGAAAATAAAACCCAGCAATTCAGCGTGACTACAGAGTAAGTCTTTGGTAATTACAAAGTGCGCTAAATGAATAATAGAAGCCTATACATCAGTAGTTGAAACTTTATTGGAATAACACCAGTTTTTCAGCCTGGCATATACTATACTTTCTCCTTTCCTGTAGTGTTCTCTGCAGGATCATTAATTTGCTTGCAGTTCATTTTAGCCCAGTTGTGTTTATAAAGGCAAGGGGTTGACATGCCTTTGCATATGGGTCATCATAACTGTCCTATATTGATTATATTCAAAGAAGTGAGAAGTGAGCAGTGCACAGGAAGTATGAGTTAGTGTTTAACGGCAGGTGAAAGTAGGCCTAATCCTTGCCAGCACAAAGCTAATAAGAAAAGGACATTTCCGCAGGATAGTAAATAAATATTGGTCTGCAATTGTACTGATTTGCTTTTGTATTACCGTTAGAGGGCTCTTGTGATCCTCATCATTTTTCTGGAAGGGCTTGTTAAAAAATACCCAAACTAATATGAAACAATGTACAAGTCCCCTACTTTATTTTTGACTTGGTAACTTCAGGGCTAGATTCTCAAAGCTATTTACTTTATAAGAGGTAAAAAAAAACAGCCTTTATGATTTTTTTGTGTGCTAACGACAGTTTGGAGTGAATAGCTTTGAGAAGCTAGCTCTTACTGTCAACATGCCTGACCTGAAATACTGTATTGCAAGCAAATCACATAGTGCATGAATGGCTGGAATTGGTTGGGTGAACTTTTCAAAATTGTTGTACATCTGGTGGGGATTAGCTGATATATTTATCGACTTGGTTATACTGTAAGTTTAACCTTTGCTCAATTGAAGTGATGAATGAATGTTCACCCACTTATGCAGTTAACCAGGAACAATTATATAGGGGCATACCCAAGACCGTTTTTAGTGGAGTTATTTTTCTTGGATGGCACTAGCAGTCCTCTGTTGTTTTGAGTGGAGTTATTTTTCCTTGACCTCTTCATAGGTCTGCAGTGTTGAGGAAGTGTCAGAACAGTGTTTCAAGGTAAAAGGCATAGGCCAGGGCTTCCCAAACCTGGTCCTGGGGACCCCATGTGTCTTCTGATTTTCATTTCAACTGAGCTCTCAATTACTTAACTAAACCCTTAATTGAACTGATAATTTGCTTAATTGGACATTTTTACTTGATTTCAGCTCTTCAACAGTTGCAGATTTCAAGTTAGCTATACCATTTTATAAGTAACTTGAACTCCACAACTTTTTAGGAGCTGAGAACAATTAAAAAGGTCATTATTAGTTCAATAAGGGTTTAATTAAGTAATTAAGCACAGCTGAATATATAGCTGCACGTTTCACTTCACTCAGGGTTGTGTGTTCGAGAGTGAAAAGCTAAAAAGTAAACAATTGCTACGCGTGCTAGTTTAAACTAGCACGATACTTTTTTGTATTAGTGTTTTGTCTGTCTATTTCTTTTGGCCCTTGTGCCCTTTTGTTTGTGTTTTGATAAAAGTCTGTTTGTTTCACCGTCCTTTTATTCTTTAATAAATACTGAGCACAGCCATTGCGACTCAGCTTCACCCCATATTCACTCTATGTGTTTCTGTTCCGGGTCTGACATCACCACTACTGCTATCCTTGTGACAGGTGTCTATATAAGGGTATAGCTTCTCTGCAATATGCTATTTTAACTGCATTGTCTAAATCTTATTTTTAAACCTAATCAATCAGCTGTGTCCTCAGATCTAGGAATTTATTTATTTATGTATTTATTTATTTTATTTATGTCAGCTCAGCAAATAATGTAATAATCCATGTTGGCAGCTTAGCAAAAAACTATTCCAAAAAAAGATCAATTGAATAAAGTGTATGGGGTTCAGATACACTTTGACATATTCCCTGAATGTTTTCTCAATTATTTTCCATTACAAGTGTTGTTCAGTAAAAATGAATTATTTTGCTGCCACACTAATTTAATTTCTGAGTTCCATTACTAAAGAACCCTAGTTCTTTGCTTTTAACTTACTGTCGCCTTAAAATTATATAAATATTAACATTATAATATATTACATACTTAGTCAGATTAGTTTTAGTGGATCATATTTCCTTATCAATGCTTTGCTGTCTGGAAACAACATGTGAAACAAACTTACTGCATGGTGAGCCACTGAAAATGGCAGGTTGTGCTCAACTAAAAATCCTGTAAACAACACCTCAGCATTGATAACCTTATGCTGAAGAGTTCTATCCTGATCTGTCCTGAAGAACTGAGCTATTGTGTGGCACTTATCCCTTTTCTTTGCCTGCCTTACATGCTGTAACCCCTGCAGTGCAAATAATAAAAGTACATTTTGCACTTGGTTTACAAAAGATGAGGATGCATGTCCTAAGACAATAAAAAAGTAATTTACTGAAATGAGCTCTTTACAGTATAATAGTGTAAAAGGAGACTTTCAAACTGATAGCATGGTCCTGTTACTCCTACTTACAGTAAAGTAAGATACATGTACGGATGTAGTCAGGAATTACCTATTTATACAGTTGGGTTTTTACTGGAGTAATCTAGGTAAAATACCTTGTTCAAGGGTACAGCAGCAGTGTCCCCCACCAGGGATTGAACCCACGACCCTCTAGTCAAGAGTCCAGAGCCCTAACCACTACTCCACACTACAGCAATTTTATCCATTGCTGTTCAATGTATAGAACATTTAAAATACTCTAATCCTGCTGTTCAAAAAAAGAGATTCCAGAAGTACAAATAAACAGTGAAGAATTATAATCTAGGGACTTACATTATATCAGTTTACTTATTTTCAGGTCTATAACATTAACCAGCGTTTCTCTCCTTTCAGGGATGATGGTGATGAAAACATTCAGGTGCTAAATATTTTGCGAATTAAGCACTTGTTGGTGCTTTGCTTTCATGGTCTTTACAGCTGTGTTTTTAGTTTTAAATTAGTTGGATGTAAGACAGGTTTGCAAAAGTTAATTTATTTCTATAGTAAATGAATAAATTACAAATCTTGAGGTGTTCTGATTACTAAAGCTGTTTATTTTTTTAAATCACTTATAGTAATCCTCTTTCTGATGTAGCTACACATCACAACTGCAACTTCTACTTCTAGTGAAGTAAAACACTGACAATTTGTACGTGTTGTTAGTACGATAGTTTAGTAAAACTCGTTAAAACCAACCAATAACTGTGCTATTGAAAACAACCATGGGGCACTATTACAAGATACAGTACAGTACTTACATCTACATGTGTCCTGCAATCGTTTATCCCGCCATGGGCGAGCAAGAAATGTGAATTGCACACTGACTGCACCTGGGGAAGCATGTTAGGACAGAGAGGAATGAATTAAAGAAGCGTCACTTCTGTGCATTATCAGCCATGCCTCTGCATGTCTCCCAAACTTGTTTTTCTATTATTTTTACTTTGTTTTTTTGCCCTGAAGTTTTGACCCCCATCACATGTACAGTATGTGTCCACATTTCAGTGTGTGGTTCAGGATAATAAGCAGCTGCTCTTCAATATTTGATTATCTCCTGGCAGGAATATATGTTTCCATTAGAGTTTTACATATGTCTAGAAAAGCACTTGTTCAATTGCGATGGTTACATACTTATACCGCACACCTCCATAGGAAGCAGTGAACCACACTGGAACTAGATGATGAATGTTTGTAATTATTTCACTTTTTGAGTTATGGATGCATCACCAAATAAAATGCTTCTTCTACATGACAAACTCTTTCACACTGATAACTGATTTAAACACATGTTTCTAAAGTGTGTTGTAATGTATCTCTTAACTTGATTTAAAGATGAGTCTATTCATAGAATTTCTTCAGACTATGTTTGTATGTTACATATTTTACAGACTTTTTTTTATTAAAATGCATTATTAACATGTCCTGCTTGTCTCTAATTATGTTACTGATAGTCTCATTAATACATATATCTCTAAGATAAAGCTGCAGAATCAGCTAAAATGAAGGAGTATGGTGGTGTTAAAATTCAGGCTATAAACTCTAGAACAGCGGTTCTCAAACTACGGGGTGTGCCTCCCTAGGTAGGTACGGGAGTGAGCCAGTGGGGGCATGAGCTACGTGTCAGGTTTTTGTTTTTTTTTAAAGAAAGGTTTGGTGATTTAAAAAAAAAAAAAAAACGCAAATAAAAAATAAAATAATATCACAAATATCTTTTGTTTATCTTGCCATGTTGCATTCCTTAGCAACCGTGACACGTCAGACATACGCTGCATGTTTTTTTGCGCACAATCAAATTGTAAACTACAAGACTGCAACAGAAATAGATCGTTTTGTGACAAAGGGAGGAAAACTTATCCACAAGACAAAGACGGCAGCAGTTCCAGCAAAACACAGAAGCCGAAAATATGATGAAGATTAACATGGAGTGGCTCCAGTAGTACGCCAAGGCCTCTTATTATGATTATTTTGATCACAGCCCTTCTACTTTATTACTCAATTTCTTGCAACACATAGGATTGTCAGTTCAATGGGGAGGCGCAATTGTTTTTGTTCTTAGTATAGGGAGGCTCACTGTGACAAAGTTTGAGAACCCCTGCTCTAGAAGGTTATGGACACTAAATGCATTAAACTGTAGGGCAGTAAGCATCTGCCGCTGTTAGGGACAAACAGTCAGCAAATTATTCTCTGTCAGCAGCATTAAAAGAACTGTTTGTGACGTTCACTGTACTGAGGAAAAATGGGGGGGTTACGTGAAAGGCAGCACGAATGAAAATAGTGCCTCTAAGCAGTTGTGCATAAAGGGATAACCCTTTGCGATAGCTGAGGTAAAGCCAGGAAATACTGATATTGGAACTGGATGCATTTAAAGCCAGGCCTCACCTGACTACCCTCCCTAATAAAAGGGTGTGTTTTTGGTGTCAAAATTTAACCATCCCCACCCAAAAAAAAGGATGAAATAAGGGAGGGATGACTAGAAATAGACGAAAAGTTTATATGACAAATGCTGTAGACGTTTGTAATTACAGTGCATTCAAAAAGGGTTAATTCCCACGATTGTTAATCAAAAATTGACAAAATGTTAAATGCTAGAAGTACAACATAATGCAGGTAGAGGCTTGTCTGTCTATGAAAACATTGGACTCAGTTAGAATGTGGCTACAGCTACTAATATCAGGTAAGGTCCACAAAAAGAGCCCAGTCATAAACATCCCATTTCTACAGCTGTATTAAACTGTTGAAGATATTGATATCTTTGTAAGAATTGGTTGCTAATGTTCGACAGAAAATCAGTAATGTGCAGGTTCTGGGTCAACCTTTTGTCGATTTTTCACAGCACACGCATCATAATTAGAAATTACATGCCTTTAGTCTTGCATTTTGTACCATAAAAATGCTTTGTGCAACTCAACAAACTTTTAAAAACAAACTTGCAGTGCAGTGAGTATGCAAACGATCACCAATCATCCAAAATGCCACAAAACTGTCTTTAGAAGGAATATAAATGAGGTAATAGAAAAGTGTATATCATTTATGAATAAGACAGGTTTAATGAGTGATCTTGGTGAATTATGAAGAATTAAGGATTATGGCTATGCTGTGTTTTTATAAACGATTAGTGTGGCAGATGATTTATAATCATCAAAACAGTGGATAACGATGCCCTATGATTTATAAACCTGATTATTCACAAACCTCATTTAATACCAGCTAGAGTTATACTTTATAACGAGCATTGGTATTTAGATCTGCCTCTGTTTCGATCATTAAAATCGTCCCAGTGTGTAGTATTGCCTCCTGCTTGTAGAGGTATGACATCATCCACTAGTAATCAACAGTGAAAGCTCTTAATCACAGCTAAATTAGCCCCGACTAATGCAAACCATGCTTTAAGAGTGCTTTTCCTTTTGCATTTGCTAAGTGAACTCTGCTATCACCCCCTCAGACACAGATCTGTTAAAGGTCGCTGGAAATCCTGTGGGTCAATCTTGTATGTCTGGGTATCCGTTACATAAGGTACCCCTCTAAAGCAAAGGGCACACAGCTGAGAGCCTCAATTTAGCTGCAGTTTAACCCAACAACTACATGAAGCATAAAGTGAAGGTGTACTACAATCATATACATTATGATATGCATTATTTTTCCTTGTTCACGTGTTACATTTTACCCTTGCATGTTCCAGATTGTTTGCTGTGACATTCCTGTTTTTTCCTATTATAATTGGTCTAATGTAAGACTTCGTATTGCCTTTTACTATATGCTACAATGAAACAACTAAATAGGTATAGAAGAGACAAACCATGAGACTGAAAGTACCCGTCCAAATAGCTTCCTTATCATAGAATCATG
This sequence comes from Acipenser ruthenus, assembly GCF_902713425.1. Taxonomy (NCBI): domain Eukaryota; kingdom Metazoa; phylum Chordata; class Actinopteri; order Acipenseriformes; family Acipenseridae; genus Acipenser; species Acipenser ruthenus. The sequence goes on along the minus strand of NC_081200.1, from coordinate 6,759,933 downwards.
CGGGTGTCACATATAGGTCACTATTGTATACTCTTATAGAGATCTGGGAGTATAATATCAGCATGACACGGTTCCTCTTTAATAGGCTGCTTCTTCTCCTTCTCTCTCTCTCTCTCTCTCTCTCTCTCTCTCTCTCTCTCTCTCTCTCTCTCTCTCTCTCTCAAACAGTATTTCCTTACAAGGCTTTCAATATTGACTGGAAACCAGTGACATTGCTTTACTGTCTTTTAAAAACAGTGGAAAATGATGCTTTAGTATGTTTTTGAAACCTAGTACAGCAATTATAACATCAAACATGTCATATTACTTTTATAGTTTGACTTCACAATAAATTTTTTTTTGGTTTTCAAAAGGAGTTGTTCAATAATGAGTGTTGAGACCTGTGCAGAGACATAGGCTGTGCTATAATAGCTAGTCAGTTATTTTATGAAACATCCTAGTCCGGGGAGCTCATAGAGTATATAGTTGTCAATCTACCACTGCCACCACTTCAGCTTTTAATATTGCATAAAAAGCTTAACTTCATGTTTTTTTGAAGGGGGAGGGGGTGGAATCTAACAACACCCTTCACTTTGACTGAAGATGGATATCATACTGCATTGTGATTATGTGACATTTTTAGTTTCTGGCTGATACAGGGATAGGCTTCATACTCAGTACACAACTGTATTCTGTGTTCCAGCCCCCCTTCCATTCTGCATCACATACTCAAAAAATAATAATAATCTAGTTTTATTTCATTTTGTATCCAATGAAAGTATGCACTTCACTGCTGGGATTAAAGAATTTGTGGTTAGGTAGGCATGTTTAATTCATTCTAGTGCAGTTCCAATGTTAAAATAATGTGGTCGACAGCCTTATAATGATAGTATTAAAGGTATGCATCACCCTGTTCATTGCTTTCCTTAGCAGACTACTTTAATATCTTTCAAATCCAGATACATTTCAGTGCAGACAGAGGAAGCTGTTAGAGAATTATAATAAAGCAATTCAGGGCTGGATTTGATTTGTCAGCTTTGCAGCCCAGCTTTACATGAATTGTGTCCCCAAAAAGGTCTAGACATGGAGCCGATGCAGTGGAAATTACCTTGTAAACCAGAATAAGGTTCAGGTGCAGTCATTTAAATATCTTAATATTAAGTGCAAAATACCAATATACTAATTATATAATGCAATACTGCAAAGGATTAGAGAGGCAAAATATTAAATTATATTAAAATGAAGGGAATCAAAGCAGAGAAAAATTGCCATTCATAGCATATGAAAATAAAAAGAAAAATATATATATATATATATATATAAAACAATCTGGCCCAGTTTCATTTTAGGACTGGGCCTGAATCTGGTTCAGATTGAACAAAAAGTCTGTATGATTTTCCCAATTCTATACGTGGCGCTAATGATAGAGGAGAAATGGGCAACACAAGGGAATTACCCCCCCCCCCCCCCCTGCCTATGACTAGGTCATATCCAGCAATGCCAAGGTTCTCAACAGTGATCTGCGTATGTTCCTCAACAGTGACTGAAGGGCTTAGTCTCTCAGGAGAACTCAAGGCGATGCCATCCAGATTCTCACAAAAGTAAATGTTCTCTTTTTGAACAGCATGTGCTATACCAAGCTAATGTATGAAAGGTATTTTTGTTTGCAGACCCTGCTACCTTAGGGCAGTAAAAAGTCTCATTTCCCACTATGCCTCATCAAGTGTTCATTGATTTTTTTTATTTGTTCCCTCCTATTTTCGATGTTAAAATTAAGCAGGGGATTTGAACCACTTGACATGAAATACATGCTTGCTTCAGCTGGAAATGTTAAGTATTGAAAATAGAGAGATGGGGTTTCAAACTTAAGATAACAAATACTGTATAACATACAAATATGTGTTATAAGTACAAATTAATACTATTAGCTATCCAATTAGATTGGTTGCTATTTGTCAGATCATTTATAATTACATGATAATAATAATAATAATAATAATAATAATAATAATAATAATAATAATAATAATAATAATAATAATAATTATTATTATTATTATTATTATTATTATTATTATTATTATTATTATTATTATTCATAATCATTTTTTAACTATTATGATGAATACTGTTAAGTTGGGTTTTACATAAAATTCCTCTTAAAGGGTAAAGTGGATGTTATTTCTCTTTACCACGTTGCTTTCATGATTAAATATGCTGTATAATTAACAACATAAATGATTTTGTTTCTGTTAAAAGGAATAAGTGTATGCAGGGTCGTATGAACCATCTTTTCCAAAGCCATCTTATCTTTACCTGAACTCAATACTGAAAGTGCCTTTTTCTTTCTTATTATCTGTAATAACAGGCTCAATACAATCTTCAAAAATAATCATATGGGTATAAAATATTTTAAATCATCAAATGAGGTTCACTTCATCTGAAGTTCCCTTTTAAGTGGCCCAATACAGTATATGTTGTAAAACAAAACAGGCAGTTATCTCCCTAGAAATGTATTGCTTATTGTAAAACTGTGCAGAATATGTTGTGACTTCTTTTTGTGCTTTATCAGCTAAGAATTGTTGGTCTAGATCATAATCACCAGGTATGTTTTGCCTTGTTTAATGGTATCGGTATTTGAATTTATATATGTATGAACCTTCCACAAAAGATGCATCTAATTATATATTCATCCCTTGATACGTTTATCATTTTGCCATGTTATCTCCTTAATTTAAAGTGCAGGTTGCAATTATTGTTTCAGAGCAAGAACAATGTGTCTTTGCACGAGAAAACATCTCTGAGAGCCTCTCCAAGCTGTGTCAGACACCGACATCTCCGAGCGACTGCCTCAGCATCACAAGCAGTCATTAGCAGAGCTCTGTTTAACAATATAAGACTGTCAAATGGCAGTCACTCAAACATTTCGAAATGAGATCCACGCCTGCAAATCCCCTTATTTTTATCCTGCCTGGTCAGCTCATGGTGTTAGGCTGTGGTGACAGAAAAGACATTCATCTATCATTCATCAGGGCATGTAGGCGCATACTACCAAATGAGGGCCAGGGTTTAAGAGTGGAGCTCTGTGTAAGAGTAATAATTGGGAGAGCAGATGAGTTTTAAAAGGTGGGCATTGTTAAAAAATCAGAAAGACATATATAGCCACGTCTGTCATTTTTTCCATTCTTATTATTTTGCATTCCCTTCACCCTCTAGGTTAATTGCAGTTAACATACTGTACAGGGTGTGTGTTCTGCTCTTGCATGAATAACTGTCAGTGCAATGTCCCTGATTACCATCATTTAAGTTATTGCATTAGTAATGCTCTGTTTCCAGTAAACTGAAAATAAAAACATACTTCTAATCTTTCATACAGTTGTCACATTTAAACCGACAGGAACCCTGTTTTTAGCATACATTATATGTTTTCTAATCTAGTATAACCTGTGGCTACGGTTTGTATAAGAAATCCTAAGTGAGATTTTTGTTTTGTTGAAATCTCCAAAAACAAAAGACTGATAATATACATTGTAGACTTAGCTGTCTTTTTTTCCATCAGGCCTGATCGACTAAAGTGTCACACATTTACCCCAGTAATGTCAGACCCATTTCATCGGTATAAATGCACAAAAATAAGTTATGCACAGCGTTTTGCTTTTTAATAAAATGCAACATAGCTAAAAATTGACACAGCAAGAGATTTTGATCTGTTTTCTTTACACGCAGTACAAAATACAATATAAAAAAATACAATTCTCAATCGGTGTTTTCTTTTTGTGCTTTGCTTTATCTAGTAACATCAAGTAATTATTTATTTATTTATTCATTATGACTTCTACACGCTCAGTAGGCAAGTCAGAATACATCAATAGTTCAGGGATATTTTTTTTTTTTTTTTTTTTCATAATACAAATGTAATTATCATATTACAATTAAAATGAGAGTTAAAATACAGTTGGTAAATAGGCACTGGCTTGATCAGCATAAAGTCAGCAATTTTTGTTGTAATTAATCTTCATCCTTCTTGTCAGCAGTTACCCAGAGGGCAATCTCTTAATGCTGTTAGTACAAGTGAATGGCACTATGAGATTATCTCTCCTAATGTGTATTGTGTAGTGTTTCCTCACAGTAAAGTGTGGCTGTATGACAGGGGCAAGGAACCTGAATAGAACTATCTATTAACTTTACTAACAACACTTACAAATGCTATTATAAATACAATGCACAATACTTGTGTGAGGTCACATGCAATCACAATTTCAAGTTTACTATGTTTTTTTACCCCCGCAACCTCATATTAACTCTGCTGAGCACTGTGCATCCTGTTTATCTATAAAGCCCACAAGACTGCTAGTTATGCAGGAAGACATTTAATGCTAGAAAACAGTGGAAATGTTGTGTTATTTACCATGCTTTACATATTACCAGCCAATGAAGCCAGGTCAAATCTTTCTTGAGAGACTCCACTGTCAGGGAATCTATTATGTTGTTTTTCATAATTGTCCTCCCAAGCCATCCACTGCATACATGCGTACCTTCTGTATCTGTATAATCTATTTAGTTATTTATCAGTAAAATCCATATTCAACTTGTGAATGTAAACCATCTGAATTTCAAGTACTAGTTGAGCTGCTCATTTTTGCCTGCATTTTAATAATGATGACGAGGGAAAATGTTTTTCTGTCATTTTCAGACTGATGTTTGAGAGGCTGTTGCTATGCAACCACTGCCTTAACACTAACATTTAAACAAATCTATTTATGAGCAGATATTTCATGTATATTCCACACAAATAAAATTAAGGATTGGCTTCACTGTATTCTATGACCTTAGCTGCTGGAAAACTCAAAGGAAATTGAAACCTGGCAGAACTCAAAAACATTTTTTTTTTGTTTGCTTTCAATTTGCTTTTGAAGCCGTGGCTGCTCCACTAGAACTGAGGGGCTGAGTTGCATTAGGGCTTTCTAAATACTGTTTTTTTTTTTTTCAAAACTGGAGAGCGAGTGAGAATGGGAAAGAAAGTGAGAGGACGAAAAAAGAATAACATACATGTATATTGAATATAGAGTATAACTGTTTCAGTTTGATAAACACATCATTAAGCAGAGGCCAGAAGGGCGTAACTCTTGGAAAAGTGCCTTTGTTCAGAATTGTGAGCACACGCGCTGACTCAGAGAGAATGGAATTTCTGCATTTTAAATACAACCAAGTTTCTCTAAAAAAGAAACATCTTGTGGATAAATGCAAACGATCATCATATCCAGTGTTATTAAGTTTTTATTTTACATGCAGAAAGTCACACTGTTCGCTGCTTTACTCTTACTGAATGAATAAATACAATAAGAGAGTACTGTGCTGACCAATATAAAGATCATAAATGCATGTGGCTTTAGTAAACTTGTCTTTTATATGTCATGTACATGCACTAAGAATGTCACTGACTAGCTGATGTGGTTAGATTAATGTCTTTAATCTAAAAAGTTGCAGATGCAGCAAAACCCTTTCTGTTACTGTGAAAGCAACATTTTGTTATGCATACAATGACAATGGTTGCAGACAGTACAGTTTTTACTTTTATAGAGTAGTTCAGGTTGTGAAAAAAAAAAAAAAACCCGAAACAAGTCTGAACATATTTTGAGGTATACTTTAAAAAAAAAATGAGGACAGTGTATGAGACATTTTGAACTCGTATCTAAATGAAATGACAGTTGCGGGAAGTAACAGTTTTACACATTTGACTTAACATCTTTATTTTTGGTGTGCAAATGCTGAAAGCCAGTGCAGTCACATTTTCCTGCCAAAAACCCATATTCAAATGGGTGATTTGTGTGGGTTTGAAACTCTGAGTAGTCTTGTGTACACATAGCTGCATTTCCTCCCACTATTCATGGTGTGATACATACAAGGCGCTTACTGTTACACTGCTCCATAGCAGAAGTTCAGAATGTTGATTTTATGGTTTAAATTAACTCATTACACCCTTGTAGGTATGTAGCTGTATGTAAGCTCGCTATCATAATATCAATGAGTCAGACTTCTCGTTCCGGTCAAAAGACAGCAACTATTTGGTACTGCCATTGTACTGAATTTTTGTGATACAGTATACTTTACAGTTACCTTATTAACAACTCCAATTAGTCATAGCTATAAATTATGCCATTGTTCCAATTCAAATAATGGTGTCAAATATGAATTGAGAACGAAAGTCTGCTTTTGTGTGTGTGTTGGGGAGTATTAGGGAGTTGGGGGTTGACTCAAACAAGGTATTGTCCAAATACCACAAATCATGGAATTTGCTTTGTTTGTCTGCCAAATCCTGCTGGGGTTTATATAACAGAAGCAACTGTTTCAGCATGGTTAGTTTTTATTGTTAGACTGTGGGTGCTGTTACAAATGGCTGTTTAATAAGCTGGAAGATAGTAGGCATGGCAGCTCCTTACTTGTCCTAATATGTTCCAGCCTCCAGGAGGGCACATCTTCCATTTTCCACTCAATTTCAGTAAAGCTGGTATAGCAGATTTTCTTGTCCTGCAGGGGTGACATGTTCATGAAAGTATTGAAGGCAAAAAATACCGAAGGAAGATGGTGAGATAGGGAGTATAAAACCACAATTCTTAGTAAAAGGAAAAGACAAATGAAAACATTTAATAAAGGTGTGAAAGGAGCATAAAATGTATTTTATATTCTGGGTCTTAACTGCTGCTATGTTATTCATTCTGGATATAAGGACTCTTCTTTCAGCAAGATTTTGGTACAGCTCTAGCAATCTGTCCAGTCGGCTCCCATGCTGTTTGGCAACAGAGGAGCTCAGTAGTTCAATTGGCTTACCCTGCCAGTATGGTCTGTGTCCATAGAGGTCTGTGACCTGTTGGCAAACTAGTCTCTTATTTGTTTCCTAACTGCAGTATTACATAATTTCCTGGGAGACTGAGGTTTGTGAATGAGACACCCCTTTATAAATATTCACAAATTAGGCCTACCTGGTAACATTTTCAGATCAGCCCATCATCTCCCCTGCACCTTGCAGCTGGCTTCTCTGAAGGGAAATTTACATTTTTTTAATTTTTATTTTAGATTTGCTTCTGAGGAAGAGGTTGAGGGCCAAATTATCTTTAGATTTTGTGCTGTTTAAATAAAATAATGTCTAAATCTATTTTCTTTAGCTGGGCGTGTCATTCCTGAACTCCCTTTCAGACGAGCAACTGAACAAACGATAACAAAAAAATCTTGGCAAAACAATTTTTTTCCTGCCAGATAATCTCTTAATATTTGTTTTATAGGGAAAGAGGGACAAAACATTTCTGTACTAAGTAACTACAGGGGAATAGAGCATTTAGAATTAATTATTTACAGGGTGCTTTGGTATGCCTTATCAGTGCATGGTATTGATTACTTTTTTTGTGTAGATTTTGATCTTGAACAAAAATACGTATTACTTTACTGTACCCAGTATTAGAAAGGCCTTGTAGAATATGCCATAATACTTTTCACTGCTAAGGTTAATAGAATGCTTCAATCTACTGCTGCCTGTGCCATAGTAAAAAATGCCAATTCTGCATTGTTCTATTTACAGCCTAGTACGATTTAATCTAAATAGCACCACTATTAATTAAAATAGTGATATCTGTGTACCAAGGTAATGAGAAACATCATGCAAGCCTTTTTACTGTACTTCTGTGAAACGCAAAATATGTGAAACAGGGCTTTTTAATATTTAAACCATGGTAGTATTTAGGCCCATCAATCAAATATACGGTCTAATTGTGTTATGTAGACTTAGAGTATGCCTATCCCTATTTATATTTTATTTTTGTGGCATGAAGTTTAGATTCTTTCAAGGTTCTTAAGAACCTTGCAATTCATCTCTGCATACCTGTTATTTTAAACGATCACCTTCTCACTTCTCAGGTAAATGCATTTGTTTTCCATAACTGTATACATGTAAACTGTCTATACCATTCCTGTCAAGATGTTTAGATTTCCACTTGGAAGCAGCCTTATGGGAGGTATAAAAGGCAGAGAACCCTGCCATTGACCATGTTGCTCTCAGCAGAGCTTCCTTATCTACACAGCCACTCTTCAAGGCAGCAGTATGGCTTTCCAGTTCATGTCCCAGTTACTGTGAATACCCTCAGGTCTCACAGTATTACCCTGAACTAAAGAGTAATATTCAGAATTAATTGTCCATTACAAGTATTTGCAAGTACAATTAATGAACTAGGTCTACTGAATTCTTTGCTATTTAAAGCAGTCGTATTCTCATTATTTTGCTTGGTTATGAATGACATGTCAGATGAACCCAAATATTTTGAATGTTTTTTCCATGTTAAGTAAAAGCTCCTGACACACATGGCAAACACCTGTGAAAGCATTTCTTATATCGCATACTACAGAAATCAAGCAATATTTCAAATCAGAATCCCTTTCTATGTCTTGCGGCCCTAAGGGGGCTGTTGATAAGAATGTTATTTAGTTATTATTTTTTTAAGATGCAACAAACTGCTTCACAATTGATTTTTTTTTTGTCTTTCATTTCCTTTCATCTTTCTTAATAGCTGCTACGTTTTAAGTTATTATTATTAAAACATTTTTAATAGGCTTTGTTGAAAAACAAAATCACAAAACCAAATCAAGCATAATCTTAAAATCAGAATTCCTCTAAATGACACAACCATTGACGTTCTTTTTAGTACTTTGGTTGAAGAACAATTAATTCAGAATTGACGTTTTTCTGGCTGCATATAAACCCAGCAGCAGACGTTGTGCTTTATGGCATTCAGGTCACTGTCTGGGCTTTCCAGACTGCCTTTAAATAGTAACTAGCAAGATTGTGCCGTACTTAGAGTATGCTGCTGTGATTTCTCATACTGCCGCTGGATCCCTTTTGAAGAGGTTTGATGAGCTTTACCATAACGCTGCTAGATTTGTAACTTGCTCAGTATGAACATTTAGACTGTCTACTCTTCTGTCGGTGGTACTGTGGATTCTCATTCTGTCACTTTAATGTTAATGTATTTCATGTTTCATCAACTTTCAACCTGTTCATAAAGAGGTATTGATCAATTATTGGTCGCTCCTTATGGAAAGCTGCAACTAAGTTTGGGGTATAGGGCAATTTCCTTCATGGAAAGAGTTGCATACACTCTGATTGATCTAAGTACTTTTAATGGCTACATGCAGAGTAATTAACATACAATGCAAAGACAGCTTATCTGAAAGTAATAAACACTAAGTGGGGAAATAATTCAGAGATAAATTGATTAGTACAGAATATCTATCTATCTATCTATCTATCTATCTATCTATCTATCTATCTATCTATCTATCTATCTATCTATCTATCTCTATCTATCTATCTATCTATGTACACACATGCACACACACACACACACACACACACACACACACATATAGTAAATATGGAATGAAGAGGAGGGTCATAGTGGAAAATTGTTGCCCCGCGGGAAGACTATTGTTACCGACGGGGCCGCAGGCTGAGGTCCAGCACCCTGGAGGTAACAATATTCTTCTTGAGGGGCATTTCATTTTTGTTTAAATATATCTGATGTACTATAAGTAAATAAATAAATAACACAAAATGTTTTTGAAGTTCATACCGCATTTCTGACTGGTGCATAATTACTTTCAGCCATTTTCTCTTGTTGTGAGGAGTGCAGGGGAAGGGCGTTCCATTGTAAAGGGGTGGGACTGACAGTGATGTGAACCAATCACATGTCAGAGGAAGACTATTGCCCTGTGGTGTAGGGATGTTAGGGCAACAGTTTAACCTATCGGGCTAAATGTATGACATACAAAATACAATCAGATTGAAATGTGTCTACAAAAAACATAAATAGCCAACTATAGGCAATAGAGAAGACTAGACAGGGCTGGGACTATGTAATTTAGGAGCTAAATTGGACCATTTTGGAGTTGAGTTCCTACGCAGATTCAAAATGATGTCATGTTTATAGCTCAGTGTTTGACTAAACCGCTATTGGCCAGGTTACAAAACAGAGTGTGCTTTCTTCATCCAGCTAAATGCAGAACGTTTCTGTATTTAAAAGCCAGTTATCAGAGGCAACCCATTTGCAAATAACTATCTGCAGCAACTAGGGTCTGACTACAGTGTGAATCCAGTGACATATAGAAGATTAAACTTCAGACAGCATAAGAGTGATCAGACTGCCTTTTTGCATGTTAATTTGTATGTGGGAGGCATCTTTCCAAAGTACGTATTACAACAAAACACTAATAAATTACAGTCACATTTCACTTACTGTGGGGGTCCCGAGCGGCTCACCTGGTAAAGCCGCAGGTTTGCATCCTGGCTGTGGTACATTAAATTGTTGGTTTTCGCTGGGGCTTACACAGGGAGCGTCCCATTGGCTCTGGTGACTCTACTGGCCAGGCACCCAGTGAGCTCAGCACCTGTAGTGGTGGTTTGTCCTCCAGGGGCTGCTAGCTTGCCGACATCTGATATTGAGCGCCTGGGAGTAAAGAGGTAATTAACTTGGATCAGTGCACCCCCACTGACATTTAGTTCTCCTGAGCTGTTGTGGAGAATTGCTCAAATTGGGAAGAAAAGCAGAGGTAAAATAATTGGGCACTCTGAATGATAAAAAAAAAAAAGAATAATACAATGCCAGCCTGTCGGAGCTCTACAAGTGTTTTCCCTGAGATCATTTATTGATAAATTAGCTCCTGAGATAAACATGGCAGAGGCCATAGCATCCAGTTGTTTTCTATATCTCCAAATCCGTATCCGTAAAATTATATTCCTTAAAACTAAATTAATATTTATTCACAAAGCTATTCCATAGACCTTTCTGTAAATATAAAGAGATGTCCTTTTGCCAGTGTTTTGTTACTTGTATTGTCCATACTACTGAATCAGGAAATATGTGAGAGAGAGAGAGAGAGAGAGAGAGAGAGAGAGAGAGAGAGAGAGAGAGAGAGAGAGAGAGTTAAGTAGTGAAGTTTTAGCAGGTTTTATACAATAAAAAAGAGACCACTGGCTGTTGTGCTTCTTTCCTTCAAATTACTGATGAGTGAATGATTATGGATTTACTGTAGCATAGCAACAGCTCCTACCCTCATGAACTGTAGGCAAAAGGCAGAGCTGTTGCGATTAATGCCAGTCAGCCAGTCCCCTATCCTTGCCAAGATCAGACAGTTTAAAATATTACAAGCATATTGTGACCCATAATTAACAACACCTGGTTCGGCTGTTTAGTTCGGCCTGGGCTATCTTCCGAAATACTGTTGATATGATACAAGGAGAAAAACATCATGTGATAGCTGTCTGCTCCTCCCTTGTTCTCCTGTTCATTAATATATGTTATGATGCTGCTTTCGTTAGCTTTGTTAAATGCACTCAGCAAGGGTTCCTCGCTTTCAAGTGTTTATATATATTTTAAGACATTTACATTTATGGCTAAACCTCATTAAACCAGTAATACCCAACGTCAGTTTGGATTTACGTTTTCTGCTACATGATATCCATTCTAAAATGCTATGGGTGGGATCACATTGAAATACAGCTTAGGTCAGTCTGGATAACTAACTTAATCCTCTTTAAGCTTCGACGGGGTAGCATAAGGCCAATAATTTCATGTTGTCTTGTTGTGTATAATACTGGTATGAACAAGGTTCTTCTGTTTGACGGGAAAACCTGGAGGACATTAACTGTATGGGATTTCAGGGTGTTTTTTGTTGCAATACCAGCAACCATTCTTCAGTAATAAATATAATGTTTACTCATTAGATGAAAAATAAATGTTTCCATGACAAACCTTTGGCACTGTCAAAATAATAATGAACATCAGACAAGCAGCATCACGGTAATGGGAATTAGACCAACAGCACTGCATTTTAATTTCTTACTGTCAATTATTATCTGTATTACGTTGAGACAGGCGAATACATTATTCTGCTAAGAGCTGAGGGATACTCTTGGGTTGTGGACAATTTTTTTTTTTTTTTTTTTTTAAATTTAGTCGTCGCCAATTTTTTTAACCCGGTTTTTCTCCACACTTTAGCATGCCCAATTATTATGTGTATCCTCGGCTCACCGCTCGCAACCCCCCCGCCGACTCGGGAAACGGCAGCTGGAACACGCGTCCTCCGAAACATGCTCCTGCCAAGCCGTCATTTTTCCCACTGCAGATCCACAGCAATGCCGCCAGACCTATAGTGCCGGAGGACAACACAGATCTGGCGGCTCCACTGCAGAACCACAGGCGCCCTATCGGCCACAGGGGTCGCTGATGCGCGGTGAGCCGTGGATTCCCCTGCCAACCTAAGCCTTTCCTACCCAGGCAGCGCTCAGCCAATTGTGCGCTGCCCCCTAGGAACTCCCGGTCATGGTCAGCTGTGACATAGCCTGGATTCAAACCTGCGATCTCCAGGCTATAGGGCTCATCCTGCACTCTGCGCGGAGCAGGGTTGTGGACGATTAAAAAATAGAGTAGAAGTCTGATCAAAGAACCATTTTTACTGCGAGTAATTCTGGATAATCCTGGTTGTGTGTGGGCAGGCATGCTGGAACTTCTGGTTTGATACCGTGTTCACACTTCCTAAATAATACACGACCATCACTGATAGAAAACACAACTGTGAATGAAGTAAATGGCAATCACGTGGTTTCAAATGTTTTTGGTTTCAAATGTTTTTGTTTGTGCATTATGTAGTTCTGAAACATTACTGTGTGTGTTTTACAAATGGTGCAAATAACACCCTGGGGTTCAATAGCGTTCATTAATAAGGGCTAAATTCTGAAAGAAGATAGTTTTAATGTAGCCTTAATGTGGCTTACTGTGTATAAGAATTATACTAACATTAGGTCTTTGGAGCAGAAGATTATTACCAGTTAATTATATTTGAGTTGGTGTAAGTTTCAGTTTCCCATTTCCCAGTTCAGTGCAACTGTATAAATACGATATGATTTGGAAATAGAGCAACAAGTCTCATAATTCACATCCTTTTATGTATCTTTTTATAGTAGATTTTCCCTGGGACAGGGTTATTAGTCTTAAAACTGGTTCAACAGAGAGGAGAAACAGTTATCACGAAAGAAAGAGCCATTTACCAGCTACACCTCATTTAAAAGCAGTCCCTTTTGGAAATGATTTGTGTGAAATTGTATTCAGCACGATTGCACATACAACAAACTGTTTGTCTATTTGTAATGTGTCCGGATAGTGCAAACGTTGATGTCTCCTGCAGTTTCTAATCTATTTACTGAAAGACTCTGTCTCTAAAGCCTTGGTTCCAAGGCTTTGCTCAAGCCATACACATATGAAATGCAAAAAACTATAGTGAATTTGTTTTACCCTGTAGATTTTAGTAATAGCACACATTGGGCCCTATTTAGCAACGTCTGCAAACCCCTAAGGCAATCACAAAACACAGTATCAGACGTACATGTGGGCAAACAGACTTTGCCCATATATGTGATTTAGCAACCGTGTTTCAGTGCCCACTCGGCAAGTCAGCATTAGCGTTGGACATGAGCTGAACTTTAGGGGAGTGTCCTCATTTACATACAAATGTAGTGATTTAGCAAACCATCAACAGTGTTAGCGTTTGCGTTTCAGTTGACATGTGAAAACCAGGTCTAAACTCTGTGCAAATTACATGGTCGACAATAAATAATGGTGAAACTGCCAGGGAAGCAGGCAAAGAAAATGTGACACTTTGTACTGTGATTTTGTAACAACTGTAAGTCATCCTGGATAAGGGCATCTGCTAATAATTAAATAATAATAATAATTTCTACGTTCCAGACAAAGAGAGGAGGAGGAGACGTCCCCAAATATTTAGAAGTCATCTGTCTTTTCTGAGCCTGTCTGACACACAATGTATGCAGCATGTAGTGTCAACGTGCAAGTAGTGTGTGATCTGTGATGCCAACAACTACATCACAAATGTGTATGCAAACTATCGTTGCTTCGCTCATGTTTATCCTCACTAATTCAGAGGTGGCAGCTGCATTTCAGCGCGCTGACAGTCTGAGAGGCTGGTTGATAGGGGACAATGGGTATCCACTGAAGCAGTGGTTACTGACACTGCTGCTCAACCCCACGACCCCTGCCGAACACAGGTATAATTGTACCTTTAAATGTGCTCATACTGTAATTGAGCGAACATTTGGAATCCTCAAAATGTGATTCTGATGTTTGTATGTCTCTGGGGGAACACTACAGTACACTCCACAGAAGGTTAGCAATATCATCCGGGCTTGTTGTGTTTTACACAACATAGCTCTCTGTAATGGATGTTAAACTTACAGAGGAAAGATTACATGGTTTGAGGGAAGCAGATGCTGAACTTGAAGCCCCAGCTGGAGGTTGCAGATGCTGCAAGTGCCAGGCAGGTCAGACAAAGCCTTATACACAGGGGTTCACATAACTGGTAATGTAACTTAATTTTGCTTATAGATCACTTTTTTTAATTTTGGATACACTCTCACCCTCTGGGCTGCTAAAAAAATGTGTAGCCTTGCTTGAGGGACTTGGTCATCGTCTTCACGTGGGCTGTTGGACATTTTAAAAAATGTTGCGCTTTCGTCTTCCTTCTTTCTTTTGGTTTCAAAATACCCTCCGTTCGCTATCACAGACACACAGCTGCTCTTAAAGGGAATGTTAAATCCTTATTGGATGTAACCTTACTCCCCCCCCACTGCTTTGATTGGCTGGGCACATGTTTCGCTATCTGATGTGCTTTCACCCACACGTGAGACCCGACTTCAAATCACGTTTGCGTGCGCTATCGCAGCGGTTCGCGAACGCTGTCATTTTTGCCCTAGCGATAGCAGCTGCGCACATGTTTGCTAAATAGGGCCCATTGTGTTTTTCAAAGAGTTTGAAATAGATTCCCATTGATATATACAAGCTCAAGCGAGCCACGGCTTTGCATTGAACTCTGCTGAAATAATTCCATGGTAACTCAACAAAGATGACATAAGTGCTGCCTGTTTATGTTTAGTAAAAGCTAACAACTGTATCTAAGAGAAACAAACATGTGTATTATATCACAGTCATTATTCTGACTTCCCTAACACCTTTTAATGCATTCATTAGCCAGGTAAAGAACACTCACCGGGCATGTGTTGAAAACTCTTTCCCAAGCAACATGCCATTTTTCATTCACTGTCTGCCAGTGATTTGTGGCATTTTTCATTACGGCCTATTACCTATATCCTTCCTCCATCTGTTATTATCACTGACATCTGCCACCATCTTGTCATATTGAAATGTCCTCAAGAATTTTCTCCAGCATTCACCTCTTATCTGGTCAGACACCAGCTCTATATAAGGAACCAGCATGTACTTAAATAATTAGCCTCCTGCCAAGGAATGAAACAGTTTAAAATTATTTTTAGCTCCTCATTTTTACACAAGTTCTTGGAAAATCTTTTTTTAGAATGGCATTACATGTACTGGTTAGCATCAGAACTGTTTTCTGGAAGACATACAGCATACTCTTAGAATATTCCTTTAAAGCGTGACTGTATTCTCACCTCTGGAGGCGTGCGTTTCAATCCAGTTTAGGTGAAATTAGTCTGGTGTTAACGTAGTTCCCTAGTGAGTTATTCAGGTCAGGGCTGAGTTGTGAAGGAGACACCCCAGTGGAATCTCTTGGTTCAGTTCCTCCTTTGTTTTTAAAATGTAACTTTGGCCTTCATATTTTCAGGTGGAAATTTCAAGAGTTTTCTCTTTGTTTAAAAAAAAAAATAAACATTTGAAATATAAGTTTACAACCTTGATTAATATTATTAACCCAAGATAACAACTAAATATCCATTATTATATATTAATTGACATCTGTTTTGCTATCCTTCTGCAAAACGTCTTAAATGTTATTGTTTTAAATGTTTATAATTTTGCAAACAGCTAATAGTTGCTTTTAACATTGCATTTGAAAGAGTTGTTTATTTTAGATTGCATTTAAATGCCAACAGTAGAACATACTGTACCTGACATGCTTTGCTTATTATTATTGATATCATAAATTATTAAAAGATTATGAAAGCAGTAGGTTATGAAATGATTTACACGCTGTAATGAGATATAGGCTAATAACCATATATTACTAGGTAAATTGTATGCTTTGTCACATGACAGTGTGAGGAGAAATGGAAACTTTCACTGGGAGAAGGTAATTAACAGTTAATAATGAATGTGTCTGGAGTGATGACAGCTGGTATAATTAGTTTAAAAAATGAGGACCCTTAAATGTTGTCTCTCTGTTAAAAGAAAAATGCATATAGTAAGTGATATTGGTCCACTATTTAAAAAAAAGAATGATTTTATCAAAACCTTAATAATCATGCTCAACATGGCAGATATCAGTAATTATAATATTTTAGTAGTGTACTGATTTGGTACAGAATTAGACATTTTCTTTTTGACTAAACACACCTAAAGCTGCAGTGTTTAGGGTATGCCAAGCAACCTGGAGTTACTTTTCTGGAGTAGCTGAAAATAGAAAGCCTTTACAATTAGACAGATTGATTAAAATAAAACGACTGATCTGCTTTCAGTTTTAAATGGACGCCTCCGGGTTAGACTGCCAGGATAATGACATATGAGGAAAAGGAGAATATTTAAAGAACAAAAATGTAATACCATTTCAGAATTCAGCACCGATGAAAGACATTAGACTGGTATTATGCTACTGACATCCCCACACCCCTAAGTCCTAAGATATGAAATATTCATCGACACAACAAAATAAAGATACAAACCTGGCGTCTGTGACAAAAGTGTGAAAAACTTGAAGTGTACTTGGAGCTGAAATCACAATGAACGGAGGTGGAGCCACGGTGTTACTGTAGCATGTATTGTTTCTGTCTTTATTAGGCCTGTACACAGAAAACAGCAAAGATAAAAATACGATGAACAAATATTCTATCTTTACGTCCAGTTCTCATTCTTGACAGCTGTTTTGCCAGGTTATTCATGTGTCTGTTACATGTTATAAAAACGTTGTGTATACTTTTAAATTCTACTTTAATTAATTAATTAATTAATTAATTAATTAATTAATTAATTAATTAATCCAATTACATGTAACTAATTACCTTGCTAGTTACACCACAACACTGGTATCTACATGAAAACATACATATACATATGCCTTTTCAGATTGAGGCTGCTCGTGTGTTGTATTTTGTGTGCTTGAAAAAGCCTAGAGGAAGAGCATCAGCTGGGGCCAATACATAGGAAATCAGATCCCACTGGAAATCGCTCTGTGCGTGTGTTAAAAATAAATAGCATTTGATTTTATTTGCTTATGATTATTTCTCTTTTTTCCCTTTAGGGCCGCTGCTCACGCGAAAACTGCAAATATCTGCATCCTCCTCAACACTTAAAAACACAGTTGGAGATAAATGGACGCAATAACCTAATTCAGCAGAAAAATATGGCTATGCTGGCCCAGCAGATGCAGCTTGCCAACGCCATGATGCCTAGTACTCAATTACAACCTATGGTAAGCAAGCTTTAACTCACAAAAAAAAATCAAGCCTGTGACCTAGAGATGAACTGTATGATGAGTTTATAACATGTTTTATTGCAGACAGACAGAAGCTGAAACTGGATAGCATGGGTCAGATATCTGACAGATGCCACCTCTGAGATCAGCACTTAGAATCAGAACTGGTATTGTTTCCCCGCATAGTATATTACATTTAACCAAAAAGCATTCTTTTGCCAAGCTGTGCTGCAGAGATATTAAGTTTCAAAGCACCGTCCCCTTTTTTAGGATTAACAAATTAGCGCATCGTTAGTTGCTAATGTAGGTTAATATTTATAAATGCAGAAAAGCTTAAAGGCATCTGGAATAAATTTTGGAGCTGTGACACTAAAAAAAAAAAAAAAAAAAAATCTGATAAAGTAATGCAAATCAGCATTGAATGTGTTCTAACAGGGGAATTGCACAAGGCATCATGTTTATTTAAATAAAGAATAGATAGGACTCTTTATTGAAATAAAGGAAAGGAGCACAAAATCATGCCAAAGCAAATCCTTTTGTAAATACAGTTTATGTATGTGTAAACTCTACAGTATGTTGCATGTAATGTATAGTGCATATTATGCCCTAAACTGTATTTGCCTTTTTTATTAACTCATAAATCGGGCCCATTTTTATTTGAAAAAAGCAAAGCTATCTCATACTGTATGTTTGCATGTGGTAATTCCAGTTATACTGGGGCCCGTGGGTCTGAAATCTTAGCAGAGATTGACATTGATAATCAGATTGTTTTAGAGAAACAGTTAATAAGGAAACATTTATCTTTTTTTTCAAGTCTGTTACATTGTTTCTTCCTAAGTAAATTCTAAATGTTGAACATGTGTTTCAGATGTTCAGTTAGATAATCCACTTTGGTTGCAGCATAAATATAAACCCCTATTTTAAAATGCCAGGGGTTATACAGTACAAAACACCATTTCTGTGCAAAGCTGTGTTGTATTATAGTCTCTTGTAGAGGTAAAAGGAATGTTTTTAAAAAGCGTGTCACTAACCCAAAATTGCAAACCTCAACCTCTCCCATAACTTGGTGTGATCCATGTGTGAGAATACCTTACCCCTTCACTCCTCCTTACCATTGCCTTTCTGCATTGTTTGAGCACTTTCTTCTTTTTTTATCAATCACCCTTTTTCTGCAATCATTTCCAGGTCTATTTTTCTGATCACTGATGGCTTGATTTTTGTTTGTGTTATTACCTTTTGTTATTCAGTCCATGATATATATATCCCATTATATGTTGCATTGTATGTAGATTTGTAACCACAGCAGAAAACATGTGCATTATGCTGATGTCACTATTTGTATGTAAAGCTCCTGTATTCATATCATGATTTGGAGATGTAAGACTAATGTTTAAACATTTGTAGAAAAATGTAGATTGATACCTGAGTGCTGAAAAAAGTGTCTTATTCTTGGAATAATTGTGATGACATCATGAAAAGCAGTTTGGCACAGCTTAGGATAACTCTGCCTGAGTAAAAACAGCATCTCAATTCAGACTTTTACAGTCAACTGGTCTATTCTGAATCAGGTACCAAATGGAGCATCTTAGAGTTTAGGATGAAAAAAAAAAATTAATTAATTGGAAAGGCATACCACGGTTGTTTTCTAAATCTTCCTTTAAAATATCACACAGATAGACCGTTTGCTTATTCACCCTGAATCTTCATACAATTCGTCCCCCCGTTTCTTTCAAGTAAGTAACTCTGTTTTTTAAAAACCTATTTTCAGGATCATTTCTTGTCTTTTTCCTAACCATGTTTTCTTCTGCTTCATCTAAAACAATACTGTATACTAACACTGTGTTTCCAAATGCATCCCAGCATTCCCTGAATACAAACAGCTTCTGCCTTCCTGTTGCTCACATGTGAAAAGTCATGGTTCAAACCAGAGCAAAGGATATCTGCTAAATGAATGCTATACAATCAATAAGTTTGTAATATGTGGGACTAAATGTTGAGAAATGCCTTGTTGTTGCTGTTGTTAATTGTTTCAGAAGTCAAAACTCTATAACGTATCATGATATGATGATTTCATGAAAAGTGAAATATAATATAATTTGTGTTTCAGGGCTGGCACGCTAAAATCCATAATCATTTTCAACGCATACCATTTTTACATTACTGCTGCAGCAATTACTGTTCTCTAAGCTCTATAAAAAAAGTTTGTTTTATGAATTTGTAAAGAAGAAAAGCTAGAATTTACAAATAAAAAAATAAGTCTGAAGTACTTCTAACCAAGTAATTACCATTATTTTAAATAATGTTTGCTTTCTTTGACATCCCACTCCAGTTCCAGTTCTTTTTTCTTTATTTTCTTTAATGTCTCTGCATATTTTAATTTGAATCTACATTGCATGCTTATGTGTTCTGTATGGATTTATGCAGCTTTAATTTTGTGGTCGGCAGAGAGAGTGGGATTGCCAGAAAGTAGTAAAGCAGGCACACAATATCTCAAACATCACTTCCTGCTGCAGATGTCCTGGCATACCCTCATAGTTAAACCACAGGGCCTACATTTTAGTTTTTGAGAAGGTCTGTTGCATCCTAGTGTGCTACCTTTTTGTGGGAGTTTGTTTTTACTCCTGGAAAAGTAATTAACATGAAGCATTTCCTTAGTATTTTTTTTCTGCCCACTGTCACTTAAAAGTTAAAATAACAATGTCAGACTAGCATTACTTTTCTTACAGCTATCTAACACTGTTGTTGTTGTAGCTTTACAGTAGGAATCCAGTCACTAAAACCCAGCACAACATACATTGAATTGAATTGAATTGAATTGTCAATGTAAGGTATTCCATTTAAGGCTATACAATTAAATGCTGAAATTGTAGAAGATTTTTAGACTATGCTGATAAGAAACTCAGTTTATTATTGTAAAACACTAGCTTGATATAAACCATAAAATATATAACCTCTTGTTAAACACAATCCTGTCAAATTTCCTGTTTGATTTTGTTAACAATGTGGACTTGAAGTGCTGTCCAGGTGGTCACTTCATACAACAAATGTTAACACTGTCTTGGTAACGTCACTTCCAGATGTTTTTTGTACCGGTCCTACTGGAGACAGATTTGGAAATAATTTTTAATAAACAACAAATACAACACAACTCTATTTATAGGGGCAGCACTGTGGAGTAGTGGTTAGGGCTCTGGACTCTTGACCGGAGGGTCGTGGGTTCAATCCCTGGTAGGGGACACTGCTGCTGTACCCTTGAGCAAGGTACTTTACCTAGATTGCTTCAGTAAAAACCCAACTGTATAAGTGGGTAATTGTATGTAAAAATAATGTGATATCTTGTAACAATTGTAAGTCGCCCTGGATAAGAGCGTCTGCTAAGAAATAAATAATAATAATAATTTTAAATAGTGTATGCATTATTATAGCCCTTGCAACATAATATTCAATATTCAATATTCCAACTTGGAGAAGTCAGGCTTCAAAAAGTTCTCTGCATTTTATATCAGGGTCAAGAATGTGTCAAGGGTGAATTGCTTGGTCCAATTTTTGAAAATATGTGACTAGCCTTATACATTATATAGGCTAGCCTTCAGTTAATTAAAACAAGCCTTGTTAAACAAAACTGCTAAATACAGCCAATTTAGATGGAGTCAATTTTTTTTAAGTGGCAGCATTTGCTTTGACTGTGATAGACAATACACAATATATGTGTCCTTGATGAATGAAGTGACAATACTTCTTGACATGTTTCCAAGCACAAGGGCATTCTTAAGAAAAGAAAAAGGCGCTCATTATTTTTATGTTGTCTGTGAAACAGGATTATTAAAAAGTATAAACCTACACAAAGGATAGAAGGGGAGCCATTAAGAAGACTGCAATAGATCTAGTTATTCCCAATACAGAATAAATCTCAAGAAAAAGGCAACCTAGTTTTGAGTGTGGGAGGTTCTTTTAATTCCATGCATGTTCTGAAGGTGATCTAATTAGCTCTCTTTAATATATTATTGCTCTAAGATACTTTAAATTAAAAAAAGTTATTTGTAATCTTACCAACAGAGGTTGAAATTGGCACTAGCCTAATATCCAGCAGGTACCCCAGTGGAAAACTTGCAGCATTTATTTATTTTATCATTTTTAAAATAGAATATGAATATTTCACTGGAAATTCTTTTAAAATATTATAGTATTTTCATAATTTCCGAGAGCTCAAATGAATGTGGTATTCCAGTCTGGTAACCTGACCAGCCTGCATTGAAAATAATATTGTTTGGTTTACTAAGATGAACATGGGATCATGCAAGGAGAATAGATGCTGCGTATAACTATAATCATTATAAATCACTGATAATCCTGGACAAAAAGAACATGTTCTTTAAATCTCTTGTTTAAAAATAGACTCATGACTTCTAAAGATGTCCCTCTCAAATTAACAGCATAAATAAAGATGTGTCAAACATAAATACATTTATAAACTGTGAAAGGGCTAAACTGTTATTTTGCTGTATGTCTTTGAAAACAAAGCGTTATTTGTTTGTTTAATTAACAGAGTTAATACGTGTAAATAAATAAATGCATTCTTGTCATTTGGTTATGAATACAAAGTTGTTATGAAGTCAGAAGGCCACTTCACCGCACTGCTCTGGACATAACATTCCTTAGCAGTTTAAGGGAGGTGTTGTATGCTGCATGTCCCTGTGAAAATGCAGCACCCTCCTGTTTTAATGTAATCTGAAACCTACTATGTGACAAATTGTCTTAGCATTAAGAAGTTATTATTAAGAAGGTGAGTTGTTTTTTCCACAGCTGCGTAGCAAAGTGTCCCTAACTGACTTACAGTAATAACCACCTTGTACACAACCAAAAAAACACGCTGCCATTTATTGCTGTTCAGAACATTATACATGTTTTACAATTTGCCCCTTTTTATATATTTTTCTTGTTAAACTCTTAATATTTTATTTTGCAGCCAATGTTCTCTGTCGCCCCAAGCCTAGCCACCAATGCGGCAGCAGCTTTCAACCCCTACATGGGGCCAGTGTCTCCAGGCTTGCTCCCAGCTGAAATGATGCCTACCGGTCCAATGCTGGTAACAGGGAACCCTGCAGTCCCTGGCCCTGCAGCTGCAGCTGCTGCTGCTCAGAAACTAATGAGGACAGACAGACTGGAGGTAAGCCATTATTATTATTATTATTATTATTAGTAGTAGTAGTAGTAGTAGTAGTAGTTATTATTATTATTATTATTATTATTATTATTATTATTATTATTATTATTATTATTATTATTATTATTATTATTATTATTATTATTATTTATTGTTACTTTGTAATTTGTACTACTTCTTTATATTTCTGTTTTAACCAACATGTAAAGTGCTTTGAGATACTGTGATATGAAAGGTGCTATATAAATAATTTGGGGGATAAGAATACCCTCAACAGTAGAAATAACAATAATTTATTTAAGCTCACAAAAAATTAACTGAACATAAGAACGTTTACAAATGAGAGGAGGCCATTTGGCCCATCTTGTTCGTTTGGTTGTTAGTTAGCTTCTTGAAGGATCCCAGGGTGTCAGCTTCAACAACATTACTGGAGAGTTGGTTCCAGATTCCCACGCTTCTCTGTGTAAAAAAGTGCCACCTATTTTCTGTTCTGAATGCCCCTTTACCTAATCTCCATTTGTGACCCATGGTCCTTGTTTCTTTTTTCAGGTCGAAAAAGTTCCTTGGGTTGACATTGTCAATACCTTTTAGAATTTTGAATGCTTGAATCAGATCGCTGCGTAGTCTTCTTTGTTCAAGACTGAATAGATTCAATTCTTTTAGCCTGTCTGCATATGACATGCCTTTTAAACCCAGGATAATTCTGGTCGCTCTTCTTTGCACTCTTTCTAGAGCAGCAATATCCTTTTTGTAGCGAGGTGACCAGAACTGAACACAGTATTCTAGATGAGGTCTTACTAATGCATTGTAAAGTTTTAAGATTACTTTCCTTGATTTAAATTAAACACTTTTCACTATATATCCGAGCATCTTGTTGGACTTTTTTTATAGCTTCCCCACATTGTCTAGATAAAGACATTTCTGAGTCAACATAAACTCCTGGTCTTTTTCATAGATTCCTTCTTCAATTTCAGTATCTCCCATATGGTATTTATAATGCACATTTGTATTGCCTGCGTGCAGTACCTTACACTTTTAATGTAATTTGCCATGTGTCTGCCCAGTTCTGAATGCTGTCTAGATCATTTTGGATGACCTTTGCTGCTGCATCAGTGTTTGCCACACCTCCTATTTTGGTGTCATCTGCAAATTTAACAAGTTTGCTTACTATACCAGAATCTAAGTCATTAATAGCACAGGACCTAATACTGATCCCTGTGGTACTCCACTGGTTACCTCACTCCATTTTGAGGTTTCTCAGGTGAAATCCTCCTTCGAAGTGACAGGCATCGTAGATAAACTTATTTACTGTAAACGTATTTTCCGTTTGCCTATCTTTGGTTTTCTAAGATCAAATTGGTGAGTCTCAGTTGAGGTTGAAGTGGTTATTGATTGCCTATGATTGGTCTGCTGATGAGGGAGTGGGAGTGGGGGTGTTCATGCTCTGGCATAAACTAAAGGTGCTTTTGAAGAGCAAGTACCATATCATATCTTAACATATTTTGGAAAGTATGGTAAATCCCACAAACATACTTTGTAAAAATTAACCAGATGGTGCAAAGAGATACAGGAACTTCAGCAATATGTTCCCTTTTTTATTTAATATTGTTAGCTGGGTTATAATTGTTAGTTGTTGCAACATGCAAGGGATGTAACTGTAGCATATGGAGTTTAAATGATTAATTTTATATAATAACATACAATAATTAAATAAAACCTCTGGCATACCATCTTGAAATCCAGAATGCACAATGTAATAGTATGGAGGGCTTCAGTAAAAAGTATCTAGCCTGTGACTATTTCTTTTTTACAATTACCACTTACCAGCAGGATCTAACTGTAACAAGCCAGACAAATTACACTGTGCTGTAGGTATAGTTGAATGATATGGTACAGTAAAGGTGAATCATATGTACGAACCTATATGTATGTATGTCGATCTCATCAAATATTTTATATTTCTTGTAACTTAAGAACTGGGAAGCTATTTGAAGTTAATGATATAGTTAACAAAGTAAACTGTAATTTGATTCTGCAATAAATCTGATCAAGACACAAATCAGGACAATAGATACCAGCACAGTATCGATTAGATGAAACTTGAAGAAGCTGCAGATCATTGATGAGCATGATAAAGCAAACATTGATAATGAGAAAACCTCAAATGAAAGATTGGGGACTGTGCTAAAATGATCTGTTTGTTCTTTTATGTTGGCGCCATCATTCAAAAAATTATTACCACATGTTGCAAAATTTACGGTAAAAAACAGAATTCCGGTAAGTATTGCCAAAAGAGAGAGAATGTGGCTGAAATGTGAAACCTAAGTATATTGCAAAATTGGAGTTGCTGGCATGACTGAATGGTATTTGGCTAGTGCTGTAGAGTACTGAGTTCTGAACTTTCTCCAGTAGTAGTTTTTAGATCTAACAACTGAATTGTATTAACAATACTATTTGCAGTGTGTGTAGTTTGTGACCTGGCTTTAGAAAGATTTTCAAAAACAATTACTCATGAAAGCAGAACCAAAGTACAGGAATGATGTTATAAAAATCAACATGGGTGGGATACTGTGCTTTAAACTACAGTACGTGTCTCAGCTGCTTGTGACTCACAGCCAGCAGACATTACTGCATTTGTAGAACAAGTTGCCAAAGGAAACAAGAAGTGTTGTATTAAGTAGCTTTTAATTGCGTTTAAAAATTCGGAAAATGGAAACAACTTTTAAGTGTTTTCAATTGTTAGTTAATGGTTACAATAAGGGGCAGGGAGATAATAGTAAACAACGTGGACCCAATTTTAATGATTGAAATGTGTCTGGTCTAAGTTTCAAAGGCACCTTTGTGTTCCATTGATTCCAAGATGTTAGAAAACTAAACAGTTCATGTCAGTCTTTCATGTCTCATTTGCATTTGTTTAATGTGCTGTAGCAATGGTGTGAGCTGTAAAGAATTCTGGTACAATACTTAACAAACTACGCTGGTCAGCTGACCTGTTTGAATACCTTTATAACATTATGACTAAATACTGTGGCCAGTTTTGTATTGCCTTTTTAAGTTAGCAGTTATTTGCAGAGTCTAATATTGTATTTAAATGTTAAAACAAATGAATTGTACAGCTCACGTTTTGGGCTCTGTTTCACAATGATATTAGTCGTAGCAGCGCTGCCACCAAGTAACAGTAGTATATTATCATCTGAACTAAGTGGTTCTTTGTTATTTTACACAGGTACATTTCAACATAGGTTTTGCTAAGACAGTTAAAGGCAAAGTATCCTTTTGAATAGTTATGCATTTTGGTGTGTTTTCTTTAACTTTAATTTTTTGGAACCAAGTGAACTGGGGAAGAAAGTGAATAGCATTCGAAGGATAAAATTAATTCCCAAGCTTTTTCTTGACCCCCCCCCCCCCCCCCCCCCAAAAAAAACAACAACATTAATTTCCTGTTTTTTATTTTGATGTATTTTTCATTTGGCACATTTATAACAAACTCCTTAGTTCACCCTTGTACAACTGTGTCCATACTGGTATGAAAAGAGACGTTACGTTTTAAAAGAACACCTGTCAGGATTTCATTGTATGCAGAAATTGGTTTTGTGCAGCTGCTAATAGATTGATGAACATGGTAGACAGTACAGTGGAAAAGGCTGGTGATGAATAGATGCATATTCTTTTTATGGTTCCACCTTGATCTACTGTGTTTTCATCATGGCATTTTCCATCAATGGGTTTTGAAATAACACGATAAGACAAACATGACAAAAACCTTTTGTTTCAAGTGAATTCTGACTTGATTGTAGTTGACACGTGTTATGTTTCATATGATTTTTTTGTGTGTGTATTAATATTTTTTCTTAAGGGTTGTTGTTAGAGATATTGCTGCTTTGCTTATAGGTATAAATAATCTATGCAGTTATGATTACTTGTTGTGACATACCTGAAATCATATTTGATCACGTGTTGTTCATAATGGGTTTCACTATTGAAATGTTTACTTATAAAGTGACTGTAGATTTGGTGTATCAGAAGTGTAATTTATATGATACCTGTACATACTGTATATATGTTGATTTAAATATTCATCTTTATTCTTAGTTTACACATGAACAAATATAATCGTCATGGAGCTAGCAGTGCAGCTTTCCTTTTCAATATACAAATATACTTTTAAATATGAATGATGCTGAAATGATCCAATATTAGTCGGAAATCAGGAGAAGTTACCTTTGCAACAGCGAGTGATTTCAGAGCAGACAACATGCGCACTGGTTTTTGGGTTCTTGTAAACGCCCGCGATGAGGACACTTTTCTTACTCGGTATTGGTTAATATTGCAGGTTTGCAGGGAGTACCAGCGTGGAAACTGCACAAGAGGTGAAACTGACTGCCGGTTCGCTCATCCCTCGGACAGCACGATGATTGATACCAATGACAACACAGTCACTGTGTGCATGGATTACATTAAAGGGAGATGCTCCAGGGAAAAGTGTAAATATTTCCACCCTCCTGCACACCTGCAGGCCAAGATAAAAGCCGCGCAACACCAGGTCAATCAGGCTGCAGCTGCACAGGCAGCAGCCACCGCCATGGTAGGTCAATGAATTATTGCACTTGCAAAAAAATAATAAATCTTTTGCCCTTTGTTTTGAAATCTGTACTTTTGCTGATGAACACTATATATATATATATATATATATATATATATATATATATATGTTAGAAGTAGTCGCCAACCACATTTTTTTGCCTGAGTTTTGCCTTTTAAGGTCTTTTAGAATTAGTATCAGCAGATAATCTGTAATTGCATTACAAGATTAGGGTTATCTTGTTTAAACTAGTCTGTTCCTCTTTGTAATGTTGTATTTTCTTTCACACACCTAAATATGCTATGAAACTTTGTGTGATATATGTAACCTAGTGTGATACCGTTAGAGAGAGCCCTGATTCTGGATTGTGTTGCTTTGATAACTGATAACCCAACAATTCTTGTGCAAAAATACAGATGGCAAGCTGTCTCTCTTTGATTAGATTACCTTTGTGTGTAATTAACTACATAGACTCTGGTCTTTAGCCTCACAATAACAACTCAGTAGTGTCTTTATTGTGCATGCTTAGTCTTGTTATCCGTTGTATATTGCATTCCGATGATTTGTTTTTTTTATTTGTTTTTTTCTCACCTACCCAAATATGCACTGCTGCCCCCATGATGCACCTCTGCTTGCTGTTTATGTTAATGCGCTTGAACCCCATTGGCCCATTGCCATCATGTGCTCGCTGCCTGCTAATTAAGACTCAGTCGGCTGTCAAATCACTGAAGCGACCCCTCGAGGCAACCTTTGACCTGGTACTATGACCTTTCACCTTTTAGCTTGGCATGTAGCTTTATTGTAGATACAAGTTTTAACTAAAACATTGTTCAAATAATTACTAGTAATATTTTTGTTGCAAAGAGTTCATTAATGGTGATAAATTGATTGTGTATTTCCCCCAAAACATTTTAAAATATATTCTAAGTATCCAAACAAATGATTGACAAACTATTGATAAAATAAAGATAATCACATTCAGTTCATCACCCGAAGACTTTTCTTAGTAAATACTGAGGGTTGTTAAAATTGTATTTATACTATTTCTGTATCTCTGTGGTTGGCATGGCTCTAGTTAAAAGTCTTAAGTATTTAAGTGTTTAATGTTTAAAGATCTGCATGTATTGTTCCAAGTTTTGCATGTCTAATTTTTGGGTGGAAAGTCTGGGGTTAATATATTTTATCCTTATGTACTGGATCTGTATAAATTGCTCTTTAAGATAAGAATTAACATTGCTTTTACTGTTGATCTTCATGGAGCTAGCAGTGCAGCTTTCCTTTTCAATATGATTTGTGTTAGTGTAGGCTTGAAGCTTTGTATTGTTTAAACATTTGAATCCATTGTAAGATGCAGCTCTGACATTTTATGAATTTGTATATCAGAGCAGTGCTTGCTTTATTAAGCTGTTATTAGTACTGTTGCCTTTCTCTTTTTTTTTTGTAGTAGTAGTATAGTCTGCCGCTTGCTTGCTGGTTGCTATAGATGGACTCTGCAGATTGATTTTGCATTCTACTGATTATTCTTTTTTTCACTCTTTTACACATCCTCATTTGCAGGGAATCCCTCCAGGTGTACTTCCCCCATTACCAAAGAGACCCGCACTTGAAAAAACCAATGGTGCCACCTCAGTCTTTAATACTGGTGTTTTCCAATACCAACAGGCCCTTGCCAACATGCAGTTTCAGCAACAAGCCTTCATCCCTTCAGGTAGGCGCTTCTGCTTTCTGTGCTGAACACCATAGAAAAGCAAAAGCAGAAGTCCTTGTGATACCTGCACTTACAAGTTAACAACCCAATAATTTGTGTGTATTTTTTCAGAATTGTTTTCTTTTAAAAAATAAAAATAAAATAAACATACAAACCTGGTTTGTTCTAAAGCAACAGAGAAAAAGGAGAACACTCTCTTAAAAAAAAGAAATGCTGGTAAGCCCGCAGTCACAATATTCATTTTCAAGAATTAGCGCTGCAAATTGCAGTAGAGAAGGACTGTTCTCCTTTCTTTGTTTTCTTTGCTTAGTGCTTCCCTTAGCTGTAATGAATAGATTTATTGTAACATGATTGCTGTAGGACCCTTTTAAAAACAGTAACCAATAGTTTATATTTATGCCTCATTTACCAGTCTATGAGTCAGCCTGATAATAGGAGTAAATTACAGACCGTCGTAAAGCATATTAGAGAACGAGGCCCCAGCTGATTCTGTACATCTTACTTGTTTAAACTGTGGCTTCCCTGCTAGCAAGCCTTCTCTTCCTGATCCGTGCTCAGAATTGACGTCTGCTTTGTTTTGAATGTATTCTATTATTTATTTGATTTCACTGTGGGTCCTGCAGCATTCAGTGTCAGTATTGAACCCCCAGCTGATGTATCACCGCTGCCTTGAGTTTTATATGCTTCACATTCCTGTCCAGCTTGTGTGTGCTAGTAAAGGTTCTTAGTAAAACTGTATCAGTCGTTTTTGGTTGAGGCTCTGCAAAATGTTAAAGGGGATGCATTTCTGTATATTTACCTATAAAGAGGAAGTACATTATGATATACTGCCTGCACAAGGCATTTAAGGTTATTTTTGAATGCCCAGTAGTTTTAAGTCATTAGATGGAATACATTCATTTTCAATCCAGAATTATTTATGTCTGTTTTAAAAACTTCAAACATGCCCATTACTTTGGAGGCTGCATTCTCATTACTTCTGGAGATCTTTGGTTTTAAAACTTAAATGTATACACAAGATCAAACATTGAGACTAATTTACAGTACAGTCAGAATGGTACTGGGTCCTTCACAGTTATAAACATGCTTCCAAAGCATCCTATCATATTCGAACTGGAACGGGACTTCAATCGGAATTCTCCACATTTAATCTTTTTTGTTGATGTACAATATTGTGATTTAAATAACCAAGGCTTAACAACAACAACAAACGATCACACCGTAATGGTTGAGACTAACACTAATGCTAACTATATGTCAACCCAAACCAAATTCTGACACAAATGGTTTCATGTCAGAAGATGGAACCCTTTGAGAAAAGCTTGGTACTCAATTCTTTCACCACCCGAATAGAGTGCAGGAATGCTGTATATACCAAATTGTGCTGAGTGCAGCAGAAACTGGGTTGTCCCTGTGAAAGTCAAATCTGCAGTGTTTCATTTGGAAGTATAGCATGCTGTCTACTTAACTATTAAAAAGTCAAATAGACAACCATTTAGTTCAATACCTGTATCTTCACACACACACACACACATATATATATATACATACAAACATACAGTTAAACCATTTATTTAGAACGAAGAATCCGATTTGACCTTCAAACTTTAAATAAAACTCTAGGCTGTAACAGAAGGGCAATGAGTTTGTCGTTAATGACAGAACATGGAGTGATGATTTACCAGCGCACAGAACAATTAAATGGTTCACAGAAACACTCTTTTATGGTTACCTTTGCTAGTTTATGAGTTGATTGTGCTTTCAAGTTAAATGCTGTTCTGTTAATAACACGTTTTACTCCTTGTTTAAATGGTTTTGTTTTTCTAATTACACTTGTGATGGGTTGTTTTTAATTCTTTTCCCTTTCAAATCCACCTTCCTGTTGCAATGCATGATGGGCAGGCTCAATATTGTGCATGACACCTGCATCAAGTGTTGGTAGGTGCCAGCGTTCTTTCTTAATTATCTTGAACCCTGTGTCTTGCTCGCACACACCATCAAAATCCATTGCTGACTGAGCTTGTTGCTGAATATGCACAGTCATTTCCCCTTCTCTAACATCTGCCAAGTAAACATGTATTTGAAATGTAATTGACATTCATTTAAAAACAAAACACAAAAAAAAACTAAACAAAGAAAAAAAAGATACAATTATATTTGTTTAACTTTTCTTGGTCTATTAGCACTACTTTTAGTGGATTTTGATGGGATTGTGAGTCTCAATGCAAGGGTTTGTTTATGTTCATCTTTGTATAATCAATTGAGCTGAACTTTGACATTTTAATTAATAATATTTCATCTGTGTGATTCGGTTTGTAGAAGTGCAGTGTTGATTTTAAATTCATTTTGTCGATTCTCTGTTATGTTAAAAATGCTAAATGCATGTTAACAAAAACTACTTGAATACAGTAGTCCAAAAATCAACTTTTTTTATTTGAGTTTTTTTTTTAACTAAAAACAACTAATCTGTGTTATTCCCTTGGTGATGATGGTAACTAGCATTTCCCTTTTTTCTCTGTCCCGCATTCCCTTCCTGGAATGCTGTCCTGCTTTGCCCTCCGATTGCATGCCACTTGTTGGTCATGTTATCTCAATGTGGCACATGGCTTTCTGCTGGGATAACACTACCATGCCCCAATACTTTACCACATGGTGCCACTGTGCCCATATTGCTACACTATTTGCTTATATGATTTTCCCTCTGAAAGTTTCCATGATGCACGGCGCCACACCCGCCTGTATGTCTGCAGCATCATCGTCTGCCTCAAGTGTTCCCTTCGCTGCAGCAGCCTCAGCCAACCAGGTTTGCTCATTTACAGCTTTGTTTCTCAATATAAACAGCTCTTAAATCGGTGCTTTTTAACAAAGGGAATTGGTATATCCCTCTTGTTGGCCTACACTGAAATTATTACTTACCAAAACAAATAGCATTTCATTTAAAAAACCCCATTCCTAATGGCTGGAACTGTACATCATATTTAAAGTGTTTTCTAGATCATAGCACTGCATTTCTGTCGTTAATAGCTGTACACGTAGCAATTGTAGAATGTACAACAATTGAGTTTTATGCCATTTTTTCAGATTAACAGATAAACTGGTTGATAAACTGAGTGCCTCCACTCATGCCTACAAAACACACAATAGTGAGGTATGACACTAAAAGAAACTAGTTTAAAAAAACGATAAGCTTTTGACTAGAAGACGTTGAGGGCATTGATAAAGAATTCTAGCTTGTTGTTTGTGAAGTTCGCTATTGTCCACAATATTAATTTGTGCACTTTTTGTCCTTTTCATGTTTGAGATTCCCCAAGAATACATGCATTTGGTATGTATGAGGTAGTTTTTCTTCAAAATATAAATGTGCAAGGTACTATATGTATGTTTGCAGTATCTGCATACCTAGGGTCCTATTCTCAAAGACCCACAATATATATTTGACCTAAATGTACATTTTTCCATGTTGGTAAGTTTTCTGAAAATTGTGAGGTGCCACTGGTAATCATTGCAAGCAGAATATTACTGAGCAATTTAAGTACAATATTACAGGACAATATTACAGCACATATGTGATACTTATTCTCTGTTTGACATTGAAGGCTGGAATGCATTCTTTAATAATAATAATAATAATAACAATAATAATAATAATACATACATACATACCTACACACATACATCCTTTTTAAGCTTAGAAGTGTGTTGGATATAACATTAAACATACATTTGGCTAACAATGGATCAGTGTAGCCTTGACATGGGCCTATTCTTCCAATTGACGTACAGCCTGCCATTCAGGGTGCTCTCTTGTCCATTTTGATCATTTTAAAAAGGGGATAGTGCAAATGATTCCTAAAATTGCACTCTGTGAAGGTCAACAAGAAGGGAAACAGATCAGGGTGCATGGGTCATTGTGTTTGCTTTCCTCATCTTACTATCGGCTTTCAACACTTATTCACTGTTGTTCAGCAAATATTCAACTACTGATTTGTTATTCATTTAGTTGCTGTAAGTTTTAGCTAATACATGTGCATTTATGAATATGGATCCATCGTTAAACAGTAGTTTACAAGTATGTTTCTAATTTTTGTTTATTTTCTTTAATTCATTTTAGAGCTTTTCCAGAATATGTTAATCTTTGGCTATGTTTTTTTTTGTTGTTGTTGTTTTGTTTTTAATCTACAGATACCCATAATGTCTGCAGACCATCTGACTAGCCACAAGTATGTTACTCAGATGTAGGAGTCCCTTCACAGAACAGTGAGTTTAACAACGTTCACTTTAATTTATCCAGCTTCTCTATGTTACATGTTAATGATTCAGAATCACTAGCATGTCTTCTTGCACTTCAAACAAAATCTCCTGTGTTGCAAAACCTGAAGGCCTACTCTGAATAATATAGGGCGGTGATAATGATTCATTTTGTACAACAACCTGTGAGGCATATTAAGGCTGCGTTTATCTTATGAGAAACAATAAGAATGCAGCCAACTCAGGAGTATGAAGTGGAGCATGAAATAATGTTACAGGCAGCTGCAAGCTACTTATGAGAATTACCCAGTGCTCAGAATACTGTACCTTCTCAACCCTATAACCATACAGTACATTGTAATAATGTTTTGCATCACATTGAGTTTAACACAGTTCAATCTAAATTCAATGGTGCTTTATTGGCATGACTTACAATAGCAGTTGTTGCCAAAGCAATTATACAATACAAGAGAGAGAGAGAGAGAGAGAGAGAGAGAGAGAGAGAGAGAGAGAGAGAGAGAGAGAGAGAGAGGTTGGAAACAAATTAAAGAACAACAACAACAAAAGTATAACTCACTAATGACAACACTCATAGCTAACAAACCATGGGATATGTGTTTCAACAGCGCCCTCTATGGGAAGTTGTTGTTGTTGTGCCGTTGTTTTCCCATGGCTTATTCTGTGCCAAAATCCAGCACTCTACGTTGGCTAAATAAACTGCAAGATGGAGTATATGCCAGTCCTGTATATATTTTTAAAACAATTTGGGCACTACACCTTTAATCTAATATTAAAAAAACACACAAGAAACATTTGCTTTTAAAAATATAATTACATTTCCTTAAAACCAATATACTTCAGCATCTGTGAAAGTTGTTCACCTCAGTATATTTATCTCGAGTATGCTTCCATATTAATAGAATTGAATGGCACTGTAAATGACATACCGAAGTGATAAAGCAGTAAAATTGCTTTGTGTACCGGAAGATTTGAAATGCAGCTCATTATTCCTTTTGATATGGTACATATACATTTATAACTGGGAAGATACTGACATTCCAAATGTAAATGCAGTTTGCTCGAATGTGACTTACCACATGACGTTTACGGTGCCCTTTTTATAATTAATTTCAATAACACTGCTGTTAGTGAGAGTCCTTGGGAATATGGTTACCATGGCAATGTAATGGTAGAATATAAATCCTGTTTAGAGTGGATAGTAATGTGATGCTACAAAAGAGTAAGGCCTTTAAACAAATCTCTATTATTGGAGTATTTTTAAATGCTGATACACAGAAATATAGTTCACTAAATATACAGTACGTATCTACACTTCTGAACTAATTATGCTGGTCAGTTTAAGTTAAATACATTAGTTGAACTGCAATTTTAAACAATTTTGGAAAACAGTGTCATTGGTCTTGATAATTGTATTCTTATTTTTTTATTAAAATATGCAAGCAGTTTATTGTATCTTCATTGCACCGGAGGGCAGCAAAGGCTATTATTAAATAAGTAAAAACAATACTGCTTATT
Source organism: Acipenser ruthenus (assembly GCF_902713425.1). Lineage (NCBI taxonomy): Eukaryota > Metazoa > Chordata > Actinopteri > Acipenseriformes > Acipenseridae > Acipenser > Acipenser ruthenus. The sequence goes on along the minus strand of NC_081200.1, from coordinate 6,725,217 downwards.
TTACATAGATCATTTCATGGAAATGTTGTGACACTGATAAGTCTCCAACGACAAGATTTTTGGTGGTGATGTTCCTAATACTGTTGGGCTCATGCATCATTTTATCAGGTTCTATAGTATTGCAGATAATAAAGGTTTATTACGTGGTATCTTCAATTAGTTGTGTTAATAAACTACGACAAAATATTGTGCAGTTGAGGTCATTCTGATAATATGGGCAGATATTCATTTTACTTATTTGTAATATTCAGATATGGCACAACAAAATCTTGATTATCAATTAGTGATACCAGTGTATCTGATGTAACAGTGATACTGTTTTAATATAATGTTTTGAAACATGCTTGTGTTTATTTATTTATTTTTTTCAGATCATACTAAAGATAAAAGTGTGCTGGTATACAGTTCAAATGTCATCGGTCATGTAAAAATACATCAGAGACCTCATCCCCTCAGCAGGAGAAGTTGACATAATGCATGCTAACACCACAAGACAGAGGGCAGAAGACCTGGACATACAAATACTGCACACCGAGACGTATATACTCTGTATCTTTTACTAATCTTAAAGCTGAGGGGGACTGTGTTACTGTCCACTATGCATCACTGTCTGCCTTTTCTACTATCGTTGTATGTATACATTTCAGTACATATGCATAAATAATCCATTACCGTAAAGGTCTAGTCCTCACTGAAAAGGTAGACTGTGATGTAGTTATCATGTCTAACATTGGTACGTCTGTAGACCAAGAAATTATTTTGTTTTTTTTAATTCTGATATATTTCTTTCATGGTTTACAAATAACAAAGGTGCACCTTGTATTAAAAAAAAAAAAAAAATGCCATTATAGATGAGAGTCGATTGTGCATGCACAGTGTTCTGTGTGTAAGGGTTATATTTTTAACAGAACAGATTGTAAGAGGAAGTAAAGGAGGTATCTGACAGAGATGAATGTGCTGAGCAAAACCACAACTGTGTATATTATAAAGCACAACATGGCTTTAAGTACCATGTTATAGGATACACATTAAGTGCCATAGACTGTACATCCAAACTAGAGTATTATTCCTGCAGTGTTACTGTGTTTACCTTATAAACGCCACTTTTTTTTTATTTTTTTGCTACTGCTAGTGCTAACTATGTAGAGGGCACCATTAAGGTTTCAGTGTCAAAACAGTCTCAGAAATGGTATATTTTCCTCAATATTTAGTTCAACACACCTACTTACAGCTGGCATGACATGAACATTCATACTATAATATGATGTAGTTTATTATACCGTAGTACTTATATATTGCATAACATGCCGTGTTATTTTTTTCTGAGTAGTATATCGAGCCATTTCTGAGACAATGAAATGCAAAAGGGTTTAGCAGGTTTTTTTTAGCCTTTGTCAGAAGTCTTTAGACTATAAATGCTTTGCAGAGAAGGGTTTTGCTTTGAGCTGAATGTTGCATTACAGTCACAGTCGATGAAATGGTGACTCTAAACTATGATGAAAGAAGCACTGTCAAAAGAAGCATGATAAACCAAAATCATTTAGTACATGGAGGTGTTTAAGTAGCTACAGGGTGGTGAATTTTGTGTTTTTATTATTATTATTATTATTATTATTATTATTATTATTATTATTATTATTATTATTATTATTATTATTATTGTTCTTGTACTTTTTTAAGATTAACGGCATATAGCCTTAGAAAAATGTTTTATTAGTTGTGTGTGCTTTTTTTTTCATCCAAAGGTTTTTTTTGTTTGTTTGTTTTGTTAACATTTTGCAGCTTGTGATGATTAGTTGAGCCCTTTTCAGCAAAAGTATAGATGGCTGAAGTGGGGCCAGATTCCTGATAGTATAGAAACGGAATGGAAGAAGCGAGAATTCTGTTCTAGAATTTTCCGTACTTCCTAGCCTACTGAAAGTTTTTACAGGAGGAGTGATGTGTTTATTAGTACAAGAATGATGTGTTGATTTTACTGATTGTACTGTAAATCTATAAGCCTTAGATTACATTATGGGTTTGAACCCATCAAAATGTAATTTCAATCATGAGAAGATTATATAGGTTATAAACGCAACATGTTATTGTATTTCTTACATATAGAATTGTACTTTCTTTATCATGTTACATTTATATAGTTTTTTTTCTTGTTTTATTAGGTTGTTTTTTTATTTTCTATTTCTTTTAAAGAAAATTAGTTTTTAGTTTGTAGATTTTTGTTTCATTACATTTTACTGATAACCTTTTAGAGTATTAATTATATTAAAATGAGTTATTTGTTTCCTTCATACCATACTCCTAGTTTTGAATTTACATGTAGTATTAATTAATTATGTGTATTATTGTAAAATAAAAATGTTTTTATTTTACTGTTAGTGAAGTTTAAGAATGTCAGTCATTTTCTTGTCTTGTTTGCATTCTTTGAACAAAGAACCTTTTATATGGATATCTTACAATGAGGAAATCATTGCTAAGTAAGAAGTTAAGTTGTTGCTATAGCAACAATCCTGGCAGACAACTGAGTAATATTATGATGATTTTATTATTATTATTAATTTTTTTTTTTGGTTTGTAAGTAGTCATTATTATATAAAAAATAAATCTAGTTCCTAGATGTTAGAATAAAATTTATTTTTTACTGTATCCATTTCAAATAGTAAAATATTGTTTAAATATGTTTTTTTTTTTTAAATCCCTGGATGTCAGGCCTTGTTTAAAAAAAAAAAAAAAAAAAAAAATGCTGCATAATCAATAGATCAAGGGATTTTTGTGATTAATTGAAATAAACAAAGTTTACGTAGTAAGATTGAATCACTGATCGTGCAAACTCTTGAAGGTTGATTATGCTACCATTGAAAGTGTTGGAACCTACTGGAAGAGGGTTGACTTTTTGCACTTCTGTATATAGTCAAAAAAGAAAGAAACATGTATAATAATAAGATCTTATTTTGAATAATAAAAAAATGTCTATAATTACAGGGAATTTTGTTAGGTTATTAAAAAAATGACAGGCTGAACAAAATTGCTTGCAAAAGTGGCACAGAGGTAGCGCTCCAAACCCCTTTAAGAAAAGGGAAAATTGTTGCTTAGCTTTTTGTGAACAGCTTGTAGTTTGCCAGGAGTTTTTCAGCTGGAAAGATATGCCATCCTCCCAAGATCTTGTACCGGTCCAAACACTGCACCGGTCCAAAAGAACAGGTCCCAAAACAAATGGGTTCAAGTCATTGATCGATTTTTTTCCTTACTTTTGTCAAAATATTTTCATGTTTAAGAAGAAGAAAAAAAAAACAGCAGCATATATTCAAGATATATTCAATAATTACAATGTACTGAATTTCAGTGGTATATCAAAAAAACAAAGATTCACTTTCACACATTCAAAGAGATAGCAAAGAGATAATAAAACACACCATAGCTGTAGTTGTCACATGGATTTGTTTGCTATTGAAAACTCTGTACTTTTAGCAGATGAAAAACAAATTGAATTCTCTAAAACCACCTAAGGTCTTGTATACAAACGACGACTTCATTTATGTAAAATTAGTGACATCAGTCCACTAGTTTTATTGGACAGTCTTATTATTTAACAAAGCTTCATAGTATTGCAGTCCCATGCCTTCGTCTGCTGAAAGGACAGATGCTTGGTTTTACTATTATGTAATCACAGACTTACTTTTTGCTTGTAGTCGCTACAAATAATGTACTCTGTCCTCAACTGCTATTTGTTTTATGCTCATTTTATTATTACTGCTAGATATTGATTCTTGCTGTTATGAAAAAATATATAAAAAAAATAAAGTGGAATTGCTCTAAAACTGTTGTCAAATTGTCCCCTTTGTTGCTGAGATATGTATATTTGTTGTCAATGAAAGACTTCAGGGAGTAAAACAAGACTCATTGCATTGGGTACTGAGGTAAACAACCAAAGTTATGGTCAAGGGAAACAAAAATGCAGGGGGAGGGGGGGACAGAAAGGGAGTGATGATAGTATAGTTTTTAATCCTTCAGCTATCTTGTTGAGGAAGTTAAAATGTGATTTTGTCCCTTAAAAACAGAAAACCTCTGGGGACTGAACTGAAAACAAGCTGACGCAAACACTGCTCACCAATTATACCAGTTCCTTTGGCCGCTGGGTGTCAGTTGTGATTTCCTTCTTAAAGAATCACTCGGGAGGTATATTTGAATGATCTTTTTAATATCACCCCCTGACATTGATAACCCTTCTCTGGTTTTGAATTGTCTTTGGTGATGTCATCCATGATGGATAGTAAGTTAAAGGCTGGCAGGATTTAAGATCACTTGTTAGGTCATGAAAATAGACTTCTTGAAATTGTTATTTATTTATTTATTTATTTTTGCCTACATTCTTGAACCCCTGAATGGAAGTATGAAGATCAGACTGCTCTGCAGAAGCTTTGAATAATGCAGCTATTCACTGAAATTACATTCAACTAAATCAGTAAAGACATGCAGTTGCAATGGGATTCAATTTGAATTCATACACCATGAATTGTTTACTAAATTGCAATATGAGAACAAGTTAAGTCTTCAATTAGGATGCAGGTTGTGCACTACTTTCATTCATAATCATAATCAGCTGGATTTGAAAACCCAGTGAAGCTGTTTTAAAATGAAGCCTTTACTTTCTATAATGAGAATCTTATTGCGCTTATAAAATGGGTCAACTAACTAAATTTAAAAGATAAATTTAAAAAAAAAACATAAAAACATTTTAATTAACAAAAAAGCAGTATTACTGTTTTTTCACCACTTGAATAAGTGTTGGTGTCTGATTCAGACCGTTTTTTTCAAAATTGTATATTAAATGTGGTTAGTCATGTTTATTAATATAAATTTAAATATGGCTACGTTTTTTTTCAGAATTCTAGTGGCGTATGGATATCTACAAGTGATTCGCCCCTTTTTGAAAAAAGTTTCAACCCATGAGAATATGCTGCAATAGTCACACCCCCATGTGACCTGTTTTGACCAATCATGATAGTATTTAAATACCCATTTTATAATGAATTACATACAGCTTTGTAGTTTTCAACAGAAAGCTGACAAAAATTGAAAAATGTGACATTTCATCTAACATGAAATACTGTACTACTATTATGTATTCCAGTAGATTTTTTCTGATATCATTTTGTAGTTTCTTTGGTTACGTGATGTTCAATAAAATATCTAAATTCTGTTCATATAGTTTATATCTTTTAAAGTATGTCTCAATCCTAAAGTTCTAGGTGATGCAAAACTTGCGGCCATCGCTGTGGTAAAATTAAAGATAAAGGTTAATTTTTAATTCCACTAACTGGTGCGCAGATCATCTCAGAGGCTTTCCCAGGCTCACCACAAGTTATTTTCCCACAAGTTACCAATGGGTGGCAGTAACTCAATTGGAAATGTCTGTCGGACAATAGTTGCCAAATACAATGTTTTCTAATACATATCGTTACTGTTCAACTTGTCTTAGAACAGAAGAACGCTCTGAATTTGTTTTTATTATACAGCAGTTCACACACACCTCAACGCTTCATATTTCTGTTATATTTATCAAAATATTGAATACAAGTGTGTATTTAAAAGCAGCCATTTGCTACAAAAACTACTGGAATTGATTTATTAAGGAAAACTGTTCAAGCAATAAAACATTGTCAGGTGTCACTTTTTCTGCTCATACTTTGGTGATCTGCCTAAATCACTTTAATCTTAACACAATCTAATCACAACTGATGAGAGAGAATAAGTCACAAAGAGTATTATCACCCTGTCCATTTCAAGACAGCAAGGAGACAGTTCTACAAGCCAGTGTGCATTACACCTACTTACCAGCAGATGTCACTGTTGCCACCTCCAGACAATTCTCTTTCAAGACAAATACTACATGTATTGCATGCTAATCAAAGTTTTTAAAAGCCCTTATATTGTATTAGCACTGGTATGCTAGTATTTACTTCACGTTGGAGTATGAAGATATTTTTAAGACAATGCTGTGGATAAGAAGTTGCTGCTGCCTGCTGGTACCTAATCAAAAGAAAAGAAGAAACAAATGGTTCTCAGCACACAAAAAGGACAATTACGGGTTAGAACTCCTTGAAGAATAAATTCTAGAACGCACTATAACCTAGCAACCCATGACATCAGCAGGTCCAGCTGGAAGAATGTGAATGATGAAGGTGATACAAATGGTGCAGTTGTTTTTTTTCTTAGAGGGACAGTATATTTTGCCATAATTGTATACAATTGTAAAAAAAAAAACACAATAATGTTTTGTTGGAAACTAAATATTCATTTTATTGGATGTCTACAATCACATTTCTACTGCCTGAGTACTAACATTTCATGGGAAATAAAAAAAAACACTGCATTTTAAGCAGTTAACATTGGGTGGGCAAGTAAATTCTCACATTGACGGCAAAGGAACTAAATGGCTTATTGCTTGGAGAAGTGGGAGTAATGTGCTTTCGTTTTTTAATTTATAAAATCTATCATTTGCCAGGTGATAAAAAAAAATCCTACAATCTGGAATGTATCTCTCCAGGGCATTACTCGTTTCCAAGCAGCACTAAACAGCTGTGTGTGGCTTCACTGGAGGGATTCAGAGCGTCAGACAGGACACCTGCATTTCTGTGTCTGACATCTCACTATAATGTTTTATCATGCACAAATGTAAGTGTTTATTTTAGAGCTATAAAGACCTAAATATGAATACAATCTAAAATAAGACTGAGTGGTGGCAAATGTGATATACATTTTGCAATAAACTTGTTTGACAATGCAGTAAGATGACTAGAAGTAAGATTAACATTTAATGTGTGTTCAGGGGGGTGACTCACTAGTTAAGACCTATACACATTCTGAAAGTAAATGCTGAAATAAAATGCAATCTTTTAAGATGACAATGAACTTTATGCACTCAATTGCAATACCCAGTTCTATATTTCAAGTTCCTCTTCAAACTGGTACTGTTTTTAATCATTATTTTTCCTTTAAACTCCTGATACAAACCTTAGATTTTAAAAAATGTTTTATTCTACTTTTGAATTGAATCATAACACATAACACTGTGTACTATTCATATCTGCACGGAATGCTTATACAGTAGCACTCAGTTGCTAGCTGTAAATATGTTGTATTTTGTTTTAGAACGGTTTTAAGCAGCTTGCATGTGTTTCACACAAAAGGACTATTCTCTTGCGAGCACGCTCACTGAAATACATTGTGAGACGGGCCAGCCCAGCACAGCTGTCCTGTGAAGAATTGCTTCTATTCAGGAGGCAAATCTCATCTCTTCTGGTACAGTACTCCCCTGGTAAGAGAAAGGAAGTCTGCTGATACAGAAATAGAAAGACTATACTGGCATGCTTGTATACATCTGTCAAAAGTGTAGTGCTTACCCACACATCAGGAAGCATGCTGTGAAACTCTACATCGCTTTGTTACTTGTTTAAGAATGTTAAATATTTCAGTGTAGTATCAAGTAGAGTGTTAATGACTGGGGTGGGTCTAATCATAAAACTGTAGCTGCTAGTAAAAAACAGAGCAATTAAATGGGAGAAGTGAATGTTAGTGGCAGATGTGTTATCAGGCACCCAGCTGTCTAATTATACTCCGGCAAGCCCAAAATGAATACCCCTTGTTACTCTGGAAGCCTGCTGATACCAGCATTATAAATGAGACTGTGGTTTGAAATGCATTCCTATTGTTGTACAAACTCCCAGTCAGATATCCCGTATTTGCATTGTGTTGATTTTTTTCATGTGCAGACGCTCGTACATACAGTAGATGGACTTGATCATATTCTAAAAACGGATTGTTATAATGCTGCATGCTGATTGGTCCATCAGGGTTCCAAACCGTTACAATATCCAGGACAATATCACGGTTAGGAACTACATAGGAACAAAGGCAAATCACTGCACCTGTGCTAACCACGTATCACTGCGCCACCAAAATCAAAGAAAACACCTTTCAAAATACCTGCTGTCATGGAAGATACTGAAGACATCAAGGTGTCTTGTCATAGCTTCTCGTTTATATTAAATTGCACTACGAGCCAGTTTGCTATTTTAAACAAGACGCTGTTTTGGTAATTTAGTACATAGCTGTCATTTTCTGCAACGTTGGTCGGATCCAGTTGTCGATATTCAGTTTTATTTTCCTCCTTTTAGTTGGTATGAGTCGTCGTTTTGTGAAACTGACTCTTCGTTTTAACTTTTACATTACTACAAGCGATGACTTGACCATCCGACTCTCGTCTTTCTTCACAGTCTCTTCTTTACCGCGCACACACTCTTTACAGGTACAAAAATGTCACATTGACGTGCTAGAAAAAAAACTCAACTGAAATGAATACCACAAAACAAACAACTCGGGCTGTTAAATGCTTAAATGATTGGCTTTCAAAAAAAAAAAAAAATACAATTTGACTTTAAATTAATTACTTAATAATTAATAACCTTTATCCCAACAAAGCACCTCAAACTCTTGAGCTGTTTGGTATATGCTAGAGCCAATGGGAGTGAATTACCTAGCAACAATGTTACACAGAATATGCAGGAAGGGCTCACAGATTTATATATATATATATATATATATATATATATATATATATATATATATATATATATATATATATATATATATATATATATATATATATATTGTAGCGTGCACGGGGGAAGGCAGCAGTAGGGCTGGTAGGTGACGTAATCACACACAGAGACATAAGCCCGATATACGCTCCTTGCAAAGGAGCCGGCTCTTTTGTACAGCGGTATCGGCGCTATGCTTCAGTGCGAGAGGTCCCGGGTTCGTGCCCGCCCTCCGCCTGTGTGTGGATTTCCTCGCCCTGTGTGATGCGCCTGCCTGCGGGAACCGAGAACGCTACAATATATATATATATATATATATATATATATATAGTTATTTAAAGTCAGAACAATAAACTGAAACACATCAAGGTTTTTATAGTTATTTAAAGTCTATTTAAAAAAATGATTGCTTTTACTGAAACAAAAAAAAAAAGAAAGTTTATTTGAATATTATTTTTAGTTTATAGGGACTATTTTCTGTTGTGGAAGGTTATACCTCAACATGTTAATGAATCTTTAGAAACTATATATATTTGTCCTTTCTTTTTTATAAAACGTTTATAAATCAGTTTTATAAAAGCAATAAGGCACTTGAGGACATGGGTTGTGCTGGATAGTGTCATTTCTTCAAACATTATTGCTTAAGTAAAGGTCTTATTGTGTTCACAGAGAGGGTTATATAGGTTTCCAGAATCTTCCTGGAAACACTTTCTTTAATGGTTCCAGACATGTGAAGAATTGAATTACAGAATCCCAAAAGTTTCAGCCTCCTTACACTGATTGCCAGTATGTTACCGAAACTGATTCTGGATGACTGCTGATCCAATCTGATAGGTGTTTAAATTATGTTTTAATGTTATCTCCAGCCTCCTGCTTCTGTATGAGTGTGCTGCACCTATTAGCAAGCAAAGTAGAAGCTGGTGCTTTACTTCCAATAATATCTACTTTAAATTATTAACTAGCTTTTCAACTTTTAAAATAACAAACCAAGAGTTCAAACTTTTACTTTTTTGTTTTACTCTGTTAAAAATATTTTTTAGATATATCAAGTATTCCTACTATCAGTTAATCTTTGTCATCAGAGTACATTGCCAGGGGCTGTGGCATTTTGTCTAGTCAGCTGTGATAAATATACAGAGAAAAGCTAATGAAGTTGTAATGTAATTCAAGTTGGACAGGGCAATGCACGGGTTTGCATTATTTAGAGCACACTGTGTGCTCATTTCCTTTATAAACCAGAATCAAAGAAAGCCTATCCTTGTTAAATACTTATACTGTGCATTTACTATGATTTACCACACTTCTACTGTATGTGCTTTACTGTGATGCTTTTACCAAGGCACGCCATAGAAATATGTCTACTATGCCCCATTGTGTTTCTGAATGGTATCTGGGTTTAAGGGGTCAGGGCACTTCCTCACACTTTGCATATGAAAAAGATTACTATTATTTGATATTTTGTTATATGATTATGTAACATTAGGAATGTTAAATATGTACAACTATCGGAATAAAAGACATGTCCCAAAACTGGTTTGTGCAAACACTGAGCAAGCACTGAACAAACAGATTTAAGACTTACTCTACACTTTTATGTTCTTCTGGACACACATATTTATTAAACACAAAGATTATAGACATTCCACATTCATTAAATTGATACCAGAAACAAACAAACAAACAAACAAACAAACAAACATTAAAACCAATTGTCCCCATTTAGTTAAAAAGGAATTTGTCAAAAAACTGTCTACTAAGAGTTTTCTTTAGTTATATTACAATATTATGCTACTTTGATATAAGATGGCCCTTTAGACTAATGAACCAGTTATAAGGCGATATGGTCAGACCTCCCATTTGCTATATTCACATTATAAAGTGGTACACAAAAAGCAGTCTCTCAACTACAGCTCCTGATTATAACGTTAAAAGGAAGGAACACCATATTATATCTAATGACAATATTAAGAGCAGCAATTTCATCTTTCAATCTGATTTAATACTAAACAAGCCTGGTCAAGTACAGATCTAAAACTGTTTGTGGGGAAAACACATTATTGATGATAACTTATTCAAATGCACATTAAGAACATTTTGGAATGTACCATGCTCTTTTTATGTAATGCTAGCTACTTTAATTCAACACTCAGTGTCTTTAGAAACAATAGGAACCTCTAGTAATACTGGCACAATGCGACCAAGGTTGTTAAGAGATTACTTTCTCAGTCACATTAAATAATGGCTGCTGTTAACTCTTAACACCCAGCCCTATTTCTGCCTGTTTTTCACTGTTTTTATTTATGTATGTTTAACTGCTGGATAGTTTCTGCTGTATACATGTACCTTTTATCAAATGAAAGGCCACACAATGTCCTTTCATATTATATAAGTTGCAACAGGACCAGGCATACTATATGTGGTAGAGATGAGAATATATGTAAACAAAAAAATATGTGAACCTCAATATGATATAAACATAGGGGAAAAATGAAGCAAATTGGGTGAAAAACAACTGTTTTACTAGCACTTTTACCAACCGAGAATAATCACAACTTTGTTTTGAACAAAACAGAATATGGAACACTGAAGAGAACTATTTACAATTGGACTTGCTCAGGCCATGTTCCATTACTTCCTGTGCCACTCTGTAAAGCAGTTCCTGTCTGTCTGGCACAAACACAATGAATAAAACTCTCGCTCTCATGCTGTGTGTATCCAAGTCTGCAGCTTCTCTAGCTCCCTATCTCTCACTGAACTACTTATGCGGTATTCTGTGGTATTCTGCTTATTTATTTGATTTTTAACTATTGTACTTTAATAAAAGCTTCATTTATTACTTCTGCTCCCAGACTGCTGTTATTTTTAGCCCCAGGGAAATCTACCTATCCATTGTTAATAATTACATAAGCACACTTAATTCTTTTCTGGATCTTACCGGACAACAAAGGTGGCAGCGATCACGCTACTTGGACCCCAACGTGGCATTTACACTGATTTAGGTGGGTTTGTTACACCACATTCACCACACTTCACGTGTAAAATGATGACATTTTATGAAGTTATTTGTCACTTACTGTCTGTCGTGTATTTTGCCTGTGGCTGATATTTAATGATGGCTTGCTGGCTGCTGGAAGAATTCAATTACTGCCTTTTCATTTTCCATATAATGACCACAGACATTGTTTTATAAAATGAAGAGATGAAATATTGCTTGAACTGTGCTTGAGATTTCAGGTTTTTCATCCAAATAATAAATTACTGACAGATTTGGGTAATCAAGTAGTGGTCATTTCTAAAAAAGAAAAAAAAAAAAATCCTAAATAGTGTGAGTGATGGAAGCCATGATCGATGTAACTCTCAAAGGTATGGCCATTGTCCGTAAACAAGAATATATAAAATATGGAGGAGGACAATTGCATATGGAAATCCTTACTAGTTGAAATGCAGTTTCAGTAAAAGTTCTAATGGAACAAATCTAAAAACCTTTACTTCAGATACGGCAGACCCATGAACGGTGTCACCTTCCACTAAACGAACTTCAGTTGTAACTGGCTGATTTAGTCAACAACATATAAAGAATAGACAGAGTACCCTTACGAAAAAGAAAATATACTGCAATATATTGTACAATTAAAATATATGATGTATATTTTGAAATATATCCATGTACTTCAAAATATATTCCACATATATATTTATATATTTTTTCGATAAATATAAATAAAGAGAAAGAAATTCAAACTTTTAATTAATTTATTTGCTAAAGATATAACAAAATTGTAAACCATGTAACTTAGCCAGTATAATAATTAATATATTTAAACAGTAATTGCAGTCACATAAGAAATGGTTAAAACACCACTTGCAAGTAAGTGATTTCAGAGAACAGAGGTACTGTATATAGACCAATACTAATATATTGGAGAATGCAGTGGAAATACAAAATTCTACAACTTAGGCCATTTGCACAAATGGCTTTGTTTGAAACCAGCAGGATTACCTAGTTAACGCAGAAAAATACATTTTTAATTAGATTCCATTTTGTGCATGAGAGGCGAAAACGAAGAACTCTATAAATGTGCTCGGTTATGTGTCTGTGCACATGCTTATAAGAAACCAATTGCCTTGAGCAATCTAGGTTTTACTTTAGTTTTTTTCAGATGTGACCAAAAGCTTCATACATTGTAATTTTCACATGGAAATGAATGATACACTTTATTGCAGAAAAACAACTAACTGCTGTAGAAAAGAATATGCTGAAGCAGGACGTTGATACAAGCAAGACAAGGATTGCAAAACCCACAAAGCGCACGAAGATTCTGATGAGGATGAAGTGGTACCTAAAATGGTAATATTTTCTTTATACCTTTGTCACCTCGTAGTTAGTGTATGCTGTTGGTGTAGTACAGTACATTATACAAATGCAACAGCACCTGTTGAAATGATACTTATCTGACATGTGTTGGCATTAAGGGTTTTCTTTAGACTGTGCTTGAGACTAGCTGATATAAATACTAATAATGTATACATGTGGCTGGTGGTAGAAAGTAGAAGATGTTCTCAGTCACTAGTTTTCTTAGCATATTAGCCACACCTGGTATTAGGCTAAAAGAAAACCACAAATGGAGAGCAATGTTTCCCTGACATTGATTACATGTAACTAGACACCAGTGACTTGTGAATGTCTGGCTTGTCTTTTGAACCCGTAGCTAAATCAAAGGCTTGTGACTAATAAATGCAGCTCTACATGCCCTAATCTGTCTCATCATTTATTGCAGAAAGTGGTAAAGAGAGAAAAAGTAAGTGCTATGAAAGAAAACAGCAAAGTCCATCATTGCAGAACGAAGGCTAAGCAGTCTTCAGACTGCAAGTGTTTCAGATGATGAGGAAAGTACAGTGAGTGAGAGTGAATATGTATCTAAAGCAAAGGTAGAACAGCTAGAGAGAGAGAAACAAGCTTTAGAGAGAAACAAGCTTTAGAAAAAGAAAACAAGATGTTGAGGGAACAGGTCCTTGCAGGTGAGCAAGTTTAACAATGTTAGTTACACCAGCTGGCTGCTTTGAACTGGCATTCTGTTAAGTCATTTACAGCACCAAGAAAAAGACAGATCTCCGCAAGTAATATTAAACGTTCCTTGTCTTATGAAGTAACTTGTTCTTTTGATTGTGTGTATTCCTAAACAATGCTAGATTGATTCAGAGATGTATTCAGAGAGTATTCATTCAATGCAAATCAGCCCGATGCTCTTACAGGGTGAAATGTCAATTTATTTTCCATGCCCATCTGAATATTGTCCTCTCTTTTTATTGTAGAGTTCCCAGCTGCTTTACAGTCTCATAAAAGCAGTGAGTGGACTAAATGAGGAGTCTGACAGCAGCTGCTTATCTCAGGTTTCACTAAGCAGCTGTAACTTGTCTTTTGCCATACAACCAGAAAGGAAAGATTCTGACATTGACAACGTAAGTTTAATTTCTTACTTTTTTTTATTCTAATTTTAGTGTTCTACATAAAAATCCATCCATTATGTGTAACCGCTTAATCCTATAGAGGGTTGCGGTGAGCTGGAGCCTAACCCGGTAGACACAGGGCACAAGGCAGGACTACACCCTGCATGGGACGCCAGTCCATCGCAGGGCAACTAAGGGGCTCTACTCTGTCACAGAGGTCAAGCAATGCATTTGCCAGGTCTCTCCTGATGGCTGTCTTTCCTGTACATGTCCTTATAAGATCCAATAAGATCTTTCTGAAACACAGAAAAAATTCCCTGGGACAGAAAGGAGAGACATTGGAAGAGCGCTGAATGGGAAAATAAATGACCTTTGCTTCAAAGCACGGAAGGAGGAACAGGAAACCACACCTCAAGGGGTTGCAGTTTTTTTTTTTTTTATTTATGTTGTAATATCCAAGTAAGCAAGTACAGAGCCTAGGTATAAGTAAATAAACGCCCAGTTTTGGGAAGAACACCTGTTTATTCTAGAACCATATATAGCACTGGCAAAATATGAGTGGGGTTAATACATGTGGTGATGCCCTTTGCCTTACGCAAAGCAGCTGTGGATGAGATCAGCAATCCTCATCTGTGGGATTGCAGCCCAATCCTGTTCTAGAATCTGTTTTTGGGAGTTCTAAGAAGTGGGCTTACTAGGACCCTTTCAATAAATCCCATTGAGCACATGTGTCTCATTTAATTTCTGATAATGATAATTTCAGATAGTGTCAAGGATCACCAGAGTTCACTAGTTGTGTTATGGGCGATACAAACTTAAATTGTTTAATTACATTTAGCCAGTGCTACATATCTTGTAAAATAATTAGGCAAAATACAGTTCAAAAGCTGCTCCGGAACTCTGGTGAAAGCAATTTTAAAACTTTAGTTGAGTAATTCTGAAGAATCCACTCAGGACGGTTAGAAACATCATACAAATGTCTTAGGACATCAAAACAAAACAAGTGTGTTAAAATGCTGCTCTTTTCCTTTATTGTCAAATCACATTATGCAATCCTTCCAGGATGTTTTGTTTGTGTTCTTAAAAAAAAAAAAAAAAGTGTTTCAATTCTGTGAATTGTCTTTTGAAGAATAAACAAGTTGCTACACTTCTATTTTTAAGTATATTTTAAAATACATTTTGCTATAAAAAAATATATTTTATTAATTTTTTTTTTATTTTTCGTAAGGGTATGAACGTTCTGCAATCAGAGGATTATTTCGAAGTGTTGAATGACACTTCATTCAAAAAGGATTATACAGTGGAGCAGAAGCCTTGCAGACAGTTATAAAAATCTGCTTTTGCCAAATTAAAACCGATAACTCTGCTGCAACCTGCCGTAGAATCCCACAATGGAGACACATCTATTATGCTGTACTGTATATCTAACCCACACAGCTGCAGGCAATGTCATTACTGCTGCAGCATTCAAAAGCGATTTTTCAATGGCCCTATTATAATATGACAACTGGCTGGCTTTTCAATACTGTTTCAAGGCAGGCACAAACATATTTCGATTAACTTTTTTAGAATGGTGTTTTAAGATAACATGGAGCCTTTGGAAATTTGCTGTTATGTTGTTAAGAAAGTTATCCAGGCTTTTTTTGGTTCTTCGTTGCTATGGATTCATGGTAAGCAAAGCTGAGCCTAAGTGCAATGCTTCATCAGCCAGAAATCTAATATCTTCAGGTTTTTGAAGCAGTTTCAATTATATTCCTGTGTTTTATGTTGTGTTTCTTTTTTTTTCCCCTACAGTTCTCACTAGCCTTGGTGTTCTGTATAGTGATGAAACCTTGTAATACCTCCCAGTTTCTCCTATTTACCAGTTCAAACTGGTTCCTTGGGCCTCCTTATACAACATTGTTATCACGCTCAGCATGAATTGTGTCTACCTCGGAAACTTTATCGCAATAAATCAGTGGTACTATCTGAAATGGGCTTGTGGTAGTACATCATCTAAATGAATAACAAAGATTTAACAAGCAGCCTGTTCTGCCACAAGGCCCAGATGGAGTACTTCACAAGTTTTTTTTTTTTACTGTAATAAATCATCTCTGTAAATAGCATATGATTATAATGCATATTTCTAATACACAAAACTCAACAATGGAAGACAAAAAAACAATATAACCTCCCTTGCTGTGTTCTAACCATGTTTTCAAACCATGTACCAGTATTCAACTTTAATTACTGAGTAACATTAACATCATCTTTCCAGTAAACATTGCTACCAGGAGGCAGGAGCGCAATTATGTAGTTTATACTTCACTACTTTTCCATGTTATACACTTTTGTAACGTGTTAAGAAAGGTATTTATCAACAATGGTCTGCACAATAGCTGAATGTGTTGTTAAATGGGTTTGCCTAGAATACAAAAAAAAGAGTGAGCATTTTATCAAGACATTAAAAAAAAAAAAAAAAAATAGTACAGGCTAAATAATTAACAATGACCAGGTGGTTCCCTTTCAATTTGAAGATGACCAACAACCAATACTTTTGGGATATGCCTGCCACAGGTCAGGTATTTACTGAGCATTTTATGTCAGAGCTGCCGATAGGCCCCTCCGGGGAGTGACGACCTCGGTCCCGCCCACAAGGGAATAAGTAGTAACTCCACAGAGATCACGTTCTCTTTTGCTTCTCACAATCAGGAAGGCAAAGTAAGTATAAATAACCTCTCCACTCGCGTGATTCTTTGCTCTCACTTTGAGTTTTTCATTTAGTTCCCCTGCAGTTTATTGCTGGAAGTTGGCTGTGCTCCACTCCGCTGTAAGCTATTGCCCCATCCTAGACCTGAGACACCTCAACAGGTTCTTGAGGGAGAGGAGGTTCCAGATTGTTCCGGGCTGTTCATCTCCCTGGAGTAGTAAATTGGGGGGCAGACCTCCTCTTGAAGGAGGGTCCTCACCTGTCAGAATGGCGACTCCACCCTCAGGTGGTAGAACGCATTTAGGAACAGTTCTGGAGGGGCAGCGGCAGAGACGACTCAATGCCCCCTATAGTTCTCCCCCCACCGCTGTGGCGGTCGACTAGGAGTTGATGCCCTAGCCCACGAGTCCTCGGGCATTGAGAGGTTATGTGGATAGGAGGAGAGCACTGCGTCAGTCTGACCAGTTCTTCGTCTATCATGGTGAAAGGGCCCTGGGTCAAGCCCTCTCTAAGCAGTGACTTTCCCACTGGATTGTGGACACAGTTTTGACTGCATATACCAATGCCGGCCTACCCCCACCTGGGAGGGTAGCTGCGCACTCTACCAGGGGAGTGGCTACGTCATGGGCCCTCTTTAGAGGTGCCTTGTTGACCCATATTTGTACTGCGGCTAGTTGGGCTACTCCGCATACATTCACCAGGTTCTACCGACTCAATGTGGTAGATCCCTTTATGCCTTCATTAGGCACAAGGGTCCTTGAGGTTGCACGCTTACACCACAAACATTAGTCTGGTGGTAGTGAGACGTCACTTATCTGCTGTCCGCAGACGCTCCCTCGTGACGGCTTTGATATTCCAAAAGTATTGTTGTTGGTCGTCTTCAAATTGAAAGGGAACAATAGGTTACGGATGTAACCCTGGTTCCCTGAAAGAGAAGATGACCAACAAACCTTGCGAGGTCACATTACTCGCATTCGCAGGTATGATGCAAAAGAGAGCATGATCTCTGTGGAGTTACTACTTATTCTCTCGGTGGGCGGGACCGAGGACGTCAATCCCTGGAGGGGCCTATCGGCAGCTCCGACATAAAATGCTCAGTAAATACCTGACCAGTGGCAGGTATAACTCAACAAGTATTGGTTGTTGGTCGTCTTCTCTTTCAGGGATCGTTTTTCCTGGGGTAAAGTTTTACAGTGGTCACAATAATGAAATTATTAAGCTTTCCTCACTTCAAATGGTTGCTATTTTTGGCAATTTGCTGGGCTCAGCCTTCCTTCCTGTTTGGATGTCTTGTTTATACAGATTACAATGGGTGTATTGTGCTGCTTTTTACATTTCCTCCTGACTGTACAAGTTTGCTTATGTTTGGTTAAAAAATCTTACATGAAGACATACACAAATGTGTAATACTGTATGTCTTTCAATGCAATAGACACAAATGTCAGGCTTTTTTCATGTTTTATTGCTGTAATATTTCTGTCATATACAATTATGTGCAGTACCAGTTTGCAGCATTTACTTTACATAGTTCCATGAAAAAACATTTTATGTATGGGATTAAGACCACAGCACTGTTTTAATTTTTCAAACAGACAGGGAACCAAGCATACTTTGAACGCTTTCAGTTCTGCTTGTACTGTACTATGCTTGTAGTTATTCTTTTAAATGACAGACATAAAAATGTTAACCATTTTGATACTTTAAGTTAAAAATAGTGTCCGGCATTTTTCAATGACCGACCTAGTAAAAAGTTCAGAGACACAGTTATTATATATCCATAATTGTGTAATAAATAAGGTGCTGACAATTATAAACAAGGAATAACAGTTTATTACAATGCAATTTAAATTTCACTAACCTTATTTTGGGGGGTTGATTTTGATTAGTTGTTAAGTTATTTTATTTTTTCTGTGAAAATGACAATGATTTACCAATTCTCCTGAAATAATATCCTTTCTAATAGGGTAGTGTACTGTACGTGTTAAGTAGTGTGCCAAGGCAGGTAGTAAAGCAGTTGACACATACATATGAGTCAGCTTTTACTTATTATGTACAGTTAAAACTTTCCATAGAAATATAATTACGTTATTCAAACCCATAAGCATTCCTCTGCATCCAGAGTCATTCCTATAAATGACCTGTCTACAATTATTCAATGTCACCCATTGTTAACTTATCTGCCAGCGATTGCAAACAATGAAAACAAATACATCTTTGAGCTGGAATTACACCAGAATAGTAACTGAATATTGAAGAGGCTTGGTGGGTGCCAGTTTTCCGTCTACAAGTATGGAGATTGCAGGGTGATTAACACAAATAGCTGCACAGACAGAGACTGAGTGCACATTCAGGTAGCTGCATCGCCACTCACTCAAGTCTTCCTGAGATTCATACTGAATATAGCAGCAGATAATTTTTTTTTTCTTTATGTTGTAGTCATCATGATTCATGAGTACTGAAGATTATAATGAGGATCTGCCTGTGTTGCCGAAACATTTTCCAGGCGTTTAAACTGTTACAGCAGTGCAGCTTTTGTGTAAATGCTGTGAACTGTAATCTTTACCTTTAATATTATGTTCTTCAATAGATACAGCGACTATTCCTTGTCGTAACTAGTGGTCTAAAAGACTTTGCTAAAAAAAATAAAATAAAAAAAAAATTAAAAAAAAATCTGCAGCTTTTATTACTCCTTTTTTGAGTGTTGCGTTTTTTGTATGAATAAATGTATTATTATTATTATTATTATTACTTATTTCTTAGCAGACGCCCTTATCCAGGGCGACTTACAATTGTTACAAGATATCACATTATTTTTACATACAATTACCCATTTATACAGTTGGGTTTTTACTGGAGCAATCTAGGTAAAGTACCTTGCTCAAGGGTACAGCAGCAGTGTCCCCCACTGGGGACTGAACCCACGACCCTCCGGTCAAGAGTCCAGAGCCCTAACCACTACTCCACACTGTATGTATGTGTTTAATCTAATAATGTTAAAGATAACGTACAATTACAATGACACTTTTGGAATGTTTCAAAATGTGCATTTTGGAACGTTTCAACGGCTTGAAGAAAGCATGTTTATACTGTGCATGGAAAAACAACGATGCAACACCATTGAATACGAAAACCATGATTTCAGATTTGCACGTGTGCACCCCCAAGTTGCTTAAGATTAGTTAAAGGCCTGTATTAGCAGTTTTGAAGTTTTAAAAGTCAAATCATTTGGAGATTCAGTTTTCCATTGACAATGCAACCTACTACGGTTACATTATTAACAAGTGGAAAAAGCAAGAATTAAACCCTCCCTCCTCTTTGTAGACAAAGAGATTTACAAACAGTGAGGTTGGCAGGTTCTGTCTCTCAAATAGATTCAATACTCATGAGAGAAATGCACTTTTGAAAATCCATTAATGCTCTACTTGTATATAATAGTGAGTGAATTCTCTTCACATTAATATCTGGCAACACCATTAGCTGACTAATGTGCCCCTACTATAGCATTCTCACAGTACTACTGTTTAAAGCAAAGGGCTTGTTTTCAAGGTTTAAGAAGCAAGTAGATGCCTGTTTTTCCTGCTACTTGTGTATAGAAGAATAACTCCCCACAAGGGGAATATGCTACAGAGGTTCACCATAACACCTCCAGAAAACACTTTGCAAAGAAAAGCTGTAAAACATTTTGCCAGAAGGCACCTGGAAGGCTTATCGTCAAGGAACAACCCTCGGTGTTAGAAATTGAATAATTCCCACTTCACTGAGTTTGAATTATTGTTTATTTAAAGGTGGTCCATCATTCTAAACCCACAAACGTTTTTCTCTAGATAACAGATATATATATATATATATATATATATATATATATATATATATATATATATATATATATATATATTATCACTGGCCTGATCTTTATTAGAGTCAAACATTTGGTGGGGTTTCTTTTATGTTTTAAAATACAGTCTTATTCCGAGAATGCCTTCACATGACAAGTAATTCACGTGTCTGTCTGCCACTGTGTCTAAAGGGTATTTCGAATAGGCACATCCTGTTTAAACCAGAGATAATTCATTATAATGCAACCGTGCCTTTAATTTAATGATAAAGTACCGCTATTCTAATGCACCAGTGTGAAGCTATATTCCAGGGGTGGCCAAACTTCCTGACCCTACAAGCCGCATACCAACATTTTCATATGAGAGCTGCAAGACATGCTATAGCACTGTTTTAATCATTTTTCAACCACTTACTCTGTGCAGTGCAGTAGTTATCTCTTGATGGCAGCAAAATACACAAGAACAAGGGAGAGCATTGCAGAGCCTTACCGTTTCTGTGTCATTTGTATTGTACTGTAAATCTACAGTGTATTCAACTTTAAATGTAACACTATGGTATTTTTCCATGATTTCTGTTTATACTGTATGTATTATGCACTTTAAACAAAATATATTTAGTTATTTATTATGAAACAAAATATGATAACTGTCCTGATTTCACCAAAAACACCATATAAAAAGACACCTTTTTGTAAGGATTTTGACATGCTTAGTTTTCCAAAAAAAAAAAAAAGCAGAGTTTTTTTGGTTTTTATTGTATGACTGCTGCGTGTATTAAATACTTTTGAAAGCTTTGTGGATGACACATGCACTGTATTTATTTTGTAAGGGATTACAGTACCTGCTCATGCAGAGACATAAGCTATGTAAATATAATATTAATTTTAGACCTGCAATAGAACATTTAAACATGCATTCTTTAGTCTAGCGCCAACTGTCCAATTTTATAAAAGGATTCATTCATCTGAAAAAGGACATTTGGCAGAAGTGATATTCCACGCCATACAAAACTTGCATGATGCATTACATCAGCTTCTTTACTGAACGCCGAAAAGAGCATCTGCTGACTGCTGATGCATGCTTTTAAAGAGGCTATCTTGTTTCTCTTTAAGTCTGATCAAGGAGGATATTCAGATGAAAATGTGTTGTGGTTTGTTTCATAATGATGTTTGAGGTGTATGTAAGCGATTCGAGACACAGAGGTTTACCACTGTTTTCAGTGAAAGCAACCTCTCATTCTGGCCTCATACTTTCATGTATTACTCGTGGGCAAGCTCAGAGCTTGGGACTGTTACTTGGGTAAGGTCTGGGTCCTGAGTCTGTCTGTAGGAAAGACTCCTCATCCCAGGAAGCCGCTATTCAACTTTAAATCGGTCATCTTCGAATTGAAAGGGAACAAACCAAACCTTTAGTTGTGGTCAACCTTTACTTATTCATTTAAAAAAAAAAAAGAGGGTTCTCTCATTGTGCAAGTTTTTATTTTCCCTACCGCACAGCGATGTTTTATTTGGCTCTGTTTCTTTGTGTTTTCATTTAAGGAATTGTATTCTGTGTCAAAGTTCATTTTCTATAATGTAATAATTATTTTTCAACAAAACTCTACATAAGCCTAAAATAAATGGCCACATACTGCTTCAATTAGATCTTCTTTAAAAAAAAAACACATTCACATCTAAACTCAAACTGAGACAGCTGTTCTTTTGATCAACTTGAATAATTTCAAAGCTTTTTTTAACTTAACCCTTTATTATCCTCATGTCTCAGTGATTTCATTGGTGGTTACATACTTGACTCTATATACAACTCTACTGAGAATGGGAATTAAGCAAATTAAGGTTAACACCATTACATTAAAGAAATAAACCCAGTGATATAATACCACCATAATCTCCACTCCAGGTATTGGATCAGGATCATTATATGGAATTTGATCCTAAAACATCAACCTCTCAGCATTTAAAATGGTCTCTGATAATGACTTCACAACCATTAAGGCATTTATAATAACTGCTTTGTGAAACTGGTAGAAGTCATTATCAGCTCTCTTGTAGAAAACCATTTTTTATAGAATAAAAAAGTTTGGTCTATATCATTAGTTAGTTAATATATAATAAGCAAATTATAAACTAATAGAAAAATTAATAATAATATTTAACCTGGTCTCATTTGTAACTTTTTTTTGTTAGTTTTCTATATATTAAAAGAACTGCACCCACTCAGGTTGGTTGCCCCTTTAAAACTAGACCCAGGGCACAGGAAATTGAGAGTTAAGCACTGACGCGCTATTTTTAATTCACAAAACAAAATAAACAAAACAAACACCAAGCTCTTTTTTGAGCACTAAACTAAAACACAAACAGCAACCTAAACTAACACGGCTAAACCATTTACCTGACCAATAACAAAACACTCTCTTCTTGAGACTTACTGTTTTCCTTTTTTTTTTAATGACTGCTCAGAAGCAGAGCACTCCTTCTACTCAGCAGCCCTGTGCAGACTGACTGCACCTCTTATATACCCTGCACCTGGTCCTAATTTACAATTACTACCCAGGTGCAGGGGATAATTAACAATAAAACAATTAAACAAAACAATTAAACTATTAACAAAAATGTGCCTGCGCACATGTTTTACACAGGGAGGATTTTAACCCCCTGCTGTGTTACTATATATATATATATATATATATATATATATATATATATATATAAAACTAACAAAAAAAAGAGACCAGGTTAAATATATATATATATATATATATATATATATATATATATATATATATATATATATATATATATATATATATATATAATTATGAATGTGCTGGTAAACTAGCTGTTAACAGTTATAAAGAACAAAAATGACCCTTAAAGTATGATAATATATATATATATATTTTTTTTTAATTCGTAAATATTCAAATATGTAGCTGTTTGTAGTGTGTGCATTGTGACAAAATTAACAAACCATCTTGACATTTAATTTGTGGCTGAAGGGTTGATATGAAACCAATTTAAAATATATATATTTTTTCTGAATGGATCTTATTCATTTGTCTGGCAACAAACACATAGTCAGGCTATTAATTAATTCAGTAATTTATTAATTCTTCCTATTGTTAATCTTACCTCCTTACAGCCTACTGCACAATACATGTCAGCCATTCCTAGAAAATTGCTGGCATGGCCTTGCCATGATAAAAGCTTCCCAGTCTGCTCTAAACATAGGGATTACTTTAACAAGCGGAAATTAATTGCGGTAGTTGCTCTAAAGGGTTCTTTCGTTGTTTTGACTTTTCTGCACAAAGTTAATGTTCAGTGCTGCTTCATTAGAACGCCTAAGGCCATTTAGCTTACTACTTTCACTTCTCATATCTTAGACTGTTCAATTGAACCTTTAAAGCTATAGTCATGAAGTGTTATGAAACCATGCAGATTTTAATAACTTTTCATTAGTAAATGAAAAAAAAAACACTAACCATAAACTTCCAAGCCCCAGTAGATCATTCTAAACCAATGTAGGGCTGTATTTGTGTGATTTTTTTATGGCAAGGCATGTTTATGCTGTTTTGTTCTGTTTGAAATATGAAACTGCAAGCCCTGGCATTTCACATTGGTCACAGTCACAGAGCCACACATAATAAAAGCTGCTGGACTGTTTGTGCTTTTAATCTTTTGTTTTACAGCCAAGAAGTGCAAGCATTTCTATAAAGCACACAATAGGGCTTGTAGCCAAAAGAAGTCTCTCTGTAGTTATTTATTTCCAGCGTAGAAGTGTAAAAAAACCCTGAGAAACATCACTGTAATGGCAAAGGTCAAATAATTCTCACTGCCACTGAATGAATGAAGAACTTCACAACAAAACCTTGAGAATTACCAGCAACACCTAGTGAAAAAAAAAACACATTCTCGTAAAAAGCCCTAAAAAAACAAGCAATAAGTCAACTGACATTCTATCAAACTACCAGTAAGGTGCTGTGCTTCATGTTTTCAGGTTCTTTTATAGCAACAACAGTTGCTGCCTAGGTTACAAAAGACAGACTTTTCTCCATTTTAAACCTTGCTGTCATCCACAGTTTTTTTTTTTATATATATATTTAGAATCTCCATTTTTTTTTTAAAATGTTCCCAATTTGGAAAGCCCAATTATTATTATTTTTCTCCTTCCCCACGGTGATTTCCAACACAGCTCAGGGACCCGAGGCTCAGTGGGTGTCCTCATGCCAGTTGGCATCTTTTTACATCCAGGAACCTGAGAACAGATGTCCGCAGGCTACCGGCCTCTGGAGGACAAAGACCAGCTGTGCAAATCTCCTCCCCCAAGCGGTGCCCGGCCTGCAGGGGTCTCCACAGAGCGGTGAGGAGAAACAGTCTAAGCTGGATCCCACCTCCCTAACCCCCAGAGCACCAAAGCCAATGCCCAGCGAAGACCGGCTGCCTTGCATAACCAGGATTCGACCTTGCGATCTCTGGTTGTATGCACCCTGCACACCGCATGGTAGTGCCTTTACCAGGTTAGCCATTCGGGGACCTGAAATATCTTCTTTTAGGTTAAATATACAGTATATACATAGTAAATATGGACTGGACAAAATGATTGACCCAAGGAAAGATTATTGTTGGATTATTGGAGCTATAGCATTTAATTTTCCACTATGGCTGCAGTACATATTCAATATATGAATCAGTCAAGAAAATAAGTGAGGCAAGGTTGGATAGTAAATACGACTTTATATACTGTATTTTGTTTAAATATAGCTGATACAGCAGAAGTAATTAAATAAATAACATCAATAAATCACAGAAATTTTTTTTGAAGTTCATACCGTATAGTTAGCTCCGTCTCCGTCTGGTTTGTCGGCTGTTTAAATCTCGCTCGTCATATTTGTTTTTGTTGAGCTGAATTTGTTTGAATTTCAGAAAGTCTGAAAACAGTGATGTTTTAATCACCATTTTAGTGTTTGTAGCATCTTTCTTTTGTAATATGTTTTGTAATTCATTTTCGGTTAACTCACAGAATTGGTGTTCAGCCATTTTCTCTTGTGAAGAGTGCAGGGGAGAAGGGCGGGACTGACAGTGATGTGAACCAATCACGTGTCAAAGGGAGACAATTGCCCAGTTGTGTAAAGATGTTAGGGCAATAGTTCACTCAATTGTTCCTCCTATGATTAGGTTTTAACCAATCACAGGGCAGGATTTCCAATCATATATGGCTTTTATATATTAATTGGGTGTAATTCTGATATTTGCATAAATCCTGACTACCCACAGTTCTATAGTTACTGCTTTCTTTCATCTTAACTTGAAAGCTACTTGTTTATATATATATATATATATATATATATATATATATATATATATATATATATATATACTTTTTATATATATATTCTCAATATCAATCAACATTTGTCCAATTCCAGTTAATTCTTGAAAATATGTTGTTCCTTCTTGGTCTATTTTCAGTTCAGCTACACATTACAACCAGAATGCTCAGCAAGGTTGGTTATTTGCTACAGTTTATACGCTAGTCTAGTGAGCGAATAGAGAAAACAGGATGGAAATGCATCAAACTTTTTTTATTGGTTCACATCAAAAAAATGTATGCGACACCATTTTTGTTTAAACTCTTGACGTCATTACGTACAGCTGTTTGTTCGCTAGAATCCAGTTTGATGGAAACCTGTTTTTGTACGATAAGATTAGCATATATTTTGGTGCAAAATTTTGTAATTTGGTCTTGTTGATGGAAACATAGCCATTAATGCATGCACTCAACTGCACGTGCAGGTTATAAACAGTACTGTGAACACAAGATATGATTAATTATACCTCAGTGATTTGCAATGCCAGTCCTCTGGGACCCCTAACAGACCAGGGTTTGCTCTATACCCATCTTTTAAAGGTGCGTTCTGTGTAAGCGTTACCATGGTACAATTGCAAAGTAATTTCCAGTATTTATGGGAGATCTCCTTTTGTGGTTTTCTTTGACACAAAGAACAAAGCTAAAGTTCATTTATCCTCCAGGTTCCCCTTCATTTTAACACGTTGAAATAGGCACATGTCTTTTACTGGAAGCTACACTTTGAAAGTAGAATAGTATAGTCCCAGCAGAGTAGCAATTATGGAGTGCTAATGGTTATGAGATGTAATCTGTACAGCATACTGGCATTTATGTTCAAAATGTAATTGAATCGGATAGGAGAGTTTTTTTTTGTTTTTTTTTAATATTCCATTAACATTGAATTCAAATTTACAATCTACAATTGTGTTGATGTTTTCTGAAGTGATGGGAAATACATTTGGTTCAAAATTCCAAATTAAGTCACACCTCTTACAGTAGGCCGCAATTGCATCCTGACATTTTTTTTTTTCTTTGTTGATTTCAATGTGCCCGTTTGGTTGTTATCAACAACCATTTTTTTGGTGAATGTGGATGCTATAAGGTAGAACCATTTCATATTGCTTTAAAAATGGAGGAAGGGGAAGACAGATCATTCGACACATAAGGTCCACATTACACAGCAACCTTGGCCTCTCCTGATACAAATAAACACTGATGCCACAAACTAAACAGTTGACCTGTGTCTGTGCTCTTATTATATATTTCAAAAACACTGCCCTGACATACAGGATCATCCCCACCCTCTCAATACCCTGTATTACCAGCTGTAAAGATTCCTTGTTTCACCACTGAAGTGAATCTGACATTAAAATCCTAAAAGTCTATTCTGCATTCCCTGTGTTGTTAAACATGCATCTATCATTCTAGAATATGTAGATTGCACTGCCTCTGTCCTGTCATTCATTCTTTTAAGATGGAACACAAAAGAGTCCTTCATAACAACAACAAAAAAACATACAGAGTTAATAACATTCTTTCATGCATGATGTACTTTTATTAAGCTGCCTTTGTTTTATTCACTGTCTCCTCACTTTCCTCAGATGGCTGATTGCAAATAGTTTCACAGGAAGCATGATAACGAAACACAATATACATAATAATGTGGCTTATCTGTGACAATGAACTAGAAACATAAAACAGAGTATTGCAACAAGAAATGAGATAACTTTTTAGATAGAACTACTCTTCACATCTGTGAGACTGTGCAACCCCCAGTATGTGGTGTCTTACAGTAGTTTAGACTGCCTCAGCTGATGCTCAGTAAAGTTAATGGATTAGATAATTCTGTGAAAACCTGGGAGCGCTCTTGCCCTTCAACCTAAATTAGTGCTAGTGCTGGTAATCTAATCTTAATTTGAACCTCCTATGGGTTGGTTGACCCCATTACAATGAGTTGAATTTGCTTTTGCTACAGCCAAGTGAAGGGCTGTAAATGTGTTCAGATTTATCAGATGTTGTGTTGACTCAAGGTGTAGGCTCTGGAGGACTGCAATAAAATCTGCATCAGATTGAGGTTATTATTAATAACTAGCTGAAGTACCCGGCGTTGCCCAGGGAAATTCAATATTTCAATATTTCATGCATGACAAATTGGGGAACGGTAGCCTTATGGTCGCACAATGCGCTCGGATCCCTTTCCTTTTCAATAACTTTTTTTTTTTTTTTAAGTTTTTGTTCTTTTTATTTATTTTTTTGGTTTTGTGGGTTTCTTTAATTTGAGATACAGTGCATGGCTACTGTAGTGATCCAGCAATGGGGTTACTAAATAAAGTACCCCGGGGGTCAAGATTTTGGATCCAAACATAGCCCTCGACCTTCCCCTGGATGAAAGAGGAGGCCATGCAAAGTTTGGTTGCACTGGCTCCTGCTGGGTCCGAATGCATAAAGGAACAGACAGACTTTCTTCTTTATATATTAAGATTAGTCATTTAGCAGACGCTTTCATCTAAGGCAATAGGGAGTGAACTATGCATCAACAACAGCTGCTGCAGAGTCACTTACAATAGGACCTCGGTTTTACGTCTCATCCGAAGGACGGAGCACAAGGAGGTTAAGTGACTTGCTCAGGGTCACAGCTGGCTGAGCAGGGTCACAGTCAGTGGCTGAGCTGGGATTTCAACCGAGAACCTCCTGGTATCAAACCCTTTTCTTTAACCACTGGACCACCAGTGGACATGTTCAAACAACTGAATAAATATTAATAAAATATCTATTGTACATGAAAAACTAGATATAAAACATAGTTCTCCTAAAAACAAAAATGATCTTGGCGAAAGCTGAGTCCAATATCAGCATGAAGTAAATAACAACTAATCTAACGTACCGGTAATAGAAATGAGGAATCTTGAAGGCAGTAGTCAGATTGATTGTTGATAGGCCAGAAAATAAGGTAATAAGATCACTAACTTATAGTCCTGGCAGAGCTATGTTTACAAAGTGGAAATTTATATTGTCAACAGTCTTCCTTCACATGCATTTACAATTTCCAACTACATACAATTAAATTGCACTTGTGTTGTGAGCTCTGTGTGCGCTGAAATAACAATGTCATTAAAAATGCATAGCCAACTTGGAGGTCTAATGACCTGCTGACT
This sequence comes from Acipenser ruthenus, assembly GCF_902713425.1. Taxonomy (NCBI): domain Eukaryota; kingdom Metazoa; phylum Chordata; class Actinopteri; order Acipenseriformes; family Acipenseridae; genus Acipenser; species Acipenser ruthenus. The sequence continues at coordinate 6,696,146 of NC_081200.1, read as the reverse complement.
GCTAGATCCAGCTATGGTCAAAAGTTTTGCATCACCCTAATTAACTAATTTAATTTCAAGTTGAATGAAACCTGCTGAATAATGTTACATTAACATATAAAATTACATGCAGCCTTGTAGTTTTCCATATAGTTAACAAAAACTGACAATAATTGAAAAGTGTGACATCTAACATGAAATACTGTACTACTATTATGGCTTCCAGTAGACTTTTGTGAGTTTCTTTTTGATTATATGAAGTTAAATAAAATATCTAAATTATGTATTTAATTAATTATGTCTCAATCCTAAAATACTAAGTGATGCAGAACTTTTGGTACTGTACTTCATTAGTTTCCCGCGTATTGTAATTTCGGGCTGTCCTGGCTTTTGCCACAATGACAACCTGGAATGGGCGTGGCTTAGACTCCACCAGATGCCTGTACGGTCACTTGGGGGTAGGCAGAATTATGGCCAACTCATTTAGATCAATGAAGCAAGAAAGAGAGTAAGATCCATAGCTCTTACTCTGTACAGATGTACAAAGTGCAAACTGTTGCTTTGCTTTTTTTTTTTTTTTTGCACTTCCTGGTAGCTTATTGTTTTATGGTGAATGCAATCATATAATCTGAAAATTTAGTAAAGCATTTGATTATTTGATTCCCTTTTCTTGAGTGCAAATGTGTACGATAGACATTTAAAAACAGAAAAAAAAACACTGCTGCTGTACCCTTGAGCAAGGTACTTTACCTAGATTGCTCCAGTGAAAAAACCCAACTGTATAAATGGGTAATTGTATGTAATAATAATGTGATATCTTGTAACAATTGTAAGTCGCCCTGGATAAGGGCATCTGCTAAGAAATAACGTATCTGCACACCTAAACACAGGCATTGCTCCTGCATCGAGAATGGAGATTAGTCAACAGAATGTCAGAAATCATGCAGCCATTCTATTGTGCTCAAAGGAAATGCGGCTGTATTGTTAAAAAGCAAAGCTAGAGACTCATGTTACATTACTAGGTGTTGAGAGTGCTTTAATGCGAATAATTTAATTTGCAATAAAGAGATTGAACGTCTTTGCTTCAGGCACATTTCTGGCAAATGAATAATTGCAAGACTAAATGGTGAAAAGCAGAAAACAAATATATCAAGTCTTAATTGCCACAATAAAAAAATCTAAACCGTGATTTGATCTAAAGAGGGATGTACCATCTACACTATAATCCTATGTGACTCAAGCTCTTCAGTGTTTACAGTCTGAGTACGTACAGGGCATGTATTATATGCTGCAATAAACCTTTGAGCTACCAACATGATCTCAGATCAGCATTGTATTATCAAGATGGGTCAGAATGAAGTGGTCTATACACATGAGGCTTAATGGGATTTAAATACTGTAATATGTGTACTGTTAATTTAACAGCAACATTACTGTAGGGCAGACTGCAGAGCTAACAGCCAGACGAAGAAGGTGCCAAACTGGAATATATTCCAAAGCACAGACAAGAAATCAATAGGGAAAGGCTGCTAAGATTTACATCAGATGCTCATCTTAAAAAACGTCAGTGTGTGTAATTCAGGCAGGTTCAGACAGTATTAAATTATTGACTCACAGTGCACAGATAGTGTTTATTGTATTATGAGCACACTAGCTCAATGTACAGACATTCTGAATAATTTAAACAGAGGCTTAGAGACAAAAAGCCTCAATTTTACCCCAAAAGCCTTCACATTGCAATGGGAAGCAAATTTACTTTCTCTAAGGCTAGAAATGCAGTAGCCTTGTTTGCTTGTGCAATAAAACATGTTGCCGTTATTGAAAGACAGGGCTGTACTGAAAGAAGCAATATTGATTTGCTGCACTTCTTCAACCTTATGAGAAAGCAGAAAGAAATTATTGTCACAAAAAAAATATCTGCATTTGTATTGCAGTTAAAGATGCTGAAGAGGTCCATTTATATAAAGTGCTGTTGTCTTTTTTGACAGCATATCCTCTAAAATGCCTGCTCTACATCTGAAAAGTTTGTTTTGAAAGAATTAGGTTCCTGTGAAATGTATCATAAATTAATATTCATTTCATTGCATTAGTGTTATTGACATGTGCATATAAAGACTTTTGTTTAAAATAGGGATTAACCATTCCCGTTTCCTTGTAACACTGAAGTGATGCATAATGAAATGAACTTTCAGGAAGATACTCTAAAGGGCAATCATTGATTATAATTGACTGTTCAGTAGCATTTCATTGGAGGAAGGCCATATACAAAGTATAAAGGTTAAGTAGCTGCTTTGCAGTAAACAGTATTACTGGGAGATTACAAAATGAATTGGATAGTATTCTTGGGATACTCATGTCTGCAGCCATTCTTGTCAGGTCAAGACATGCTGCTGAATATTGCACTATAAATGGTTATATTTCTTAGATCAAGCCAACAAAATGCTGTAACAAATCATTATTGCGCTGTATCAGAATGCTGCAAACACCAGACTACATCAGTGTTTAAAGTGGAGTTCCAAAGACTGGAATACAATTCGTGGGGGCTATCACCCAGCAGCCTTTGCAAGAAACAGATCGACTGCGTGATCAATTCGTTTGGAGGGCTGATTTTCTTCGGTCGGTCGGTCATGGAGGTGGGTGTCTTGAAGGGAAGCAGTACAACACCTGGTTATAAACCACAATTAATATCGGTAACTATAAATGTTTCTGCCAAGTGTCTTTACTTCTGAATCATTTGTCAAACACCACATGGTCCTTGGCGTAATAATAACCTTTAATATGAACCTTTAATATTACCCTTTAATATGAACCTTTAATCTTTTAATCAAAAAGCGCCACTTCAACAGCATAATTCAAGGATAAATACTCAACTTTGCTATCAGTTACTGACCGGTCCTTCCTTCCATCAGGCTGCCGTGTCTTTATCCTTCTGTATTCCCTTTAGAGTTCCAAATAATCCTTGTTGTTATCATCCAGGTCGGTCTGTCTGTCTATCTGTCTGTCTGTCTGCCTGTCTGTGTCTGTCTGTCTGTCTGTCTGTCTGTCTGTCTGTCTGTCTGTCTGTCTGTCTGTCTGTCTCTGTCTGTCTGTCTGTCTGTCTCTGTCTGTCTGTCTGTCTGTGTCTGTGTCTGTGTCTCTGTCTCTGTCTGTCTGACCGACCGACCGACCGACCGACTGACCGACTGACCGACCGACCGACTGACTTCTTGTATCCTCCATTCAATTCCCCCTGGAACCACGCACCCCTTCCTGCACTTTTAGTTCCCTTTTTATAATGGACTGTCAAAGATAGTTGATTGGTGCAAATGGAAAACACCTGGCTGCATTACAAATAATAACACATACTTAACAATAAATAACTTAAACCCAGCAATACAAAATAAGTAACAATGTGCCTCCCTTTGGTAATAAACAAAATAAAATGTGAAACATAACAAGTGTAAAAAAAAAACCCAAAATACTAATATAATAAATTCAAAAGCAAAACAAAACATAATGTGCACAACCCCCAACTAATTATAGTCACTTGTGACATATACCTCAGAAATACATTGCAATTAAAGCACTGGGAGGTTGCAGTTGGCACATTTCCTAAAGCAAAGAGAAACCATCAAACTCCCAGATGTGAAGCATGATTATTCTCTTATTTACTTGTGGTGTATTTCTACACTTGAATTAGGTTTTTATCTTTCCCTGCCAACAGATGAGGGAAAGTTGAGAGCAACTGCAGTAATTTAAAAAACACTTTTGAATGGTAGGCTTTCTATCTATGTCTGAAAATGTGAGGTCTCTCTTGAAATAGAGATTTTAATTGCAGTCTCTCGGCAGTCTCTCGGCTAGAAAACAATACTGCTTTGATCATGTGTGTTCTCTAGGAAAGGGAGTTTAATTGGTACCATGAATTGAATTTGGATGATTTATGATGTCCTGCTTTTCCCTTTCATTTCAGTTAGGGGCCATCTTTCCACTCAACCACTTCTCGTATCTGACAGGCTGGGGCAATAGGAGTGATGACTATTCACACTGTTAGTACTTTTTCATTTCCAAGGCACTGGTTGTATGGAAAAAACAACAGAGAACCAACAACGTTTGCAAAACCTGTTGTATTAAATGAACTGTCCTGGGAAACAATAATAAAAACAAACTTAATACAAGTTGTTGTGATCATACTTTTGAATTAGACAAAGTGAATACATCTGCATGACCTTTCCTCAAAGGTCAATAGTATTCAAGCGTTTCAAAGGTCAATAGTTATAACAACCATGGATCTGAACTGTGATTTTGTACCACAAAAGACTTCCAGATTAAGTAGGTAATTGAAACTATCAGTGCAATTACATGATAAATCCTATTTTTCTGAAACTAAAGACATTTCTGATGGTCTGAATATTGATGTAACCACTGCATGATAGTATTTGATATCTTGCTTAAAAGGAAATGTTTGTAGTAACTTACTTTAATGCAACTGTTTCTACATTATATCTTGTAAAATCATAACATTCTATGAACTCTGAATTCATTTGAATTCAACAAGTAGTATATTGTAACCACATCAAACACATTAATAAAATGAACAACATTAAGAAATAAAGGACAATTTCGAGCAGCTAGGATTTTTAATGTACAATCTGCTGTTGTCTTTCACTGAGAACTAATACATCAATGTTAAAGCATACATTGGATTTAAAATTTAGAAAAGGGAACATTACAAAAATTACTTTCTTGCATATCACAGGAGGAATAATAAAAAGAAACCTGCACCCAACAGTGCAGTTCCCGTTGTCCAATAAACACTGTTACAGCAGGTCTATATCACTACACTCTGCAGTGTAATTTACATCAAATTCAGTAAGATAAAAAAAAAAAAAAACTGACTACAATCAATTCCAGCCACTTGCAGGACTTTCATTTATCAAGATTACATGTATTTCACACTAATGGCTTTAATTGCTGAAAAAAAAAGTCGTAAGACTAAGTTATAGGCTAAATCTCCAACTTCTATTACAGCTCAGTTAGCAAAAAATAGAAAAATAAACTATAATGAGGTAGAAAAAAACTTATGTGCACTCTTAAGCACCCCGTATGCAAATAAAAGCATGTTTTGTAGAATACGTGAATTAATTTGCCTTTTTTAATTCACTATTCTCTGACTCACCACACAACGCATTACGTAATAAAACACACACTGTCAAAATCCTGGATTGCAGCCAAACATCAAATTACAGATGAGGCGTGTTAAATACTTTCTCATGTACATTCTTGTACTGTGGTTGCTTTATCACCAAGACAATCTTCCATTCCTATCAGAAGTTGGTTCATTCGAATGGCTGGAGTTAAAGCCACGCCTGTTGCGCAAGTGACGCTGCTGCTGACAGAAGGCTGATCGTTGCAATTCGTATGACTTTCAAGAGCTTGCTGCAGTTGACTTAGCTTCCCACAAGATACAACATGAGAGCGCCAGAGATCAGACTTTGGAAGGAAGAACCTGTAAGAAAATGAGACGCTTCATATATTGTTTCTTTTTTTTCACATTTTTATAACAGTTCAGAACGAATACTCAAAGCTTATAAACTATGGTACTGTTTGAAACTTTTGTATCTCGCTTGCAAAACTATTTAATGTGGGGGTGTCTTTAGTAAATGCAAACAGGTTGTGGTTGTGTAATTGTGATCTATCACTGTGCTTGATTTTACCAACAAAACGTAACATGCGATCTTTCTTAAATAAAGGGCATAAGTAGCCTACCTGTTCTGATAAGTTACAGTAGACATTCTGAAAATACTGAAAAAAAAAATAATAAATTGGCACGCACACGTATTTTAACTACAGTGCCTGTATAAACAGGTACATTTGGCTAACCATATTCATGCAAGCATTTTAGTTTATGGAAATACATTGTGTGTGGGGGTGTAAGTGTTTGTAGAATGTTTACTACACTTTATCTAATTTACCTGTATTATTATTTCAGATGGGGGAATGTCCAGGAACGCGATTATAAACATTGTTTAACAGTTCAAATTGAAGGGGTTCTTTAAAGAAAATATGACAACTGAATTTAATTATACCGTTTTGAATACCACTGCTGTTGTCCCGGGAGTTGATAATTCCAGTATAGGATGTTCATTAACGAAGACGGGCTTCCAGTTTTATTACCTGCCTACGGTGTACATTTTAGTCTTCATCACTGGATTCATAGGGAACAGCGTGGCCATATGGATGTTCGTCTTTCACATGAAACCGTGGAGCAGCATCTCTGTGTACATGTTCAACCTGGCGTTAGCTGATTTCTTCTATGTGCTGTCTCTACCCATCTTGATATTTTACTATTTCAACAAAACTGATTGGGTGTTCGGGGAGGTGATGTGCAAGATGCAGAGGTTTCTTTTTCACGTTAATCTCTACGGGAGCATCCTGTTTCTCACTTGCATCAGCGTCCACAGATACACTGGGGTGGTGCATCCTTTAAAGTCTTTGGGGAGGCTGAAGAAAAAGAACGCTATTTACAACAGTGCACTTGTGTGGTTCATTGTGGTGGCTGGGATCTCGCCCATACTGTTCTTCTCCCGAACTGGCATCAAGAAAAATGGAATGATGACGTGTTATGACACCACTTCATCAGAATACTTGAGCAGCTACTTCATTTACAGCATGTGTACAACAGTGTTCGGGTTCTGCATTCCCTTTATAATTATTCTAGGCTGTTATGGATTAATAGCAAAAGCTCTGATTTGCAACGATATGGACAACGCACCTCTCAGGAGAAAATCTATTCACCTCGTAATTATTGTTTTGGCGGTTTTTGCTGTCTCCTATCTCCCTTTCCATGTGATGAAGAATTTAAACCTTAGAGCCAGGCTATACTTCCAAAGCCCTGAGATGTGTTACTTTAACAACAAGGTTTATGCTACCTACCAAGTGACTAGGGGTCTTGCCAGCCTGAATAGCTGCGTGGATCCAATTTTATACTTTCTGGCTGGGGATACGTTTAGAAGAAGATTAACCAGAGTTACAAGGAAAGCCTCCAAAAGAAGTGACAATAACCTGCAGTCTAAGAGTGAAGAAACTTCCCTGCATGTGCTATCAGAATACACTGAAAACGGAGACACGCAACTTTGAGTGCAATGTGTTTCATTCAAAGATGTCACTTTTCTTTTGTTGTCAAAGATGTCAGACTTTTCATGTGAGCAAAACTAACATATGGTTAAACTACAGTGTTATAGTATGAGCTTTATTATTAAAAAAAATCTGAATATAGCGCTTTTGTTAAGCATTTGCCAATACCTGTATGTTTGTTTACTCTCCACACCCCTGTTTAATTAGCTGTAGGCCTGTTGTAGTTACGTCCAGTACAGTGCAGGCTATTTGGTATTGCAAGAGAACAATTGTGGGAATAGTGCAAACCATTAGGATAAAAAACTACCTGGAAATTGTAACTATTCCAATGAAATAACCTTAATTACAGACTATGAATGACTCTAATCTCTATTGGCTGATGTGACTAGGTGTATGCTGTGAAAGTTTAGTGAAAAGCACTGTTATGTTTGTATTATTCCTGATGCTGTACAATATTTAATTTGCATTGTCCTAGAAAAAAATATTAGGACTATGTTGACTGGCCGTTCAGTTTGCATACAATGTTTCCCTAATTCAGCAGTTTTAGTGTAGGGTATATTCAAAGTAAGGAAATGAATACTGTGTTCTCCCAAACTCGTATTTAGTTGTATACTAAAATAGAATTCCTTTGTATCTGCTTACTAAATTCTTCCATAGTTTAACCTTCCATGGAGTTTTAGCTATTGGGACACAAGATTGCAATCCAGGTATTCTCTTGATGTCATAGGCTGCTGCAAGATATTATAAGTGACACCTTCAAACTCTTTTACAGCACAGGAACCAAAACAGAAATCAACAAAGTGGATTTTTTCCCCCAAATGATGCTTCTGTTATACTAATAACATTTTACAGGAAACTACTATAGAGCTGATATTTTCCAATGGACATAAATAAACTTTTTAAATATGTTTAAGCAATAAAAATAAAAAAAAAACCTGGATAGGACACTACACCTTTACTACAATGCCAGTATGGTTAAAACAGATTTTAACATTTGCAATGCATATTAATATATCAAGTAAAAGACACATGACTGCAGCATCCCAAGCAATCTCTGCTTGATATTACACACTGACATGCATTCTTATGTGTGATCAGCCCTATGTGCAGTATGCTCAACATATCTACATTTCATGATATATGAAGGGATTGAGTATATGTGATGATCTTTTTAATATATGTTTGGTAGCATTACAGTATATGGTGTTTTATGTAAGATGGAAAAATATATATATATATATATAATTTAACACCGTTTATTATAAACAGTAATGTAATTGTTAAATTATTGCATGTAAACAGTGTTAAGTCTATAGACAAGTTAACTAACTTTTAATATAAACTGATTTCACATTTCTGTGATGTACTGTATGCATGCATGTTGCATGATGGTAAGACCAGTAACTCAAATTTACTGAACAAAATGCAATGAAACTATAGCAGTATTTGACCTTGTACTTGATAAGCAAACACATGACACAATAAAGTTTTTAAATACTGTACCTTCTACTTTGTGGGATCTTGACAAACAATAGTCTAGTCCAGAACATAATAAACATAACATAAAGTGAATCAATATGTTATCGAAAGGAAAATAATGTGTTAAAGGTGTTCATTAAACTGAGGCACATGTTTTAGAACGTGAAAATCGATTGCCTATACACAGTAATACTACTGTTTCTTAACTGTATGTAAACTTAACAGTTTACAATGATCACAAACATTTAATAAAAATAAAAAAATGATTTTACAGTATAAAGGGCTATTCCCACTATAGCGTGTATTCGCTGCGCTTTCTATGGTAATAAATCGAACCTATGGAATTGAATACTACCTTTCATACTTGAGCGAAATTTGCTGTGAAACAAAAATTGAAACATGATCGATTTTTGGATGAAAACGCGGCGATCACCACCTGCTAAATTTGGATATAATCTGAAGGCAATAGGGATCAACTGCTGCATGGTTATTGCTCCGAAGAAGAGAAAGAAAGAGAATGTGGATTCACCCTACAACAACGAGCAACAGGGAACCCTAGGGTGGTACCAGCGTCTTGTGCAAGAGCTGAAACATACTGTATACATTTATACAATCTCAAATTGTGTTATTGGTAGCAAATAATCTCAACGATGTTATTAGTAACAAAAACATTGTTTAAACAAAATCAGATGTACAGATAGGACTACAAAACAAAGTCATTTTATGCAACCTGGTATGTTTTTTTTTTTTTTTTTTAAATAAACAATAGGCCTATAAAACACAGGTAGATGGTACTGTCAATGCACATGTAACGTCAGACAGCACAGACAATGTTTTACATTATTGGGGGGAAAATGCACATTTACTAACATATGATTGACATAAAACCGTTTATCAGTTTAATTTACTGTAATCAATCCGTTCCCCCATCTTGCCTGTGATTTTGGAGCGCAAGTCTGAATACAAAAATAGCAGCGAAACATCGGGCGTAAAAAAAAACGCAGCGAATAAACACATCAGTGTGAATAGCCCATAACACTGCTTACTTTTTTTTTTTTTTTACTGATTTTGTTAACAGTACAAGTTGCATTTCTGACCAATGAGCATTAATACATTCCTAAAAAAAATATTTGAAAAACTGGGAGCAGCGTTAGGAACAGGGAACAGTAGGCCTACCTGTCTGTGTGGGGGACAGCAAGCAATTACAGTCCAGACTACAGTGTACATATACAATATATTACCTGCTGCTTGGAAATAAACATAAGACAAAGAAATAAAATAAAAGTTTTATATTGCTATTGAAAATATTGCCTTTTTATTTCAATAATCATCTTACTGTCATAAGTACTTTAATGTGTACTTTATTTGATTATTTTGCTAATTTTTGTAGCTCCATATGGTGCTACACAAAACATACTTACAACAATAGCAAAAACTATTTATTGTGTTTGTTTTCTGTATACTTGTTATAAGAAGTATTTTTCCTTTGTGACCTTCACAGATGTCATTATTTAAAGTATATTGACATAATATACTTTGTGATGGTGGTCCACTATGAAAAGCACTATATAAAAATAAAGATTATTATTATTATTATTATTATTATTATTATTATTATAAAAAGTCTATAGGCAGTGTACAGTGTTTGTTTGTTACAAAATTACATTTTCCTTCCTTGGAATTATTAATAAATATAATTCATCATCTTGACAAAGCTCAGTAAATACACTGCTTGCCAAGCTTTTCACAAAGCTGTATTGACTCAAAAAGCTTTTTTTGTGTCGTCTTCATCACGTTTATTATTGAATAGTGTCATAATGGGTTCATAAAGGGAAAGCATCTACAGCGTTTGTTCTAGAGTTGACAGTCAATCGTTATCACTTGGGTTTGTATCGTGTACGCCTCATTTACAAAAACATCACAGTAAACTGTTTTTGAGCTGTTGTGGAAAACCACAATACTTTTTCCAGAGGTAAGTGGCCTGAGAAGTTAGTGAATGTGCTGACTGCAACACTAGGAATCAAAATTCTCACCTGTTGACATACCTTCAGTTTCGCAGTGACAACCCTTGTTGAACACATGCTCATCCAGGCAGTTAATCAAAATAATGGTATGTTTTTTTTTATGGAACATTGGTCTTACATGAGTTCAGACTTTATCAATCTCTTCTATTGAAACAAAAAAAAGTGTCAGAAACATAGTTAACGGCCTCCTATTTGTAGAATAATATTACCCCATATTTTCCTGTTATTAATTTGATCTCATAATACAATCCAGCCAAGCAAAGGAAGATTTAGCAAGCAAGGTAATGAATCAAAGTATCAAATTCATCAAAGATGGGAATTATTCTCAACTGTTTACTATGGAATCACTTTTCAATGCTGGGGGCACTTACACGCTCTGAATATCAAATGATTCTCTTATTCTGTCATGTTTAAAAGCTTGCAATCTGTGTGGAGATGCTATCTATCACATTTAAACCACTAAAGTATACAAGATCAGACATTTGGGTTGCAATGTAATTAACCTTGCAGCTATTGTTTAGGAATTGCAAATAGTGGCATACTTACTGACAGTATTGGCAATGGTAGTTATTAAGCGTTTCTGTTCATTCAAATAAAAGGTTACCACAATAATGAATGAAGATCTAACATGTTTTAAAAACGCTTTATGTAGTACATTTCTTTACTAGATCACAGTTTTAATACCCCTTTTTATAATGCTTCCTGGCCTGTTGTTATTTTTGTTTTGTTAGTCCTCTGTGCAAATTTGTTTAAACATACCTTTACCTTGCCAGACAGTATGTTATCCTGCTATTTGCTTAGAAACATTATAATAACATTTAATTTAAAACCAATGTGTATTCCGTCTCAGGCTTGCATGCTGAAGCATAACGTTTTTCTATTTAATAATAAGTATATAAGCAAGTTTATACAAACACAGAAGACATGCTCAATCCTGTTCTGGTAACTGAAATAAAAATATGAGGTTTAAACCATCCTTCCACCTCAGGTTTCACAAACTCATTTGTCTGTTAATAGGTAAATGTAGGGGATTAAAAGGAAATGGTTCTGGAATGTTACTGATATCATTTATTAGGTTTGTTCAGAATTTGCATGATATTTTCGTTTTGTATTGTATCACTTAACCGTTCCTGACAATTCATTTTGCTTATCCCTGTTATCTTCTATCAAGGTTGATTTCTTTCTTGTGGCTCTGCGTGTTATGCCACATTTCCATGATCTGCACCATGAAGCCAGTCTATAAAAATCCATCTAATTTCTTTCCAGTCTCAATCTGTGGTTTCCTGCTCGTTCAATCCGCAGTCTACAATCAATAATTGGACAATTCCCAAAGGTCAGACAGTTTGCATTTATCACACTTTCGTGTAACTGCCTCCAACATTTACTGATAATATAATTCATTATACAGCCCTTTGTTCTGCGTAAGGGTCAAATCCTACCTCTTGAGTCCTTTGCGTTGGATGTTTTTACTTATCGGTGCAAGATCAAGTACTGCCAGCCCGCAAACCTCACTGAGGTTGACAGAGTGACAGCTGAAACTGGGTTAATTTCAGTCTTCTGCTGATGGAAACAAATTGGACTGATTTCAAATCAGATCAAAACATAAGCATAAGTCTGTTTACACTATTCAGATGTATTCTTACCAGGTGAAATGGTTGTACTGTAAGTTTGATCACATAAAGCATTCCTATAACCCAAATGATGATAGAATAGCATGCCTTAAAATGTTACTTAAGTATACTGAACAACTTTTGAATACTGTAGTATTTATCATATGGCTAGCTCCCTGGTTTTATTGCAAATAAATCAACAACTGATATATAACTGAAAAATAGAGGCCAATTACTGTAGAGGTTTGCGGAATTACTTTCTCCCCTTCGTAATAAATTTTGATTTTGCATTTCACCTTGGACGATTGCCACCTTGAGTTGATTTAGCTAAGTGTAATGCGCCTTGAACACAAGCACTTTTTTTAATAAAAGGGTATTTTTATATATAATATAAAAATGAAATCACATCTTTTCTAGCTCGACCTCTTTCAGGAGGGATATTCCACAAGTAGTATGTACTGCTGGCTCTAATGTAGTAAGACATGGACCACAGAGTGGACTGCTAACATAATGACAGTAATAACTATATATATATATATATATATATATATATATATATATATATATATATATATATATATATATACCAGCCTGGATCAATACCTACTGTACTTATGTACTTAATACAGTACGTAAATGTACTGTAAGAATAACAAATGCCTTTTAGATTCAATAAACAAATGGTTACACATCCGGACTTGCAACCTAATCTGCTTGTTTAAAACATTTTCTCATACTATTACCAAACGCCTTCTGTTGGAATTCCCTTTGTTCCAAAATCCTTCATGCTCTGCTACATAAAAAAACAAAAAAAAAAAACAATGAAAATGCCAGTTCCGGGAAGCGTACAGTACAGCAGCATTTCAAGACAGAGCACATTCATAAAGGGTAATCAGCATAACAATGTTCTGACATATCCAAATCTATTCACGTGATCTAGCCAACATCTAAATGGAATTAATAAAACAGGGTCCTTACTCTGTCAAGTCATATATTTTATAAACTTACAATTGAAATAGAGCCTAATGATAGTTACGCAGGTTGGAATAACTCATAAGATCATAATTAAAACATGCCCAAATGTAAACTAATAATAATAATAATAATAATAATAATAATAATAATAATAATAATAATAATAATGAGATACGCTGAGATACGCCACAGCTGGATTTATGTAGCATTTGACAGCACTAGGGAATCATCCTGGATTGCATCAACCACTTATTTTGAGGGACAAACGTTTATTGATGCAATGTAAAATACATAATAACAAGTTAATCATGGCAGAGAAATGCTGCCCTTAAGTCTGATATATGCTCCAGTGATACAAATGGTCAGATTTAAGGATCCAAGTTTATTGAGGTTTACTGTATTTTAAGAAACACACACACACACACACACAAAAATATATATTCATCAACTGATGTAATTGTTCCTTTGAGGCAGCTTCAAGCCATGTCTGGGTGGTGTCCTGCATTTCAAGTAAGCGGCCAGCCAGTGCTTTATTAAGAATTATAAACAGATGCGAGGCCCTGTCCGGATCAATGTCCCGTTAGAAAAGCTGAATGCAGGGTTAAAGCTTGTAGATTTGAATTTGATAATCTACAGGCCTTCAAATGCGTATTTCTCAGAAACGTTTTTTTTTTATATATATGTCTGTGTGCTTGTCATCTTTGGAGAGTGTAATGATGGATCACTATTGAACCTTTACATTTTGAAAACAGTAAGATTTTAGACTGTGACGTAATTGACTCTATTTCATGGATATTTGCTTCTATGAAAGCTTGCCTCTTGTATCTTGGGAGTCAGCACCCGGAGCAGTGGGGCATGTCATCACTTGGGGTCGCTGAAGTGAAATGAAATTAATATTTCCAGCAGAGTCTCTGCAAAGACCATTTTGACTCCCCTTGCAGTCAATCTTGGTAGCGTCTTTACTGGATGAGCCACTGGGGGCCAATCTGAATATTTTTATATAATTCTGTCACTGTCACCTGTCACTGAACTGTTCTTGATTTCTTAGTGGATAATGATAGCTTCAAAATCATCAGTTTATCTGCAGCTTGAACGCAGTTGGACATCTGTTGGCTTTCAGATGCATTTTGAACCTGATACCACAGGGTAGCTAGCATGCCTACATTCACAACTAATATTAGCTCCTAGTAGCTTCCAGTTAATGAGCTGGAAATAGCAACCAAGGCCATGATTAAGTGTAGTGTATCATGGCTTGACGTTGCACATGAAGATCTTTAGATGCTATGCTGTAGAGTTCAATTGAGCCAAAGTGGGCTTGTTTATATTTAGACTGCACATAAAATTGGGAAATGCATAAGCCTTTTAAGATTACCATTAAACAACTTTACTAGGGATAACGTTTGTGCAAAGTATAATACATGCATAGGTTAAATGCACATCTGAAAAAATGGTGGGTGCCGATCAGTTTTAGCTATGGTGTTGCTGTGTATTTAGTCATCAAATGTTATTTTGCAGGACAGGAACTCGTATATTGTTGTAAGCCAGTTGCTGTGGCCATTTCTTCAACAGCTCGTAAAAAAACATAAACCATTTATGATGCCGTCCCCTTGGAAAATCTAACAGTATCTTTCAATTTGACCTGTGACCTAATATGGCCTCTATATGGGGGTCTGTGGCAAAGTGGTTAGCAGTGTGCAGGTGCTGACTTTTGTGCAAGGAGATACTGTAGAAATCTGGGTGAGCCTTATGTCAGGGAAAAAGAAAGCAGCTCCATCAGCTCAGTGCCTTCCTGTTAATGTCTGTTTTCCTGAATTAACCTTTTGAACCCACTTACAGAGAAGCTGCTGCACAGTATATGCCTGCCAGCCATGTTGGTTGATTTTCTATGTACTAAGCAGTTTATGTAAAGTATTAGTGTGTAAAAAAACAGGGTATTACACACTCAGCAACATTTTGATGAATTAAAATAGACAATGCAGTGTTGATTAGCATTCTGTTGCCACACTAAGCAATGGCAAGACAAGGGAAGTGGCGTTAGTATACTAAACATTCCCTGGTACTTTCAAAGCAAACACCAGTGGAATTCAAATTTAAACTTGAGTCTTAAAGTCTTCTCAGGGTTCAATATTTTCTATTCCTCATCCCCTCCTCCTTCGAGATAAGCTGTTGTACAATTTGAAAAGACCAATCCAGTGGTAATTTGGAGACAACCTGTTTTCTTCAGATTAAAGTACTATCTGCAAAGTGGTTCATACCAAACCCAACCTCGTTCTGTTAATTATAAATATGTTTTGTTTTTTTCTTATGACAGGAGCAGCCCATAACTGTTTTTCTTTTTCTTGTTTTACTCTTTAGATTTCTTAAATATAAACATTTTTATTTAGACTGTTAAAAAGGTTAGAGAGTATTTTGCAATGCACAAGAATACAGTACATTCTCACCCATTAAAAAAAAAAGTGGAGAGTGAAATGGTTCCCATCCTGTCAACACCGCCTGTGCTGTCATTAACCAACCATCTGCTTTCCCTAAGAAGTGCAACATTAACAGACGACTGTAAGGCAAGCAAACTGAGGGCTTTCTTTAATCTGGTACAGCACCAGATATCATTTTGAGTTTCTTTTAAAACTGCACGTCAGGCTTATAGGGCAAATGGAAGTATTTCGTTAGCTACAACCACATTTAGACTTCCAGTAGAAAAGGTTGGTAATCTTATTGTATCAAAGGGTGATTCTTCAAGCCTGCTTGCTTAATGTTCAATTAAACCTTTCCATTTGCTGGAGTGGGGGAAAGAAACACATAAAGTATTGCTGATTTAAAATCATTCTGGGGCTTAAGGACCATTGATTAAATGCACATGAAGCTCCCCACAGTTTAGACAAACGGACTAACTAAAAGTGACATTTTGCATACATTTTACATTGATTCTAGAATCAGGATGGATTCCATGACAAGAATTCAGGTGTGATCATATGTGAACAAGAATGATTCCAGTCACGTAGAATCACAACAAAGTAATAATCAATTTATGACAATAAATTACAGTCTAAGAGGTATCCTAATATACAAGTATAGGATATTGTCAGTCACTTGTGCATTGGAGGAACTTCAGGTTGGTTTGGTAAATTACCACTGGTGAGCATGATTTTCAGCTCCAATTGTAAAGGGTTTCCTGGTGATCAGCAGACTGGTTCTCACAAGTTCCCGTCACACAGCTCTTGTTGCTCATTGTGTTTTTTGTGTCCAGTCTTTGCCAAGCTTCTATTGGCTGTTCTGCTAGAAGGCTTTCATCTGGTTGACTGAAAGTCAATGTTATGGTTGAGCTATGTGTGACTAGAATGTTTTTCAAACCTTAGCCCCTGTTTAGCCTCTTTGTCATCCTACAAAGAGTTGTGGGTCTGTTGATTTAAGACCAGATCTGTCTGTTTGTAGACAAAAAATACAAGACCAAAACCAGTTTTGTAAAAAAGAGGAAGCTGTGTGAAATGTTTACAGAACACTTTGGGTGTGTGATGTTACTTGTATTTCATTAAATAAGAACCATAAGTTAAATTGAATTATATTCAATAATATTTCATAATTAAAAATTACTTTTTGAATACATATATGAATATCCAAAAACAAGGCTAGCAATACTCTTATTGAGAGGCACTTTCGTATAGACTTTATACAGATATAAAGCAATCAGGACTCTTCTCATTACCACCAGACACAGTATTACAATTCCTTTAAAGGGTGTCTGATCTAAAGGAAGTATTGTTTAATTCATGAAAGGCAAGCTCTGTATCCAGTTTCTTAGGCTGCATCCGGGATTTCAGATTTCTAATACAGATTACAATTGTAAGATTCATGAGAGTTGATAAAAAAGAGTCTGCATTTCATTTTTATTTAGCACAGAACATTCAGTGAGAGAACTGTAGATATAATTGCAGCACACTAATGCTTTTGTTTGAATGTGGTGCTTGACATGACTCCCACACAGCTGGAGAAAATATATTGTATGTATTCATTTGAATCTATTACTGCTGGTGGCATTCTGCGCAATAATGATTGTGTGCTGATATAATGAAGTGATGTTTTGAGTAGCATTGGGGTGTTAATAGTTCACTGTCTAAAATGTTCACAAGGATACTACTAGAATCATCCGCTGTAATTGTATCACTCTTGAGTCAAAAGGGAAGCTTATTTTGTTAATGGATATATTCCATGTGTTCTGTGATAAAAGCGAAGAATTCAAAAAAGAAATTACTGCAGATTTCACTTATCTGCACCATAGCCATGCTCGTGGTGCTAACGTTGATTGGGACTTTTATTCAGACAGGAGTTTGTCTTTACAAACCAGTATACATGCCAGCCCTCTAATCATCCAGATGTCTGGCTATTCATTGCAGTTTTGATGTGGTTTTTGCCCTGAAATGTTTATTTTCACCGTTATTACTCCTCCACGCAATTTAAACTGACAAAACTGCTTGAAAATAACGAAGTACTCTTTGGAGGTCTGACCAGACCATAACCCTGTTTTCCACTCATTGGTTATTACTCTCATGAACTTGGTGCTAACAAGATTAGGAGTTTAATTTTATGTTTGCCTTTAGGAATCTGCATTCCCTGTAATTGGCACCATAGAAATTACAAGGGTCATTAAACTTATTGAAAACTCCTAGTAGTCTTACCACATTTAAGGCCACCCAAGTAAAAAAAATATGCAGTCCCAACAGTATCAAACCTCTGTTAAATGACCTCTCTAATAGAACAAACTATTAAATCCTTTTCAAACCCTTCTGAAATCTTAGATGCAACAAGATTATCTGTACATTTAGATTTATATGTAATAAAAACTCACTTAAACTATAACTTACATAAAGTAAGTATAAAGTATAAAGAAATTAAGTTTTAACACAAAAACAAATGCAATTGTATTAATTTGTAACAATACAGTAGTAAGGCCTCTCCTCATACAGTATTAAGCCCATCTTATGTTACTTCCTGGACTTATTATTAATTTCTTAGCAGACACCCTTATCCAGGGCGTCTTACAATTGTTTCAGGTTATCACATTATTTTTACATACAATTACCAATTTATACAGTTGGGTCAAGGCAAAATTTGCTCTGAAAGCATTACAAACCTTATTGTAGGAATATTAGCTCCCCCCCCCCCCCCCATCCTCCCCCCCCCCCCACACCTCCACCCCCACGTCCCACCACAATGTCCTGGCCAAGTTCCCAGAGAAGTTTGACTTTCCCAGGCATGAGTACAAAGACACTTAGAAAATGTATATACATGGTCAGGGCTTGTTTAAATATCTAAATAAATAATAACCCTACGATAAAGAGAATCGCATCAAGCAGCTGCTTGCCAGAGGTGCTGAGTGCGCATGCTGTGGAGACAGGACAGTGGTCAGTGTAAAGAACTTACAGCTAAAATAAACACGTTGTTAAGGAGTCCCGCGACTAACAGAAATAAAATGAAAAGGTCAGATACGGGACCAGCACATTCTGTGGTAGCTCAGCCGTGTCAAGACATAGAAGAGTCAGATTCAAGAGACGTTTAAGATACTTTTTATTGTACTGACAAAAATGTGATAGATATCTCCTAAACGAGGTGGGATTATCGAGGGGGGATCGAGTAGAACAGAATGACTAGTGCCATTGTCTTTCTATTGTTTTGTTTTGTATGACCTTTTTTTTATTATGTCATTCATTCATTTATGCATGTGTTTGATTTTTTACATCAATTAAATAAATGTAAGTATACCTTTTTTAATAAATACATTTATACTTTTTAAACTCATAAAATTTGGATCCTTACTACTGCTGTAGAAGGTTTATTCAATCTCCCTGAAACTGTATAAATGTTTAGTTTTTAAATCTAATGTACTTTTACAGATGTTGATACACAAAGGACCCATTTCAGTCATCTAAACATTGACAGTATTTAGGTCTTCCCACCCACCACAGATCAATTGAACAGACCCCATTGCAATTTGTACATTATTATTATTTATTTTTTTCTTAGCAGACGCCCTTATCCAGGGTGACTTACAGTTGTTACAAGATATCACAGTATTTTTACATCCAATTACATTCTTTTTTTTACATACAATTACCCATTTATACAGTTGGGTTTTTAGTGGAGCAATCTAAGTAAAGTACCTTGCTCAAGGGTACAGCAGCAGTGTCCCCCACCTGGGATTAAACCCACAACCCTCCGGTCAAGAGTCCAGAGCCCTAACCACTACTCCACACTGCAGCCCCTGCTGTCATGTTGTTATGATGTGTACCAGCCACATGAGGTCGCTACAACCCTTTCATTTCCATGTACATTGCAATTGTTTCACATTGCAATTACTTTGAGAGTCAATAGCTTGTCTATCTTGAAAACCAGCAGTGAAGTGCTAGCTTTTCTAACACCTACAGCTGTCAGGTACCAGCCAGAGAAGAACAACTTGGCATCAGAGCTATTAGACTAGAGCTGACTGCATATTTGAGAAATTGGAGAACTTCCTGCAAATTGTTTCATTGTTTAGGTTGGCTTGTTAGTGACAATTTGAATTTGGCAAAATGTTTTAGCAATTAAATGCATTTTGACGTGGTTCATTTATTATATGGTGCAATAGACATTGGACCCATTTTAATGATCTAAACAGTTCTATATTAACCCTGCTTGTGTTTTATCTCAGGGAGATTTAATAACCCCCTGATTACTATCAGTGAACACGATGCTCTGGCGTGTTTCCTAATTTCATCTTGCCATCTTCCTGGAGGTCCTCTTCTTGGTCGCTTTATATCTCTTGGTCCAGTGACGGTCTGTTCTTCTTGCTACATGTCTGACCCACTGCCATTTCATTTTTTTCGCTCTTATAATAACATAGCATACTTTTGTTTGTGCTCTTTTCCATTCCTTCCTTTTCCTGTCTCTTCTTGTTATTCCCAGCATGCATATTTCCATACTCCGTTGAGTCGTTTGTAATTTTTGAGTCATTTTTGCATTGAGGTATGAGAGGTGAAAGTAACAAAAAGTAAATAATATAATGCAAACTCATCTATTAACAAAAAATTAATCTATTAACAACAAAACAGCATACAGTGTGTGTAAACGTCACGCATAATTCCGCATGTTGATTTCTGCATGATGAATTCCGCACGTTGTGACAACTTGCAAATGAACCATTTAGCTTGCTTTATTTGTGCATATAATTAGCTTAGTGAATAGAGCTACCGCTGGTTCATTTGTGCATGCGGTATGGCTTCCCCCTGCCACGCGGTTATTCTGGTCATTTACCACCGTTTAGTGAATGAAGCCCATTGTGAGGGCTTTCCCACCTCAAGCTGGGTGTGATGTTGAAGGTTAAGCAATTGTCTTGCAAATAGAGTATGATCAATGCTTGATTAATTCCTATATGAAATAAATAGTTTGTTTATGGAATCTAAAACAAAAGTAATGCATGTCCCTGGAACAGACTAAATCAGTGAGACCTGTATGTGTTCTCCAATGGTAGCAGATAGTGGTCTTACTAAAGCCAACAGTGACCCCTGGAGAAAGAAAGTAGAACTGCAATGACTGTGTCCCCCACAGTGTTTATTTATTTATTTATTTATTTATTTATTTTTAGACTCCAGATAACAAATTCAGAACCAGCAAAGCCTGAAAGTCATTAGGTTTAGAACTGAAACCATCTTCGGTCTTTATCAGAGCAGGTTAGATATTGACTCAGTTCTTTTAAACGTACATAAGTTGCCTGTAATAAAGTGTAATGACCATATGAAGATTAATAAGAAATTAAGCTAATCAAATTGTTGCAATGGACTCTATTAGCAATGACATATCTCATATCTTTAGTAATGGATATATTACATCTAATCCAAATCCTGCTGATGAACATATTGTATTATTTCTTTCTGTAATGCTTTGTGTTAATTCTTCCTGGTATTAGGAATTATGAATTTGAACAGGCAGCAGAATGATAGGATTTCTATTATCTTTTTGCATGGTGTGCTTTTTAACTGCAGTGCAGAGGGGGGGATTAAATCTTTAAGCAGGTATTAGGGTAGTATTAGCATATCAATGAGGTTTACTTACAGTCATTTGGTTGATGTTCACTGCTGCTTACTTGCTGTATTTTTTTAGTATGAGGTGTGAGGTATCTACCACCCTAATACTCATGTGACTGACAATACTTTAAACAGCATGTATTCTCATTGAATCATCAAAAAATGTGTTTATAATATTGAAATTTCGCTATTGCAATTACTCAGATACTGTTTTATATATTGTGACAGGGTAAAGGACTCTGTCCCCTAACTTGGGGGTCCATATAAATACTATTTGTATGTGTAGTGCTAATTTCTGTTGCTTTTCCCTGTGTCTCTCTTAACAAACATGGGGTGTAATTGGCTTAACAAGCCCCAAGGGCATAGGTCCTGAATTTAAGATTCCATTGTAAAATCACAGGGATTTGGAGACTTAATAGATTAATTAGTTAATTTGCACAGGCAGCACTATTTATTCATTAGGGAGTAACTAGTTGGAGTGATTGGTCATTGTTAGGGCTTCTAGTTTTCGGTTTTTATTTTCCATCTCTCTCCCTCCCTTTAAACCTTAATTAATAGTAAGCCTTAATTGAATACCAGATTGCTTAAATTAGCGACACACTAATAGAAATAAACGCCATGGAAATTAATAAACTCAATTCGGCTATTAGAACCAGATTGAAATGCAGATTCAAATAGAACGTCGTTTTTAACTCAATCAAGATATGAGGGTAAAAAGAAACAACTTCCTTTGGTAAATAGTGTTTGATTAAGAAAGCGAATCGGCTCAAAATATGTTTAAAGGAACATCATGTGATCAAAAATAAAACCTGAACACTAGAAGCCCTAGTCATGGTATAAAAGCTGTGTGAGAGAGACAAAGGGAGACGTGTTCAGCAGCAGCAGCTCCTCTGCAGGAGTTGGTTGGTGTTCACCTTGCCTGGATGATTGTTTGTTTGTTTTTTCTTTCTTTTTTGTTTCGTTGAAAACCTGATCTTACCAATAAAATGATATTATTTATTTTTTAAATGTGGCCGAACCCTATTCTTTTATGCACGTCCCCACAAGGCCTAACAAAGCTGCTTCTATTTTGCGTTAAAGTGCTTTCACTCGGAGCAGCAAGCCAGGTCTAGTTGCCTGCCATATGTAACCTGGGCTAGATCAGCCCAAGTATCTTTATAGAAGTACGAGCCAGCATCATCTAGTGATCCATTTCTTTTAGTTTTGCTGATCTAGCCTGCATTACTTATTATTATTATTTGTTTATTTAGCAGATGCCTTTATCCAAGGTGACTTACAGAGACTAGGGTGTGTGAACTATGCATCAGCTGTAGAGTCACTTACAACTACGTCTCACCTGAAAAACGGAGCACAAGGAGGTTAAATGACTTGCTCAGGGTCACACAATGAGTCAGTGGCTGAGGTGGGATTTGAACCGGGGAACCTCCTGGTTATAAGCCCTTTTCTTTAACCACTGGACCACACAGCCTCCTTATCTATGGCAGGCAACTTGAAATGAATAGCAGCTCCTGAACTCATAGCCAAAGCACTTTAGCACAGACAAGGCTTTTATTGTTATGTCATTCTATGGATTTTTAAATTTGAAATGTCTTATTTTACTACAGAACTTTTACTAAGAAGTAGGCTTAAACATCAAGGTCAGCCTTGGAGTAAAATGATATTGGCATAAACACACACACACACATGTACACACACACACACACACGCACACACACACGCGCACACACACGCGCACACACACACACACAGTGGAGTAGCAAGCTTCTTTAGAGTGCCTCTCCTATTATTCATATTGTTCCCTTGTGAACAGAGAAACATGGTATTGAGGGATAATGAATGAGATGATGAGTAATTACTTCGTAATCATATATGCTGCAAGTATGCACATCTGAGCCCTCAGGCTTGAAATGATAAGGCAAAACAACATAAAACACAGCAGATATATTGGCTACATGTCAACTGATCTAAATTGTCTTTAAACTGCATGTATTATTAAAATGTTTTTTTTCACTGTAGTTTTAGCTAAATGTTAAATAAACACAATTTATTGAGGTCTGTTCAGATTCCAATTCAATTCTTTAGCTAGAGTGGTCTGTTTATAAATGTTGCTTTCTTAATTTTACATTTTATTCTTCAGAGAAATGTGAGTATCTATTTAGGATTTATTATTATTATTATTATTATTATTATTATTATTATTATTATTATTATTATTATTATTTCAAGTTCAGATCTCCCATGAAAGTTTTTTCTACTCAATGATGGTGTAAAAATAATTATTCACTTTGTTAGACTACTTTTAATTGATAATTACTATTATCTGGGATATATATAAAAAAAAATCCATTATGTATTCATACTTTAGCTGTTTAGATCCAGAAATATCTACGCAGTAATCTCTTACCAGTGCTGACAGCGCCATCTAGTGTTTATTATACGCATCATTAAAAAGTACAGCATATGTATTATAGTGCTGTACAAAGTTTAATATGAATAGCCTCAGAATGGTCTTTGGGAAATATGAGTGACATTCTAGGTCAACTCCTGCCAGACATCCTGTTTCAATAAATATACAAATAATATAAAATAGAAAGTAATACGTTGGCTTCTGAAAGGATCTTAATGAACAGAATGCAACATAGTTTTATGTGGTTGTAATTTAAATGTTATTGTCACATTGTTTTTTTTTTGTTGTTTTTTTTTTCTGGCATGATGGCTCAGTGGTTAGATCTGAAAAATCTGATCTCGTTTTTAAAGAGACAAACCCAAGCCTTTCACAACTTTCATTTAAGTATCAGATGACCTCTGGAAATCTGTTTATCTTGCCACCCACTATAGTCTCTTTCCGTGCAGGTATAAGGACCCTGTGTAGCAGCACCGCAAGGAATGTGAGGCTCCGGATTGAGGCTCTAATGTCAGAGGAAGTGAATCTGTAGTGCGGTGACAGGAAAAATGGAGCTCACCAAGGTTCAAATTGAAAATAAAAGTTTTGGTTTGTACACTTTTCAATGTTTATCAACACAATAGTACATTTAATAAAACACGGAAATGAAACTACCTGTATATAAACAACAGGTGGAAAAGATGCTGTCTTCCTCATCTGCTTCTCGTGTCACATTAGCTGGTACTTTTCGTAACGTTTCTCAAACACGTAGACAGAAATTAAAACAGGGAACTCCTGGTTTAGAAAAAGTGTTTTTCATAATTTTTCCCCAACTACTAGCATCTTGCTTTAGTCAAGTTATTTATATCATAAAAGACACGAGGGCTGCAAACTCTTAAGCATATGAGATGTTATGCTAGGCAGGATATCTTCAGTTTTAACCCTTTTATATGCTGGGATCACTCAGTTTACTGCAAGGGCTTTCAGTAGTTTAATACTGTTGTCAAAAGTAAGAGCTAATATCTCACTGTTAACTCTTTCAGCACCAATCGACCTTACAGAAAGACTACTCTAGACATACATATTATACTGAAATCTTTCACAGACCTGTATACATGCCTGCAGTGTTGAAGTTATTCCAGGTGTGGACTGCATGTAAGAGATCTCAGTCTAACTTTGGATATGTTTTCTTAATTGTCATGCGCTGGTATTGAAAGACTAGGTTAAAAGCATGCAAAGGGTTTTGAAAACCTGTACCAAGAGCTTGTAAGAAACGCTCTGGAACACGCAGCAGCATGAGTTGTAACAAGGCTGTGTAGTCCAGTGGTTAAAGGAACAGGCTTATAACCAGGAGGTCCCCGGTTCAAATCCCGCCTCAGCCACTGACTCATTGTGTGACCCTAAGCAAGTCACTTAACCTCCTTGTGCTCCGTCTTTCGGGTGAGATGTAGTTGTAAGTGACTCTGCAACTGATGCATAGTTCACACACCCTAGTCACTGTAAGTTGCCTTGGATAAAGGTGTCTGCTAAATAAACTAATAATAACAAGCCCCTGAGAAAGAAAACCATCCAACCAACTTTAGCTGTTACATTTTTCCTCTTGAATTTGATATCCCCAGGGTATTTTTTTTTTAACTTTTTGTGGAATATTAATGAGAACCATTTGGTGTAAACCCTTGTGCCGAATCAGTATCAAGTCATTTGTGTTTTATTGTTCAGTAAATTTGCCTTTTGCCAGGGACATGAATGAAACAAAATGAATCTTAAATAATGAATAATACATTATAAGAGAAAAGACAAAAAGGGTGAAGTATGTTTTGAAAACCTGAATAGTTTGGGAAGGGTTACAAATATTGAAAGTACATTCTGTTTCAGTTTGCATAATGAATTACATTGGAGGAAGTCTGCTTGACACTACCAGTTAACAGTCTGAAACCTGCCACAGTAGCAAAGAACAAAACATATCTGAATATATTACAGAAGGAAGGCACTGGTAATGATCACTGATATCTACTGTGCATTTCAAGCATGGTCTGGAAAATCAAAATATCTGTTGTCTATATATATATATATATATATATATATATATATATATATATATATATATATATATATATATATATATATATATATATATATATATATATATATTCAGCAGGTGAATTACAGTGATGGTGTTTATTTTAAATGTGTCAGGTAAAGATGGTCCATCGACTCATAATGGAAAATGGTCATCTTTTGAATTTCTGTCATTTTAAACTGTTTTTAAGTATTATACTTCTATATGGAAAATTATATTTTAATGCTTTCAAAGTATGTCCAAAAAAGATCAAAACTGCTATCAGATATGTTTGACACATAGTGAACATTTAGTTTAAATATCACTGACATTTGTAAAGATAAAGTTATTTTTGCGTGCCAAAAAATGTCATACAGCAACCAGTCCATGACAAAAACTATTTTGAATTATTATTATTATTATTATTATTTATTTATTAGCAGACGCCCTTATCCAGGGCGACTTACAATCGAAAGCAAATACATATCACAGTACAAGTAATAATACAATTAAGAGCAAGATAAATACAATGACTTTGGTTCAAGCAAGTACAAGTGTGACAAAATACAATTCAATGATACAACAGATAAGTGTCAGTGTCAGTGATAGTTACATCAGGATATGATTAAATACAAAATACTACAGATTAAACACTTGGCAGATTACAGTACTCTGACGTACAGGATTAAATGCAGTAAAATAGGGGGCAGATAAGTGCAAGTAAAGCGCATTTAAGGAAGGGTGATAAGTGTCCCAGGCGAAGAACTGTCTAATCATTTTGCCCTGCCTATTACTCTTCTTCATAGGTTCACATTAACTACTCTCTGAGGTGTAGCTGTTGGGGTTTGATAAACAGAGACAGGCTAATAAACAGGAGGAGATCTGGGGGTTCAGCGACACCTGAAACTCATGGCATTAACACTCTAAACACCAATAGGCCTGGGACAGGTTGAGTGTAATCTGTTATTGAAGATAAGGTGCAGCTTTTAACATTTTCAATGCCGATTGTGTGTGTGTGTGTAAAACGTGCTGCTGTCTCAATGCTGCATGGAAGCACTAGAGAAGAGTGGAGAGAGTATTCTCAAGGTTACTCTCCATGCTGTCAGTAATAATGAAGAATCTCTGCTCTGCTGTGATGAAGGGAACATTGTTTTTGCATCTAACCTGTGTGTTGCAGGCACTGCAAGCAGACAGGCTCGTGATGTAAATCACTACAGGAAATACTGAAAAGTGCAAGATATGACTTTACCAACATAGAGCTTCTAAAAATAAAATAGCCCAAAAACAATGTTTGCCAAAATAAGTACTATTAGTACTGTAACTAGTCGATTTCTCGAAGACCCTCAAATAGGAATCGGATCAACAAGATTTGAAGTTAAGCTACTTTATAACATTGTCATCTACCTGGGCCATTCAGTCACTTCAGTGTTTTAATCTTTACTTAGGGTTAGTTACTATAAACTCACATACCACGCCAATATTAATTCAGCAAAAAAGCTTGAGCACTGCATACAGAAGCAATGTAAGTGTAAATGTAATTATGGATACATTAATATTGCAATAATTCATACATTGCTTTTACTATTCCTATTATTCTCTGTTTGTCACAACATTGTGTAATATAAGATACCTTATCATAACCCTGGCACCTGTCTAGGTGACAGAGCCAGATGGTTATCACTAGTTTCTCCTTCTCAATCAGCTGATCTGTTTTCCTCCTGCTGAATTCAGTAGACTGGGATCTAGTAGTAGTAAATGTTATTCATGTAATATGGGAATGGGTTTACAACATTGCCTTTACTTGCTTGCTTCCACTTTTTGAAACGGGATTGGATGTTATCTTTCTCATTTTGAATGTGTCTTCTCACTTTTAAATCTGTCTGTTCTGTGAACTTGCATCAAGCATTCTTTTGGCAACTTTATTTAAAATGTAATTCCCCCCCCCTTGTGGAATTTTACAAGTACACCCATTCTCTGACAAAACCTTTTTTGTCTGATCCTTTCTAAATCAATTATTATGATAATAGGAACTGTTATTTACCACACCAGCTAAACATATCAATATTTACCATCTCTTCTGATCTGTATTCTAGAACCTATATTGATTTACTGTTCAAATGGAATGCATTAAAAAAAAAGAAAGAAACGCTGGTCACTTTAAAGAAGGAATGTCACTGTTAGCTTTACTGGTATATTTTACCTAATCTATTTTAAGAAAAAGATTATCAATCAAAAGTTTTAAAAGTAGACGACTTTTTATTGTTAGACATTTTAGGTGCTGCTGTACATTTTTATTTCCGTAATCTATTCATTTAGATTTTATTTTTAATAATTACTACCGACTTAACAATTTGTTTTTATAAAATAACGAAGTGACACTTTTATGCTTATATTCTAAGTGTTACCTCTGCCACTCCCTGTGCTTGTGAACTGACATCATATTTATAGAGGAAACATTTTTACGGCCTTTCAGCATTCAGCGTGAAGTGAACCTACAGAACACATTCTTCACATGACAGGGCCAGGGATATTACAGATTAATGAAACCTTGGAACTGGTGAATTAGATAGTAGGTATATCGAGTGTATTGGAAAAAGGGTTGCATTCAAACCCTTCATATGTGAGATTGTCATATCTGCTACTTATACGTCAATCAAGATTTGGAATCAATGGACACAAAACCACCTTTAACTGACCCTGTGAGTCATCTGAATAACTGTGTGGATTACCAGTGAATAATACAAATCCAGAAACTGACTTAAGCAACACACCTATATACCATGCATGTTCTAGGAGAGCTACTACACTCCCATTACCTTTTATTACACAAGAAGCCGCAGAGTCAATGGAATGCGTTGAACAGGAAATGAACCTGCCCACACCTGCAGTATCAGCACACGTTTGTTATTCCCGGCAGAGCAAATAATTGAGACTGGTTACACGACTCACTTATTTTTATCCTGCTGTACAGGGTTTTTATTGGTAGTGTTTATACCAAATGATGATATGCCATGATGTCACTCTCAGCTGAGTATCAGTTGTAATATATAGTGATATATAATATATGTTCCTCTGTTTGTAACATCAATTAAATATAAGCTCTCTGCAGGCTGCAGTAGAGTGGTTTTGTTCGACCACTGTCATGCTGAGCTCCTAGAAAGTCATTATTGATTTTTCTTTAAGTTGTTGTTAAAGATTTCAACTGCATAGATTTGTAGCTTTTAATATATCCTGTACAGAAAAAAAAAACACTCTAGTACACAACAGTATTGCCCAAATTCAAATAGCACACCCACGTTATCTTTGGAATTAGGGAAACTGTAGTAATTTGACATATGCCTGCTACTTTTTTTAAAAAAAGGAAGATTAGTATTTTATGGGCAGTTTGATGCCTGACTTTTTAATGCAAAGATATAGTTGCTTGAGGTGTGTCTGGAAGTCTGAAATTGCAGCACTATTTTGGCATTCTAAAGATCAAGTCAACAGTCCTGGGCAGTATTTTATAGCTGTGAAGAGATTACCATTATGAAATCAAGGACTGCTTTATCCACTGATCACTCACATCACCTCTAGCTATAAAAACAGTGATTTGATATTAGTACCACTATCAACAAATATAGTAAACTCAAATACATTTAACAGTAATTCCCATTAGTCCACGGTAGGCTATCTGTGATTTTAAAGTGTAGCTTCTGGACTGCATCATATTATTATATTCAAAATGTTATTTAGAATGTACTTTGATGAGTTGGTATGTCAAACTGTGTTCACAACACTCTCAATCGGTTTCTGAGTTTCCTAAACATTGGAACCAGTATCGTTACTGCCACTTTAAGAAACCGAGACCGAGACATCCTCTTTCTGGTGACGTACGGACGCTGCGCCCTGTGTCAGTGGGCAGGAAGAGCGTGTGAGTGCGCATCGATCACTCCTTACTGAGCAGTGGTGCACAAGGAAGAGTAATACTCAACATGTCACATTTCTAATGCTGGGGTACAGTGTAAATCACCCGAGTTCTCTTCCGATACGCAGACACTGCAAGATTGCACCCGAAGCCCTTGGACTGAGATTGCTTTCAGAGAAGTGGGACTGTTGTCAGTTTGAAACCCATTGGGCGGCCAGCGGTGGAAAGCGCAGTCGAGAAAAAGGCAAGGGAGAGAGAGGACTGTTTTAGAAGCCATGAGAGAATACAAAGTTGTCGTGCTTGGATCCGGCGGAGTGGGCAAATCAGCATTGACGGTGCAGTTTGTAACGGGGTCTTTTATAGAAAAATACGATCCCACCATAGAAGATTTTTACAGAAAAGAGATCGAAGTGGACTCGTCGCCTTCTGTGCTGGAGATTCTCGACACGGCGGGGACGGAACAGTTCGCCTCCATGAGAGATTTGTATATCAAAAACGGGCAGGGCTTTATTTTGGTATACAGTCTGGTCAACCAACAGAGCTTCCAAGACATCAAACCCATGCGGGACCAGATCATCCGGGTGAAACGGTACGAGCGAGTGCCCATGATCCTGGTGGGCAACAAGGTGGATTTAGAAGGCGAGCGAGAGGTTTCTTCTGGAGAAGGAAAAGCCCTCGCAGATGAATGGAATTGCCCCTTTATGGAAACTTCAGCCAAAAATAAAGCCTCGGTAGACGAACTGTTTGCAGAGATTGTCAGACAGATGAACTATGCTTCACAGCCGAATGGGGACGCTCAGTGCTGCTCTTCCTGTGTTCTCCTTTAAAACTAGTTGAAAAGTTTGCAAAAAGTGAGCGAGTGACTCTAATATTAAAAACAAAAATTAAAATAAAACTAAGATTGGAAACTAACACAACTTTGTTTGAAAACGTTAAGGTGTAATACGTTGACTACGTGATCAGTATTCAAAGGTGTTTTGTCTTGCACACACATTATACACAATTATCCCAAACTATTGTTTACATGGCACAATACTTGAATGTTCTGGATTTGTAAATTTTAGAGACTCGTAGACGCATGCATTTGGAAAAAAAAATGTGCCTAGTGCCTAAGGGTGATATTTATTTTGAAATGCATCGACACGTCTCTTTCCCTGTAAATCTTTTTCTGGGATTCATCAACGGTTGTGAATTGTGCATTAATTTATCTCTGGAGGGAAGAGATAACGATACCACTGAGTGGCTAATGAAACAGGAGACCGCAACCTTCATTCAGCAACATAGCAAATGAATCACCTGAGAGTTCACCTTTGATTGAAAGAAACCGACATCATCATTGGACACAGCAACGTTTTCTGAATGACGCGAAACATGTATCCAGTCTCAACAATTGCACTCTAACTGGAACTTATCAAACACGGATGCTGAAACAAGCAATGAATAGGCAAGATGGTTTCTGTGAAAAACAAAATTTATGTTTTGTACCTGCTGCATAAATTGGGTATTAAAGAAAATCAGTGGAATTTTCAACGTGAGCTGTGAAAAATTATACCATTTTATATGCTTGTTAAGGAAAAAAACTGTTTCAGTTTACCAGTATCACCACAGTAGCATAAACAAGGACTTAGTTTTACGTTATGATACAGGGCCGCCGACAGCCCCATGTCTAGTGCCTTCCAAAATCAGCTGTTCAAGTTAGTGTCAACTGCTAAAGTATCAACACAATCGCATTATCTGGCAATCCACAAAGTACTTAACTGTTTCCCTTTGGTAATCGCACAGGGGTGAATCCAGACAAAAGGGCCAATTGTTAAGGAATGTGTTTTTTTCTTTTCATTTTAGCATTTTAAATGTAATTTTCTACGCCTGTTAAAGGTTTAGCCTAATTTTAATTGAAATTCACAGGCACTGGGTACACCTAGATTGTGTTTACTAAAACACCTTTTTTTTCCCCTGGTCACCAAAAAGCAAGAAAATGGATTAACAAAATGTGATGTACCATTGAAATTCTAACCCGATTGTAATTTTAATATCAGACCAGCCTTTTAACAGCTGTCTGTCTGTTTTGAAAGACTTTTAATACAAATGGCATTTTTAAAATACACTGTTGTTCTGTTTATTTATTTTTTTAAACTTTACAGGGGGGTGTAAGTTTTTATACAGTTTACATTCATTTTGTTTTTTCAAGGTATGCTTTCTACATTCACAAAAACATCCTTCTGTGTAAATAAGCCATGAGGGAACAAGAAACCTCAGAACCTTTCTGGGCTAGTTCAGCTGTTTGCTTTCATTTCCAGTGAAACTTGAGTGACGTACTATGTCAAAGATTAATACTATGTCAAAGATTAAACTAACTTGTAGTGCATTTGGGCTGAAGTTATTAGAGCAACAAATGCCAGAGGTATATTCAGTATTACTTTCAAAGTGAAGATTTCGCTGGTTCAGATTTATTTCTGAATTTATACCCACAGACAAAATTGCTCCTGAGAATCGAGCTTTTTGTTTGTTTAACCCAATCACAGACTGACCTTGTAAGGAAGCTGCTGTTCTATATGGCACCTAATGAGAAAGTGGCTTAAATCCAAACTGGTGGCATTTCTTTTGAGATCAGCAAAGTGGACTTTTGGAGGTGGGGTTGCTGTAGTTTGGCTCACCAAGATAACATGATTGTAGGACCAATGTATTGTAAAACCTTTTTTTTTGTTGTTGTTTTTCTACTGTTAGTCTCGTACCTGAAGAGATTTTGTTTTGTATGGTGCAATGTTATGAATTAGGTCCCAGGCTAATGGAAGTTACTGTTCCTGTTGCAATGTATTTGGTTAGCTACAGTAAGCTCAGAGGAAGTGTGTTACCTCACTTTGCAGCCTCTCTATTTTTTACAGATGTCCTGTTCATCAGATAGCACTTTTATTGCATGAAGAGGTTAAAATTACACTTGCGTTCCGCTTCAGAGCTACAATGCATCTGCTTTAGTTGTTGTTTTTTGTTTTCAAACCAGACTTGCTTGTACAGTTAAGACAGATCAATATGTTGATTTTATTTGTGTTTTTTAAAAGGGCATTTTATCAGCTCTTTAATATGACTTTAAAGTGAGCTACAGCTTTTAATCATCATCATAATAAATAATATATATTTAAACAAAGTGTGTAAAAGGGAACTATGAAACAACATATTGGAATTGTTTTTTCATGTTGATTATGGCAGCAGAAATATTATCTGTAGTAAATATTCAACTTCATATTTTTTCATTCTGTAGTTATTTTTTGTATCTCGGAATCAAGTTGTATGTTATCTGTCAAAGCCAGTCTCCCACAATCCTGCTCCATTTTACAGTTAAAGATAATGCCTGTGTGTCTGTTTAGTATACTCTTTCGTAGTTTAGTCTTGTGTGCATTCAGCTTTATGAGGAATCCTAATTTGTTTACAGTACGTTCTCAAAACATAGTCTTAGCTGGAGGGTTACATTACAGGCTTCTGTGTGAGCCAAAATTATTTTGCACTCTAGATCAGCAAAAGAGCAATTCAAATGGGCATTGTCTTTTTTTCACATGATGTTTTTGTTATGCTGCCAACAATACACAAAAAGCATAGATTGAAGGAGGAGTCGTGTACTGGACAAAAGACAAGTGTTAGCATTACTGTAGGTTTGTAGGGTTTTATATTGGAGAAAAATTTACCAAACCACATGGCTTCACACTAAGGCTGAGGCGAAGCATTGATTTTATTTTTTATTAAATTTGGAATCTGCAATGAGTTTCAAAAAAAAAGTGGACAAAAAAATGGAAACACCAATGTAAAGTCACTTAATATGGTGTTGGGCCACTATGGTATCCCGCTCTGTGGAGTTCTCGGCAGACCGTTTTTGATGAAACTGCCTGCTCGCGCCCCAGGTTGAAATTTGCAGTCAATTGATCTGCAGTTGCCCGCCTGTTTTGCCTTCGAATTAATGCACGGATGTCACGATCCTGGAGTATGCGCTTCCACCCACTGTTGCCCTTTGCTGATGATGTCTTTCCCTCGGAGTTCCATGCCGACATCACCTTAGACACCGTTGCTAGTGAAACATCAGCAAGTTGAGCTGTCTTGGTCACTGAAGCTCCTGCCAAACGCGCCCCAACAATCTCCCCTCTTTCAAAGTCACTGAGGTCTCCTCTTGCAGCCATGCTAGCCATAATTATAGGCAACCAGGCCTGTCCAGCATTTTTATATATGACCCTAAGTATGCTGGGATGTTATTTGCTTAATTAACGCATGAGCCACACCTGTGTGTAAGCCCATGCTTTCAATATACTAGGTGTCCCACCTAGTACCATTTACCCAGGTGTTTCCATTTTTTTGTCCACTACATATATATATATATATATATGCATACACAGATGTAATCAATTTAATATGCATAATAGTTTTGAAAGCCTTACTAAGCAATGTTACACAGTAATCCACAGCTCCACATGTATTACTGTGTTTTATTTATTATTATTATTATTATTATTATTTGATGCATCTGCTTTTTTGGAGAATGATATATTGATAGTGAAAAATTAGGCATCGCCCCAGCCTTACTTCACACCAAAAGTTGTATTTTTCTTTTCAGTTGATGTTTATCTATTCGTTCAAATAAATGTAGTAATTGCTGTAGCTAAGTACATTTTTCAGGTTTATAGGGCAGTGGAAATATGCATGCCCTCAAGCTAAAACTTTCTGACCCTAGTTTGTGTTGCAGTATGTGAGACACTCAAGATAATGTACTGGGGTTTATTTTCACAGAAAAAAAAAATCGGTCCTTGGGCAGCCTATATTAAAATCTAGTCTGTTTCCTGTATTTTTTGCTATCATGGCAAGTACTTTTTTTTTTATCGTGTCTGACTGAATTAAAAGCATCAACTTTCTAACTTCTGGTCAGTAAGTGGGAATCCATGTTCTTTTTTCTTTATTTTTTTACTTTGAGTGTTTTCACTGAGAACAGACACACCACTTTGATGGCAGAAGTGATGAGCATTGTTGGTAGTAACGTAATATCACTTATGGGTGTTAATGTGTGTGCCTATTTATAGCAGTGTTGGGCTCCTCATTCAGTTAAGAAAGTAAAGCCACTTTCACACTGGCACTCCTACGTGGGTCCAGACCCAGGTTGTGGCTAACCGGGTAACAATCCTGCATAGTGTGAAACCACGGACCTGGGTCGGTACACTAGGTTTTGCATCGTATGTAAAACCGTGGTCTAATGACAAGTAAAGACATGATGTTTAGCAGAAAATGCATGGAGCACAATTAGCTATTGATGTAACATTGTTCTGTAAAGAATGTAACATGTGAATTGCTGTGCTGGTCCGCATACAAGACAAACATGTTTTTTTTGTGAGATAACTTTTAATAGGATTATATATATATATATATATATATATATATATATATATATATATATATATATATATATATATATATATACAGTTATATTTTTTAGGTGAGAAGTGTAAATTGAAGTCAAAGATAATTCTCATCTGAAGAGAAAAAAAAACCTTGTAATGAATATGAAAGATTCTTATTTAAATGTATAAAAACCTGAATGACAAGAAATATAACATGGCATGACTTTTAAGATGGTTTGTACCTTGAGCAAAGTCATGTGGTTGTGACATCATCAAGCCAGTTTCATGATCATCTGCAGTCCTTTCAGGTTGGTTAACATGTCACAACATGCCCAAAATAGAAAACAAAAACTTTTACTTTAGGGTATTTCAGAGGGAAGACTGTTCATTTAACCTAGTAAAAGTAGCAGAACAAATAACAAAATAATTCCTTGCCCTGGGCCTTGACACATTCAAGAGCAGTCAGGCAGTGATCCTCACAACACTCTTTTCTTCCCTGAAAAGTAGTGATCAAAGTGACATGCTGTCATCATTTTGGGATATTAAACAGGGTTGTAATAGAAGCCAGCAGAGCAGATGAGAAGTGCCAGGAATTTCATTAAAACTCAGTATTGGCCTGAATCCTGGATCGGTCCCAGAAGGGTGTATACTCCCTTAAGACTGATCAAGCAGAAGATACCTAAATTTAGAAAGACTCAAAATCTGGTCTTCAGTGTTCTGTGCCAAACAAAAAAAAAAAAGATTTTTCTCTCTAAGAATGTATCCGCTGTGCAATGACATCACCCAGCAGATGGTATAAGGTCAAATCAAAGAATTACAAATAAAATAGCAATCCACTGAAAAAAGTGCAAACATTTAAATAATGGCCATGTTTTGGTTACATATTTTTATTGTTCTTACTGCTAGAAATAATTTGTATGCATTCCAATATTTCTCAGAGACAGGTTATTGGTTTTAAATCTAGGTAATCCACTCCTTTTGGAGGTATGCCCTTAGCCATGCTCCCTCGCTCCCATTGGTATTGATCTATGTATATGGATGCTTTCATCTCTAGGTACAGCTGTGATGCAGTGTGCTGATATGCCAGCACGCACAAAAAAGTGAAGTTGCTGTACTGCAGTACTATCTGGAAGCCTATGTTTTGTATGCTGGGGATGTTTACTTGCAGTAATTCTTTAACACTGCAAGATCTTCAGGGTGTTGCTGCCTTTGTTTGATTATCCAAGTTAAAGCATCAGGCTGATCTAGAATAGGTAACAATGACAAGTAATTCTCGGGCTTCAGGAAGTTTTCCTTTTTCACAGATATTTCAGTTTATTTTTCTTAAAAACATTTCCCAACATAAAACCAATGTCACCTTACAATAATTGATTTTGAGTTTCAGCGTTTTAAAATAAAATATGAAACAGAACGAAATTTCAATGTACCATTTGTAATTCAGTAATATGAGAGAATTGGTCAGGGGTCTGAATACTTTTGCAAGGCACTGTGTATATATATATATATATATATATATATATATATATATATTCACACACATTTGTTAAATGTGTTAAGGTGTGTTGTTCTTGTTCTTGTTTAAGGGTTCATCAACAACATACATTTAGTGTACAATGAATGATGCTTTGTAGAACACAGCAGTATATAATGTAAACCATCTGCATTTTACACACAACATTTCTTTTGTATGGGGGGGGGGGGTGGAACTTTGTTTTATTTGCATAGCAATATTCAATTGCTTTTGTTGACTGTTTCTTGTAAAACACGGTGTGAAGAGGAAGTTTAGACTTGTTTAAATCCTGGTACTTTATCAGAAATCAGTGGTACAGTTTCGTGAGTTAACCCTTAATTGCTCATCTTTGAAGTAGTCAGTAGTGTATCTTGCAATTCAGAAGGCAAGTCGTACTGGATACAGTAACCAGGTAACTTCACTCCCAGCTAGTAGACTCAGGCAAAAAAAAAAAAAAAAAGTTCGGGAGAATCGGATTTTAAATGTACCAAGCATATAGTTAAGAGCTGTACTGAACATTGCATAAGATCAGTATCCACGTACCTTTCACCTTTTAGAACGTTCTTATCTCCGAGCAAAGTTTATTTCAAGACTAGATGACTCACTACACAATTTGACAGCTTCTTTGGAAAAAGGTTAAGGCATCACTAACTATTCAGATTGAAATATTACTTTCATAGCACACCTTGGCATTGTGTTGTATATTTCAATGTAAAGCCCTCTTTGACCTCGTAAATCTATTTAACTATTCATTTCTTGGTTGTTTACTGATTTTAGTGGCTGTTTCAGCATTTGTTTAAATCGTGATCCTTGTCTTATTGTCCAACATGATGTTTAGCTGTAGCACTGCTGGCTAGCGAAGAGTAAATGGCTTTCAAAAGTACCCACATTTGACTCTTGATTGGCCAGTGATGACAAAGTAAGCTGCTGTGTACTGAATTTAATAAAAATGTGCCATTTAGTGTGTTGTTTAAACCAGAACTTTGTTTTATATATACTACAAAGGCAGTATTGCTAATGTCCTGACCAAAGATGTAGACTTGCTGTGATGACTTGCAATAGGATCTGATTCACAGCCGCGTGCGTTCTTGCAGACTGCTTTTTTTTTTTGCTGACGTAGAAGAACACTGCAGAAAACTGGAAGTTACGAAAGGGGTCTGGGACCATTTTCTTGCTGGATGAATGTGAAATAATTAATAACACTCACAATGCACTTTCTTTACGTCAGTTTACGGCTTCATCAAAGCCGTTTCATGTCTTCCATGCAAAAGCAATATTGTAATTTTATGAGAAGCGTTAATAGCTTATTGAACAGAAGTGTCAACCTGAGGTGTATTTTATTTTATAAGTCCAAAAGGGCACACTGCAATATGGGCTGTGGTACAGCGCAGTTCCTCTCAGGACAAAGATTTATTACACCCTGCTGCTGGTGCATGCTAGAGGCTTTATAAAGTTAGCCAGATTACATTTAAAAAGATTCTGATAGTACAGGCATAACCTGAGGCAAAATTAGGTGCACTACATTACATTACTACATTACATTGGGCAGCAGTGTGGAGTAGTGGTTAGGGCTTTGGACTCCTGACCGGAGGGTCGTGGGTTCAATCCCTGGTAGGGGACACTGCTGCTGTATCCTTGAGCAAGGTACTTTACCTAGATTGCTCCAGTAAAAACCCAACTGTATAAATGGGTAATTGTATATAAACAATAATGTGATATCTTGTAACAATTGTAAGTCGCCCTGGATAAGAGTGTCTGCTAAGAAATAAATAATAATAATTACCACAGCCATAGAGTTGAAACTGGTACACTTAAGACCGCTGGGAAATGCAGAAGTCGATTACTGTTCATCAGGCTGATATATATATATATTTTTTTTTTAATATAAATGTGTTTTGGAAATAGTAAGATGTGTATCAAAAAACTCAATTAGGCCTATATAATGAAACAATTCAGTAAAGTGAATGTCCTTAATTGTTACAAGCATGTTATTGTAACTTTATTCATGAAATAGTCTCATGTCATTTGCCACAGCAGACCTCAAAAGGACAAGTGATGTATTTCTGCTCCTCCGACCCAGGGCCATTATTTTATTTGTGATATACAGCAGCAGTAAATTACAGTGGTTTTGTACTGTGGTTTGCAGTACTCTAGGAACTCAGATGAGACCACACAATTGATTTCCTCTGGGACCATGGAGGTTCCTATTCAGAGGTCAGGAAGAGGGGGACACCCCTTTTTATAACACACACAAAGGAATGATACCACCATTCAAGTTGAGTCAACAAAATGTTTGCTCCCTGTCAAGAGCTGGTATTGATTTTTCTTTCTTTTTAATGCGGTTTTGAAAAAGCCACAAATAAATGGAAACCCACAAAGCAAAGTGGCAAGTTTTCGCGTGTTTGACATTTGTAAAATGGCCCAGAGGACATACAGAACAAAATCTCTATTACATTTCTCTATTCAAATATCCTGTCAAATATACAAACACCACTTTAGTCCAAGACACTCCAATTATTAAACCCAAAAGCTGCTGCTTCTGTAGAATTTGTGGTTCTCTGACTTTAAATGTATACTGTGTTTTGCAGTTGTACTTTTTTTGTTGTGACTCATTTGCAATAAGCAATCATTCATTTGTAGGATAGGCTGTATTACCCATGTTATAATGGTGTCCTTATGCAATTCTTGCACAGTAAGTCTAAAGCCGGGCCTTTGCACACTCTGTCTCTCATTGCAGTGCCCCGCTCTCTGCCTGGTGCAACATTGAGCTGGTAGAGCAGGAAGGAAGGGTGGATGTGCTTGAGACTTCCTGTCTTGCTGTGACTCACTGATGCACATTGCTGCTCTCTCCCTTCACTTGCTGCTATCAGGATGTCAGGAATGTGTCTGCATGCAGTAATTACTGGGGCAGGAGCACAGAAGCTGTGTTCCAGAACCTGTGTCACATCTACTGTTCTGCTTGATATAGAACACATTAACTCTTTGCTGCCATTCTTAATGAGTGCATTGGAATGTGGTACACTTTTTCAATGCAGCCTACCAAGTATACAGCAACTATGCAGTTTGTGCTTCATGCTCAATAATTCACAAATACATAGGCCATTGGGGTCACACAGGTAAACCAGGCAGCATTAAAGGACTGTGGGTAAACCTCTGACCTTCAGGTTCCACCAGCCATAACCAGACTATCTTCCCACAAGTCTGGTTTGTAATAGTTCAACAGTGAGCTTGTGAATGACAAGGTGATGAAAATATTCACCCCTATTTGTAGCATTGGACCCCCCCCAATTGGTGAAACATTTTACTTTGTCATTAAAGATACATTTTAATGATCCCTCTGTGCTGGTAAGCGTAGTTATGTTGGATAAATATTACTACATGTATTACCAATTCAAAAGGGATCGTATGACAGTGAAATCATCAGGCTCGTGTTGGACTCGTATTTCACACCCCGCATTGTGTGCACACAATTAGAATCTGATGTTGTATTCAAATACTGTATCTGTGTTAAGCCTGAACACCATATGGGCAAAAAACAAGGCTTAACACTCACTTGGCTTTCAAGCCTCCTATAGTATAGAAGGGAGCTGTAACTGTGCTTGTCATGAATTCAATTAGGAATCATCGGGTCTAATGATGCATGCCTGGGTGGATGATGAGGGCTGGGGGGCGAGGCTCATGTTCAAGTAATAAGACCTCACACAGGCAATTAGCAGGAAAAGGGGAAGACATATATCTTGGCCTCTTTAATAAGAGTTTGCATGGAGAGACAAGGCTCATACTCTATACTAATATCTATCATTACAAATCCATTTGTATTGTTTGTGAATGTATGACATTGAATATTACGTTGAACAAACAGTTTTTGTTAAAAACAAAAAACTATATATATATATAATGAGATGTTTAATAAATAAAACTACTGTAGACAGGTTTTGACAAGCATATGTTTGTATAAGCACAAGTTTTTCTTTACTACTGCTCTAATATAAACAATACTGTTTGTCTTAAAATGACCTTTAAGAGAACCACATTGGTACAACTCAAATGTATATCATAGCTCATACTGGGGCAGCTAATATTAATGCATAGTACAAGACAAGATTCCTATTCTGAAAACAGAGCTGTCAGGTCAGAATGGGCCTACCGCTGTGTGATTAGTGCTCCCGCCAGGGAAATCTGTACATTCGAGAGCAGATGGCATTTTGTGTCCTTTTTTTTTTTTTAATTTAGTAATCGCCAATTATTTTATTATTTTCTCCGAATTTGGCATATCCAATTATTTTTAGGCTCAGCTCACTGCTACCACCCCCGCGCTGACTCAGGAGCGGCGAAGACGAAGACAAGCGGTCCTCCAAAGTGTGTGTCATCAGCTGACTGCTTTTTTTTCACACTACAGACTCATCATGCAGCCACCTCAGAGCTATAGCGTCGGAGGACAACGCAGCTCTGGTCAGCTTACAGGCAAGCTCGCAGACACCTGGCCAGACTACAGGGGTCGCTGGTGCACAGTGAGCAGAGGACACACTGGCCGACCTAAGCCCTCCCGCCCCAAATTATAATAATTTGTCCATATTTGAGTGCTGTTTAGATATGAACAACATGCTTTTTTTGTATCCATCAACCTAAATTGCTTAGCTAGGATTTAACACTTGCACAGTTGGGTTTGTGCACCATATAGTCTGCAGTTGAAGGCCTCAGGAATGATGTTTCACCTGAAGGTTTGCAAGTCTGTGAATGTTCAAGTGTGCCCTGTTGCCTGAAGGTTAAGAATTTGAATAGTTTAGATCCAAACAAGACTGGTAATTAATTAAATGTACATGTCTATAAATGCTGTATCTGTAGTGGCGGGCAATTTGTCGGACATGATTTATATTTTATATAAAGTATAGCACAGTCCAGGCAGTATAACATGTTTGGAGGGTAAAAAAACAACAGCTGTACATTTTTCTCATCTGACATACAAACCGATCTTGTAGCATTTCTAGGAAAATGTCAGACTTGATGCATTCCAGTTCAAAAGAGGAAGCAGTATTTCAAATCCAATCATATGTAAAACATGATTTTGAATTCTTTTAAAGGACTGAATACGAAGGTAGGTGGAGTCATTACCTACATGGAAGATTATGAAGTGAATGTCCACAGGAAATGCCTCAAAAGGTCCCTAGTTCAAATGAGGAGAAAGTTAGAAAGAGAAAGTGCAAAGCCTAAAGCACAATCGATTTGAAAATAAAGAAGCTTTTAATGTGTATAGAAAAACATGTTTACATTGTGCGTTTCTGACATTGATCCACCAAGTTACTGTTACAAAACATTTAAGCTCATTATCAAAGGTAATTAAAAACCAGGGCATTAATGGGGTTTAAATAAAAATGCAAGACCTATGTGTTCCTTGAAAAAGCAAGGACAGGGTTTTGAGGGTAATGCATCTTGCTCGTAACAAAGATGTCTTTGTATTGTTCTACTATTTTCTTTATTTTTTTCCGTAATTGTTTAAATAGTACTGAGGTACAGTGTATGAGTACCAGTCTCAAAGGTAATCCCTACTTGTCAACAGTAGCTTTACACAATACTATGATTCCTACTGGTTTTCATTTGAAATGAAGAGCTAACTGATAAAAAAAGTCCTGTGTTTTACGATGACTGCCAAACTGAGTCATGTAATGCTTAAAGAGACAGCTTAATGTAGAAAGAATGAGACTTGTTTTGTATGTGTCTGTACCTGGGAGCGTTGAAATCACTCCGTTCAGGGAAGTCCTTCAAATAGGCAACTGATTCAATTGTGTTTTTATATATAGAGAGATATAGATATATACTGCTTTTGCAGTAAGTGGCCAGATCTGTTCTGAATTCTGAACAATATTGTGCCAAGATGTGCATTGTGCAAGTCTGGAACTCTTGGGCAAACAGAAAAATACCACACGCTGTATTCGTAAATGGTCAAAAATTGTTTTCTTCCACTGATTGGCATATAGACGGCTCTAAGACATTTAGCCCCTAGGTTTCAGACAGTAGGTACAGTTCACATACGTTAACTTTTGTGGTACTGTGTAGTTTCCTTATCATTTCTTTTTCTAAATATCCCAACAACTTTTTCTTGATATTACTGCAATTCGAAGAAATTACTTTTGGTTTGCTGTGCCACAACTTGCAATGCCGTGAACTTGTATCGAGTCAGGAAGGTTCAGTGAGACAGATCTTCAGACATTGGCTGTTTAGCTTAAATAATGCTGCAAATAGTACAGCATGAAACCAGGCAATGCTTTTTAAAGGTATAATGTTTAATAATGGTCTTCACAGTTTTAGTCACAGAGATTTTAAAGGGTTCATTTGCACAAGGGTAGTTTCAGGAACATTTCTTGTTAGTTTTAAAATTTTAAACATTTAAGGTGTATTTTTGTTAGTTTTAACACGATGCTTCGATAAGAGTTACAATTCCATCCTTTAGAAGATTAACATGATCAAATAAAGAACAGTGAGAGTGTTGAAAAGGTAAGATAACTGAAACAGAATTACATCACAAAACAATGACGTGCTGATTCTGTAAATGTTAGTGACATACGTTAATGAAAGCATGGTTTGCTTTTTTAGAAGAATACAGAATTTACCATTGCATTTGACTTTCTAGAAGTCAGACAGGGATACAGGTGGGTCAAAAGGATCTTTAAAAAAGAAAAAAACCTCCAGCTGCATTCAAGTGTGGCATTTCATTTTTCTACCAGACATACCATGTTTCAGCTTTTTGATGTCTGCCTTTGCATATACAACATGTGTGTTTCTTTAAAAAAAAAGGGTTTCCTGAATATATGAAAGTTCAGGGGAGGCACAGGAACTACAGTACACTTGTTTTTAGGGAAGATAATGATTGCTATTGCAAAAGAGCAAGTACAGTAGGAGAGGTTTGCAGGGCAGTTGTCATGACAACCTGAATAGCTTCCAATACACTGTTTCCTTTTTTAGTCTGCCTTCACCTCAAACCTTTATTTTAGTAGAGACACTATGAGAAAACCACTGTGGAGCTTTCAGAGGCTGCTTTCACCCAAGTGAATGCCTTGAATTGGAAATGATGTGGGGAAAACAATCCAGGGTGCAATTTAGGTTATACAAGGAACTGTCTGAATTGTATTTTCTTTCTTCTGTGATAAAGTAGACTTATCAAGTTTGTTTTACTTCAGAAGTCAGGGGTGTGCTGTGCATTTCTATTGACATTTTAATCCTCTGTAAAATTAAGGTCCATTTTACCTTCTTTCAAATTATAGTTTTTATTTAGTTGAATTAGTCCTTGCAAAATACATAGCAGGTGCCTTTTCCCTCACCAGTAGGATGTATTCTAGTTATTAAATATTAGTTAGCTTCTTCATGTTATGATGGGGCAGACATGCTTTTTAAACCTTTACTTAGAAATACTAAAAGAAACAGATCAATCCAATGATAAACCTTTCTCATTGTCTTCAATGTATATATATATATATATATATATATATAATCAGTACAGGAATTCATAATCTGTTTCACCTGGATTGGTTCACTTGTATTGAGAACAAAACAACTAAACAAAAAAGTCTCCTCCTATTTCCTCTGTGTTCGGGTTCCATAGTGGTACTATTCCTGACCTTGCCTCCCAGACTGAAAGCGAAAGCCACCTGCTGAGGTCTGTGAAGTTTGTTAAAGGTAATAATTTATGAGAGCCTTTAACAGAATCTTTAGCAGTCAGATTGTAAAATACACAACAGCCTACAAAACACATTTGTGATGAAGGGCCTAATTCACAAAACTTCCCATTTTATTTCAGGCTCACACCCTCTTAAACTGTCACAATATAGGAAGTGTGCAGTAGTGATTATGGCCTTGTATTGCTGTTTTCTTTTTTGGTTTAACAGAAATATACTTTTTGAAAGGGCATTTGCTTTTTTTGTTTCAACTGTATTTTAATTTACAGTCCTGAAATATTGCTTCAGATTTAGAACTGTGCCTGCCTGAAATAACCCTTTTCGCAATGCACAGTGTTACATAATTATAATATGCTGACGTAGTACTGGTATTATCAAAGGCAACAATATTTTTTTTTTCTTTCTTTTTTTCAGCTTCATACTTCAAACACCACTCCAACATTGTAAATACAGAAGCTGTTGTTTTATGAAAGGCGTTAGGGCATCGCTGGAGTCTAACCCGATTAGGTTTCAAATGGTCAACTGTTATGATAAATGATCTTTTATTT
Source organism: Acipenser ruthenus (assembly GCF_902713425.1). NCBI lineage: Eukaryota > Metazoa > Chordata > Actinopteri > Acipenseriformes > Acipenseridae > Acipenser > Acipenser ruthenus. The sequence continues at coordinate 6,651,472 of NC_081200.1, read as the reverse complement.
GAAGCTCTTGTGTACTTGTGGTGGTGGAGAGCAATGTAAAGGTGCACTGTGGGAGTTTCCCTTTTAAAAAAGCAAAACAGGCTGTTTTATGGCAATATAAAAACGATTCCATCAAACAACCTTTCCTTTTGTACTTCAAAAAGTGGCAACTATATATATATATATATATATATATATACACAGTATATTTTAACCTGACAGCCTATTCTTTCTTAAACTGTAATCAGGATCCTTTTTTTATAAAAGCATGTAAAGGTATCTACATTTTTATAGTATATTACATGGAAATATATTAATTTAAAGCTTCTGACTTCTATGTTAACACAGTATGATCACATACGACCTGGTATTGCCTTACTCTGTGAGTGTGTGCAGATTTAAAGCCAGATTTAAACCTGTGTTTTACTTTTGTACCCCCCTCCCCATTATCAATGTACTATAGTGTTCAATTTTAACTGCATAAACAGTTCAAGTAGGTTGCTGTAATATTAAAAAAAAAAAAAGTGTACTGCTGTATTAGAAGGAATTGTCTCAAGGGGAGCGTCAGCTTGCAAACCGGCATCCTTAATTGAATTGGGAAGTACATATTTACAGCGCTTATTAAAATTAAAGGACAAAGCCATGCCTCTTCACTGTACTCATTAAATTGATTTGTGTTAACACATGAAGAAAGTCATATTCCTTTGGTTCTATTTTCTGTGGTTCTCCTTTCTATCAATTGTCTGTTTTCCCCTTTTTATTAACACAGCCAATATCCTCATTATCCAGGTAGACAAGTGATTTAACTGATAAGCAGCTTGTGTAAGTTACTGCCTTCCGTGGTCTGTATTTTAATGTGATTAACACCAGCATGTTAATAGGATATAATAGGACATTACTGGAATTAAATCGCACCTTCTTGGTTTGTCAAGTTCTTGGCAGATTGTTTAAAGACAGGAGGCTAATATCTTTATAGTGCTACTAATTTATGCTTTGAGGTTTTTCGTATGAAATGAGTTTCATATTGAGTGTTTAGAATACCATTCCATTGCATAACACTGAAATGTGCAATTATCTCGAGGGATCTTAACACGCTAATGTATTTTTGCTTTCTTAATTTTAGCTGAACTATTTTTTTTTACTTCAATAAGAAATTGTCAGCATATTTGATATAGCATGGAAGTGATTGCCATTGATTTTGTCAGGATTTTGGTGTATTTTTATAGTAGCGCTGTATGTTCTCAATGCTTTACATACACACAACAAAGAAAATGTCATTCTCCTCGCTGTCATAATGACAAGCTCATACACGAACAGAAGAAAACCTGTTCCACAATCAAAGCTTTACCTCAAACTGTAAAATGTATCTTGTTTTTCTTTATAGAACAGGAAATGCATTTTTTTTCATCACCCTGCACCGTGACAATTGATCGCCTCATGCAATAATAATATGTCAAACAAATCAGCTTGTCACAGATTTCCCAGCAAAACTTTAATTCTGTTGCAATAGCTAAGGATGTAAACAAGTGATTAAATCAAAATTTGAATGTAGATAGAGTATCATCTTGATGTTGAGACAAGAATTAAGCAACATCAATCAATGAGATCATATCTCATGAACCACTTGAGAAGCTGTCTTTGTACGTTCAATGTTTTGACCGTACCTAATATGGCCGCCTATTGTAGTCAAGTGACTTTTTGGTTTCCGGATGCTAAGGGCCTAACCTATTGAGATATAGGATTCATATTCAGTACACAAATGTGTTCGATGATTCAGGTGTGGGTATTGTACAAGGAACATGAACCCTTAGTCCTGCCAATGTCACAGCCTCATATTTCAGAGACCATCCAAGAAGCAGATTTTGACATAAGCATGTAACTTTAGTTTTTTGCCCCTTTTTACACAGACACGTGACACTTGATGCAGGGGTGAAATTCTTACAGTACTCTGTACCAGGACTTATTTTGATGCCGGTACTGGGTACCGGGACGTATCCGGGATTTATTTAATCTGCTTTTCATCCAACGCTGATGCATTCCATCCACTCACACAGTCCACTAGCGCAACATTTCTCAAATGCGCTTTTACTCAGTACAGTTAGTATAATCACTGCATGTTGATTAGCCAAGCTTTCATCTGATCAGCTTTAATTTTGGCATGAGTCACACATCTCTGCCCATTTCGCTTTGTGTCAGTGCTCATTCGTTGATCAACGAAAGAAGACTTTCGCAGTGCAATGTGAAAACAGGGGTGTGGAGTAGTGGTTAGGACTCTGGACACCTGACCGGAGGGTTGTGGGTTCAATCCACAGTGGGGGACACTGCTGCTGTACCCTTGAGCAAGGTACTTTACCTAGATTGCTCCAGTAAAAACCCAACTGTATAAATGGGTAATTGTATGTAAAAATAATGTGATTTCTGTATAATGTGAAATAATGTATAATGTGATATCTTGTAACAATTGTAAGTCGCCCTGGATAAGGGCGTCTGCTAAGAAATAAATAATAATAATAATAATAATAATCATTATTATGAAGTAATAATTATTTTCTTTAGTATGGCGGAGAAACTATCTGAAATATTTGAAACAAACATCGCTGCACGTGAATTTGAAGGCAAAACTCCACATCAGTGTTTGCCATAAATTACATAGTTGATAAATATTAGAAATAATTATCATAGCGTGTTTTGTCTTGCACCGATTTATCACATTGCCAGAATTTGCGCAAAATTTAGTAGGGATTATCATTAAAAAAAAAACAGGATCAACAAAGTGCTGCTTCAGATTTTGGTAAGCTAGTCAGAATCAGGGTATAGGTGTAGGTATGCTTCACGCTTTTCAAACACGGGCCCAGCTTGCAAGGTATATGTTGAGCATCGTGATCAACGATTTATTTTGTTGTGATCCTAGTATTTTCTATTATGAGGAATGTAATAAACGAAAACCAAAACGGTGAGGTGTTTTTTCTTTGTACAATGCCACCTTTTCTAAAACATTTTGAAGTTTATTTAAGTTAAATATGAGCTTTTACTTGCGTGCACATCACAGTAATGATACTACTTTATTAAAATGTGTCTTTTCCTGCTTTGTTTCTTGTGCAGAAACCACAATACCAGGAGTAAAATAAAAATAAAAAAGTCTATTTTTATACTGTTTCTGCCTCAAAAATATTTTCTGCAATAGATCATGGTAATTAATCTACACAGAAACAAAACAGAGAAGCACACAGAACATATCATTGTAAGATAAGTAATAAGTACAAAATAAATAAAAGAAACAGGGATATATGTTCTAATCCAAGGCTATTATTGTAGCATGGCCAGGGTCTGGAAAGTGTGGGGATGATTTAAGAGAATACTATGGAGATTAAAATGGCCAAGTACATCACTAGTAGTAGTAGTGCATGTTACATAATACATTTGAGGAGCATTGCTTGACTTATACCTTTTTGTATAATGTTTTTTATAGCACAGTTTTTTTTAAATACCATTTTTTATAACATCATCCTTTTTTAGGATATCTTGAAACAAAACTCTCTCTACAGCAGTTACTGCATAGTGTAATATTTCTTAATGCTTGTCATTTAAGGTTTATCTTAAGTGTTATATTACAGTACTTGACTGAGTGATACAAGCAGAGAATACAAAGCTTTCAGTATTTTCAGCTTCTTGTTTATGGTGAATTGGTTATAATTGATCAGTTATTTTTAAGGCTCATTTTGTATTTATAAATGTATTATGTAATAATAATAATTAATTTCTTAGCAGACGCCCTTATCCAGGACGACTTACAAGATATCACATTATTTTTACATACAATTACCCATTTATACAGTTGGGTTTTTACTGGAGCAATCTAGGTAAAGTACCTTGCTCAAGGGTACAGCAGCAGTATCCCCACCGGGGATTGAACCTATGACCCTCTGGTCAAGAGTCCAGCGCCCTAACCACTACTCCACACTGCTGCCTGTACTAATATGTATACATTTATACACTGGCACTCAAATTGTCTCAATTTTTTAAATGTTTACACCTGGCTGTTCATATGAGTACCTGCACTTTTTTGTTGAGAATTTCACCCCTGACTTAATGTATGTATTGGACTGCTCCTTACAGGCAGCTGCAAGTTTCCCTGTGGCGATGACTGGGTCATGTGACGTGATGAATATTTGTCAGACATGCCGTAGGGTAACCCACATTTGTAAAATGGCCACTAGCCACCAAAAGCAAAAACTAAAAACCAGCATATTACTTCGATTTTACAACAGTAATATCTTCAGCTGCCTCGCGAACCAAATCTGTGAAAAGATGTTAGTTTATTGAATATAATTCATTTTGATAATAGTCTCATAATGACATGCAAATTACACCATTATCTTCATTTTAGACCTATGTTTACACCTAAACAATTACCGACTACAAAGGTTTTTAAGAATAACTCGTCTTTTATATTGGGTAGGTTTAAAAGATACAAATACATTATGTAATACATTGTCATGGAAAGAGGCCTACAGAGCCTGCACCAGGAAATCAGCCACCTCCACACTTCCTGTCAGATCTCAGACAACAGTAAAAGTCACACAATAACAGTCCACATTCTTTCTTTTTTACTGCAGTTTCAGATTACAGGGCTCCGTTTGGAGAATGCTATGTTGTGATTAAGTACCCCTCGGTTTCACATTCGGTTCTGACAATATTATAAGATTTGACGTTGAAAAAAAGTATCCTTGGCGGTTTTTTAGTCTCCAAAATTGAAAAAAAATATTTTGACAAAGCAGAGATGCTCATGCATGATGTGGTTACCATGTGAAGACCTATGTTTAGCTGTCAGTCCAGGTATCAATGTCCACTGTGCTGCCAGTGAATACAGGGTGTTGACTATCTAGATCCTCTTGGAGTGATATTTCCTGTCCCTATATTCTCCTCAAGGCCAGTGACATGAAATCTAGAAATGTATTGTACCCTGCATCCTCATCCTGTGTCTTCATCATCTTTAATTTATGGGTGTTCAGTACTGTATATCTCCTGCATTTGTATGTATAGAAAGTCATTTGGTTATCCTGTCGGTAGCTTATAGCAAATAACATGAATGCACGGGTGTTGAGTTACAACCGGTAAAGTAGAAAATTATTTAGATTTCTAATAACAAAAAAAAGTAATAATTTTGAGTTTGAGTACGCAATGAAGCCGACTAAGATTAAGAACTTATTGAAATTCATTACAATCTGCTGTGCCATCTCTGAATATAAAGTATTTCTGGACAAACGTGTTGTTAGTAAGTGTTTTTTCTGCAGCATCCCTAACCTCATGTATTTTTTCAGTTACTGCATTAAATCATTTTACTTTTCACATAAACAATTGTATCCTGAGCTCTTTTTCCAATTATTTTGTCAGCATTTCAAATGTGGTAACAGGTCTGGTGTAATGCACATTTACATTAATATCAGGGATAATGGTGCTGTGGTGGGTTGAAAAGCCTGCACTGAATCTCTGCTACCGGTATTTCATATTACACTGGATACAACTTGAATAGTTTTAAAATTTCAATTGCATGTACCAGAAAACCAATTAAAAAAAATAATGTTAGAACAACAGTACCATCAAAATTGATATTGGCAGCATTAGCAATTCCAGGAAACACGTTATTTCAATTTTATTTAAAGAAGCAATAAGCCGGGCATACTTTATATGACGGCAGAACAGCAGCAGTATTATCCCTGGGATAAAAGTGTCAAGAACCAGTGAGCTAATTTAGAAAGCAAAGCCTGGAACAAATACTCTGGAAACAAGTACATTCCTGTCATGTGGATTTAATATTCATGAATACTTCTGTGCTGAAGAGCTGTCTGGGAAGAGGGTTTTTGTTGCATTAATTGAAGCAAAGCGGTGATTCAGGCAGGGAACTCACTTTTAATCAGTCAATCAAATCAAGCTTATTTAGCATTGATAACCAGACAATTGTCAATCGAAATAGCAGTACCTTATCGCTAACAACGTAATCGCTTGTCCAGTGATCGTCAGGGAAGGGATTCAAATCTTACCTGATCCATTACCTCCGTGCTGTAAGTTAGAGTTTGTCTTCTCCTTTCTCCTTCCCAGCCTCCACCTGTTTTTTTAACTTTGTCTAAGGGGGGAGGGCAGCTATCTGCCCCCTGCTCGTGGCTTTCCTACAGTCAGCATCTCCACTTAACAGTGGAAAAAAATATGGGCAAGGGTTCCCTGAGGCAAGGCCAAAGATGTATTATATGTTAAATGTGTTATCCAAGAACGTATAAAAGTGTTATCGTGTCTAATCGTATGAGTTCCCTGACTGAATTAAGAAATAATTATACAGCTGCAAGAGCTCTCCTGATACCACTATAGTTTTTAAAGAAGCTGTAAGCCTCATCATGTTCATGCTAAAGCCTTTTATTATAACTTTAAGTAAGCAGTAATATTGGGCTTAGCTCTCGACTGGACCTGCAAATTACCTTAACATTTCTGAGCCTTTTCCCAGAAGCTCAGAGAAGACCTTGAAGGGAGGAAGCTGAGATTACTGTATAAATTAAAGCCACGCTTTTTTTGAATATATATTCAGGGTTGACATGAGCCCAAAACATTTTTTTGTTTGTCTTTGTTAAGCAAATACTTTGGGTAAAGAAATGCACTGATCCACCCCTGGTTCTTTGTCGTTACATTGGAACACAGGGGTACTGTTGTCTCTAGATTAATAAAGGCTATTTTTATTTTAGCCCAGGGCAGAGCCCTATTGTTCTCTTCACTTGTAACAGTGCATGCACTGTACCGCTTGTTGACGACGTGCAGTATCACACAGCCCATTTGTTAGTGAAGTGTTGGGCTTTTAGTTTTCATGTGCAGGCTGCATTTATATGATGTTTGTTTTCTGTTGCTCTGTTATAATGTCTGTCAAAGATCCAGTCATTTTGCCCCAAAACACTTACTGTCACTGTAATTCAAGTATACCATGGAAAACTGCATAAAAGCTGGCATACCATGCAGTGATTTAGAGGTCATTTTAAAAGACTCAAACTGGGGCCCAGAACCAGAGGTGGTCTCACTCGGTTTACTATATAAATCCTTGAGAAACAGTAATCATTATTTTGGAAGCTCAGTATGTGTTATTTGATTAGCCTTGTCTTTGAAAAGGTGAGGGGTTGAAATCACTGGAGACTAAAACGCTTTCTTCAGTCTCTTGATGCAGCTCCATTACAATGTTCTAAATTACCAACCTCTGACTGACATTGCACACCGACATGTTATGAAGGTATATAAAAATCTATAAAATAAACTCATTTAATTTAGTTCTGTATGTCAAATGTGGTCGATTTGAAATCAACCAGTGTGCAACGGCTTCATGTTGCCCTTCAAGCATTGTGTAATCAAAGCAGACTTATGCACACCGCATTCTCAAGTAATACATAACTCTTGTAGCTCTGAGAAGCCTGGAGAGAACCAGATGTTCTGAGGCTGATCAATGCAGTACGCTTTTCATTCACTGCTTCATATAATAGCATTTCTCCCCGTGTAGGCAGCCACATTAATAAGAAAGGATGGTACAGTGTGTGATGTACCTAAGGCTGAAAGCAAGGACTTCTATTTTCAGCACAATTATTGCAATCAAGTAATATTCCAAGAGTATTAAAGAGCTCTTTCATAGAGACACAAAAATCTTATTTCCTACAGTGACGTTTTTTTTAAGTTACACCAATACACAGAAATTAAGAGCTTGAGAGTCAAGGGCAATTTGTGGAAATCCACTATCATTGAAGAACAGCATATAGTAATATGTTCTCGCTGCAATCAAGCTCCTTTGTTGTGCTATGTTAGTGCCTAACACCTTGTATAAATAAATCAACCCCCCCATGATAAAATGCAGACTATTTAATCTGGACATCAATTAGACCATTGGAAATAGTGTGCTATGTAATGCTGTCTGAGGAGTGTAAAAGGGGCCAGGCATTGAGGACACATTTCCATTAGAAAGGCAAAGGGGATGTACCTTGATGGCCTTTGGATTAACATTTACATATAAATCAGATGTGAACCTCATGGTATTTTCTCTTTAGATTTACTGACCGGGTTGATATTACAGAATCTTGAAGGAAAGTTAATAGTTACCTCCCTGTATGCTCAGCAGAGCTTAGTTACAGACAGATGGTCTAATGATGCAAGACTCCATTCACACAACTTAATGCATGGCATCTGAATTTTTCTATCAAGTGCTTTTTATTAATTCTACAGTTTTGATTTTGGTAACAACACCATCAAGTCCATTCATTTTATTATCCTGGGTCTGTCTTTGCACTTTTTTGCTCTTTAGCACCCTGGCAACCGTTTTTTTACCAAATAGAGTTAGAGTAGCTATTCTTGTTTTGAAATGAAACAGCCACGTACATGTGCGTACATATACATGACTGGCACATTTTGACAGAAAATAAACACTTATTCAGATGGATGAATACACACTCAGCTAAAATGCTGACTGTATAGTGTCATCTTCCCACACGCCTGTAACTATATTTTTGTACCTACTGTGTTAATCTCACTAACCAAATAATGCTTTTTTTATTGTGACTATAACTTATTTCCTTAATACTGCACCTTATCTTATAAATGCTGTTAGTTAGTTTTTTTTAATGCTTGGTATTTAACCCTAAAGATAAAGATTTCCTGAAATCGCCACCTCATTCTAGGTCATGTAATGAGTGACTCACAGTGAAGCAAATGGAAAACAGGACTTTTCAGAAAGTCCTGGATATTCTTAGTGGAAGGGGTGGAAATCCCCAGTCATGCCTGTAGCTCTTTAAGAGACAAGCGTGGTCGTGACTCTTCTGGTGTCACCTGGTAATGCCAGCTGTTTGAGTGCCTAAGGGGATAGTAAACAAATGATTAAAAAAAATCAGTTTTTGGTTTATGAGCTCACCAGAGTAAGTACAAAAATATACAGTACAATACTGCCATGTTAGTGGGAAGATGGCATTTTATACACTACACTTCGGGTCAATGAGAGTGCACTCTACAGGCATGAATAGGCTTCCAATAAACCTTTGACTTCAGAGAAAGGATTTTGGGGACTGGTAAGTCTGGATTTAGGAGCTGCATGTGATGTTGTGCAAGAAGGGTCACCTATATATTATATTTAGGGCTTCTAGTTTTCGTGTTTTATTTTCCATCTCTCTCCCTCCCTTTAAACCTTAATTAATGGTTGTTAAGCCTTAACTGAATACCAGATTATTTAAATTAGCCATGCACTACTAGAAACTAACGCAGTGGAAATTAAAAAGCTGAATTCGGCAATTAGAGCCACAACGAAATGCAGGTTCAAATAGAATCAGGTGAGATCAATGCACGTTATTTGTTAACGCAATCAAGATATGAGGGTAAAAAGAAACAACTTTCTTTGGTAATTAGTGTTTGATTAAGGAAGTGAATTGACTCAAAATATATATAAAAATAAAACCTGAAAACTAAAAGCCCTAATTATATTGCAATAATAACGTGACCTGTGTAATGCAGGGCTTGAAATGAACTTTGATTCTTAGCCAAGCTAAGTGCCCCTCTCTGTGCCCGGATATCAGTTCTACCGGTTCCTTATATAGGAGCCATGGCCCCCCATTCATATTGAGCCATGAGTGTCTTTATACACATTTAAGCCTCCATATTATGTCTATTGTTGGTAATCTCGTACAACATGACCTTGAGGGTTTATCAGTATTTTTAGTCAACCCTGTAAATGTTTTTATTCTTGGGTGTGCATGTTAATAAGTCTCATTACAAAGCTGATCTACTGTAGATCATAGTCACAGTGCAATTGAAACCTCTGTGTGCCAAACTATAAAGAACATGAATAAAAATGTGATGGACCTTTAGGCAGACTGCCTGCCAGTCTCTCTTTCATTAGGACACTAACAAAATTAATTTAATAAATACCACAATCATTAAAAGCAAGCCTTTCAAGTGAATGCAATTATTTCATTGATTTAATTATCTTTTGGATTAAAGAAAATCAACCCATTAATATTGTTTCTTCTCAGCTCACTCTCAAGAGATATACAGAGAATGGTGGTAATTGGTGTATGGATATATGTTATCATCTCTACAGCCTACAATCCAGTCTGCAACCAGACTAGTAACAATGGTCAAAGATAACCTATATTTAGAAAACAGTATGCCTAGCCGTATGGTGTGCATGGTGAGTATACAGCCCAGGTTAGCATCCTGGATGTGCGAAGTCACTGGTTTTTGCTGGGAATTCTGAAGGGAGAGTTGCATTGGCTCTGGCGCTCCCGTGGGTTAGAGAGGCAAAACCGTCAGAGACTGTTTCTCCTCATCGCACTATAGCGAACCCTGCTGGCTGGGCGCCCAGTGAGCTCAAAGCGGACACCTGCAGGGCTGGCGTTTCTCCCCCAGAGCCTTCCTGGAGTTCCTGGGTGAAAAAGAGGATGCTGTCTGGGTCATGGGATTGGGGGATGCCCACAGTTCTCCTGAACTGTGTAGGGAATTGCTGCGGTTAAGGAAAAAAATTATTGGACATTCCTAACGGAGAAAATCGGGGGTAAAATTATATAATTAAAAATAATACATTATGTCTGATATCGACGTAGTCCTCGTTGTTTATTCCTGATAACAGTTTGCTGGATTTGTTTTGCATTAAAAATTGATAAAATAATAATTTTGCTTTGATCCTGCTACTATTTCAAAATCAATTTCCGTTTCCCAACCCGGTTTTATTTTTTTAAAAAGCGTCATAAGTATGACAGGCCATAATTCAATGTTATTCCTCAGCCTTTGTAACCCTAAAGTTCAGGACCATCCTTTGTTCTATAATTTTTGGGTGTTCATGGCTTATTTCTCGGCCATGAGGATGATTTATTATGGCTATACAGTAGAATTTTTCGAAATCCCAGTGCAAGCCAGGAATCTCCCTCTCTGCATGATGGGTAAACAATAATAACTGAACTGCTCCTTCATTCATGTTAGTTGTTTCTTGCTAGTTTAACACTGGTATGATGTTTTATTCCTCTCAGTAAATGTGCCTTTGTCTTTTTGCTTGTGTATAGAGCCCACTGAATGTGACATACAGTTCTGATTCTTAAACTTCAAGTTACAGTCCAAATACAGAAACTATTCACAGGGATAATCATTTTCAACAAAATATATGCTGACGAGGAGGGTAACAGTTAAAATGGGAACAAAATCTGTTAGTTTTACAAAATGAGAAAAAAGAAACTAAGTATTTTAATTAAAGGTCACTTATGATAAAGTGGAATTTTGGTCCTTCAAAAACGATACATTTAAAGTCTCTTTGAAATGATGGCCTTCTGACATATATACACACACATACTCACTCAACTATAGAACAGCCACTGGAGAGCAAGGAAGCTGTAGATATTGCAGAGTGTGCAATTTCTCACGATAGCAGCAAAACTTGTTAAAATTGCTTGTCCAAAGACAATATGTTACACTTAAGTTATTGGTGGTGTTTGCTGAGTGTGCTTGACAGCTGATGCAGCGGCTCAGCAGATTTAAAGTGGGGCCATTATATTTGCTGATTGCCTTAAACTGTGAACCCTTTCATAACAGGCACTTTTAATTATTGTATTGTCCATTGAATTGATTGCACAATATTTACTCAGCTTTGGCTGCAGTTTGTTTATGTGCGTGTGTGTGTGTGGGCGACTGCTAGTAAGTAAGCACATCATGTAAAAGTCTGTGTGTGCAAAGGGATGGGGTTACACATTCTCCCACATAGTAGCATTGACTTACAAATGAGAGGACGAGAACTGAATACATCATTTCATTCGCTAAGGTTTAACCTACCCCGTCGAATCACAGGGAGACATTGGCAAGGCAGATTGGGGTTAAGAAGCAGGCCTCGTCTAATACTGGACTACAGGCCAAAAAAAGGCGTCTGGTGCTAAAAGAGACGTTGAAGCAGATGGTGTGATAGTTGCGTTCTCTAACCCCTAAATAAGCAGCTGCCTCCGGGAAAGGGGAGGGGTGTGGACCCCAGAAAACCCCCCACCTCTCCACAGCCCCACTTGTCCACTCCTTCAGAGTGAGTGGGGAGTGGAAGCCTGGAGTGGGGGCTTATCCTCCCAGGGGAATAATCACTTACTGTTATTGTCAGATTTGTCTTGTATCACTTGCAGCGTGAAAATGACAGGTTTGTACAAATGACTGTTTTGTGTATTCTCCTGTTAGTCAAAATGTGAGTCACAATGCACTGTATTTGAGTCACACACAGGCTTTAACTGCCAGCCAGCGACACAGTGCGGAAAGACAAAACCCATCCTTTATGAAGTTTAACTTCACAGGTGTGACATCGACAACCGGTTATTACCACTAATACTCATTTTTCCTTCTGTCATAAGACGTTTTACTCACTCTTTTACAAAATGATATTTTACAATTTATATATATATTTTCTATCCCGGGATAGAAAATTGCATAGTACACTACACTTTTGTGTCACCTTTTTGTCATCCAAGCAATAATTAGTAGTTTTTCTGTGTTACTTAATTTGATTACCCTAAACCTAGTCCCAATCCTAACCTAATAATTCTAAAAAGGTTTACCAGCAAATCATGCGTCATGACTTTAAAGAAAGTGCACTCTCAACCAATGCCCTGCTGGAATGTTTAGTAGTCTTAAAAAATATGCATGAGTGAATTTCATGCAGCCACACTACCACTACCCTCTAGTCTCCTCACATACTCTGCAGTAATGAAGATTTCAAAGAATAAACTTTCCCAGGTCTGTGTTATTTTAAGCTTCTGAAAGGGCAAACAAGCTCAGCAGGCTAACAAAAAACCCACATATTTATTATTTCCATATGTTTCTCTGCTAGTAGGATACAGGCCACTAGCTAATTAACAACAGATGTTTACTTTGCATTCTCATATTTATGGGATTTTTTTCCATGTAATTCTCATCATATTTGTGCTTTACAGCTTTAAAAGCCTTCCAGAGTAGAGTATAGATTTGTCTGTGCAGAGATAAAGAAATTTCACTTCGTTGCAGGATAGATCTGAGGTTGCAACTTTGCCTCTGGTTTTGAAAGCACAGTATGTGTGTTTATAACCTTTAAAATGTGCCTAGAATTGTACTTAGCACTGAATGTTATCCCCAGTGCTTCTTTCAATGTGAAACCTTGTTGAACCCTAGCTCTTCAGAGGTGCCAAACATAAACAGTGGATTACACAACACAAAATGCATCGTCAAGCTTCCATTGTTTCTTAACTTCATCTCAGCCCTCCACTTGTCCTTGGAAACAAAGTCAACTTGTTCCACTTGTAACCAATGCTCTTCGCTTTGTTTGAATTTATCATTGATTCATTAGGCATGTGTTTTGCAAATGCGACCCTTGCCAAAATGCTCTGCCTACTACATGTTTATCATATGTAGTACAGACACTTACATTAAGCAGTTCACAGTAATGCTCTGTGGTCTAAAGCCTATATTATGGATTCAGTGCTGGAATGACACCATGAAAGCATTCCTAATTTGCTTATTATGAGCATCGCAATTCTTTTTAATGTTATATCAGCGGTTTGTGTGCAAAAACCTTTTTGTTTTAGTTTGACAAACTTTTTGCAGTCACTGTTGAAAATAGGGTAAAAAAATACAAACCTGGTATGACCATTTGGGAAACCGATGGCCCTGGAGTAAACACATATTTCTAAATGAAATAAATGTCCGTATTCGGAGGCCCCACGATGTTACAGTATCCAATATTATTATTTCTTTTAATTGTTATTTTTATTTTTTTCTGGTTCAATAATGCATCGGTAATGCCAAAATTCACACTCCGCTGATTTCTATTTTAAGTCAGCCAGCTGCCAGTACATGTATTCTCTAATGACAACCTAGTCAGAAATGTTTATATAAGAAAATACATAGATTAAAATAATGCTGTAAGCACGATCAACAAACTGAATGGAATGTCTTATTAGTTAATTATGACTCGGAAAACACTAATTTTCTCTATCACTTTTTGAAGTTCGGTTTTTGACAATCATTCCTGAATTAGGAAGTTAGTATGAATTGGTGACTCTGTGGTTGCTAATGAATGCAAACAGACATTAAAAGATCGCAGTATAACAACAACATTCACTGACCAACAATATGTCTCAAAGAATGAGAGAACCAGTCTTTAAATGCCTCCTTCTTTACTTCACTTAAAGGGATTAGCTCTGGTTAAATGATAAGCTTCAGGACCCTTTTTAAGCAACACCCCAGATTTGCTTTTGCTCTTTTTGTGCACTTCCAGCTATATCTTAGATTACCAACATCACTTCAAGTTGGCCTGAAGCCAAATACTTTGAATCCACTAACATACTCTGAATTTAATTATGTCAGTAATTATCTTAACACAGGATGTCATTAAAACAGCCAGCTTACATGTTTTTTGTAAATGCTGTATCCAGTGCTGCAACACTTGCTTCGGGTGGAAAGAGTGGCAAGAATTATTAATTAACTGTATCGATACATAGCTTGTTTGAAAAAAACCTTTGTGAGGGATCCCTATCCCCATCCACACAAACATGCTCACAGACGCTCACCCACACACATGGCAGGAAGTGGACAGTACTCTGACAAAGCTTGAAACGCCCTGTTTCTCAACTGCCCGTAGTGTTTTGAAATCCAGCACTTGGAAGCAACTTCGTTTTGCAGGACCTGCACTGAAATGAATGCTGGGAGGCGTGGCAGAGGCGAGGGTTGGGCAGTGGAGTTGAGTAGATAAACTGAATGCTGATCTCTGCACATTTTCTGCACGGCGGGGTGGGTGATGCAGAGCAGGCAGTGAATGATGACTTTTTTTTTTTTTCAGTCCAGTCATGGGTTTGTTCAGCCTGGAGGCATCCTATGATTCTGGTGGGAGGTTTACACAATGACTAGTTTCAGCAGCCGTTAGCCACATTAGATTCAGGTGCATAAGAATGGAAGGCATAAACCTCCACCCGAAACTAAAAATCACATGGGACGTTTAGCTGGCTAGTTTTGTCAATTAGGCATTAGCACATTTGTTTCTCCAGAAAGTAAAAACATATACAATAAAATGACCCTATTGCATCAATATGATTTTTTTTTTCACTGACTTATACTTGTAAAAAATCTCTTAGCCTGATAAACTACATCTCATACCCATCTGCTCTATGTATGCATATTCATAAATGATGGTGTTGCAAACATATGGTTAGTGGTGCTATCATATTGAAATGTAGAGAATCCTTTTTTCTCTCTTTCTATCACTGGTTCTTCACTTGCTCTAAATGAATTCTATCACTCCTGGCATATTTTATACTAGAAAAGCAGTATATGAACTAGTTACATTTTATGAACAAACTAAGTCATGCAATTATATGAATAATTTAGAACAGAATAATGCAATATAGGGATTATTCCTGTTTAACAAAACAGTCAGGCATGTTTGAGTATAACACACAATATAATATCCACAAATGGCAGAAAGAAAGTAATAGTAATAATGCCTAATGCAAATTACATTTACAAGTGTCCTGTGTGCAGGCTATTGTGGTTTAAAACTTGAGTTTGACAAGCAGATACCCACACATACAACATATGCTTTCTTCTATGTACATTGCATATTGATGGTCAATTTGAAATTTGTGTTAGCGCTGTGTAACAGCAGTAACCTGTGGTGGCAATAGAATCCATTGTCATTTTGTCCTTTATTGCAGAATGTGTATCTGTCATCCTTTTGCTTTGTGATTGTTAGAAGGTTACACTACTAAACATGCCTTACTTACTCAACTTGCTGGCAAACAGTCTCTTTTCTGTGTGGTATTCAGGAACCACAATGCATACAATCCAGTCACTGGCTGCAGGGTTCAACAAAACTTAGTCTTGCCAGCAAAAGATACTGAAAAACCAGTTTCAACATGATTAGACAAAAAAAAAAAACATTTTGTATTCCAACAAACAATTACTACAAAGTATAGTTAATCTTATCATGAAGGTTTTGCATGGGCAATCAATACAGGATTAAGACAAGTTGAGGCATGTTTATTTGCCTTTACTATCAATCTCCCTTAATTGTCTATTGCTTTAATATTTTATCATTTAACTGGGTGCTTATCTATGTTCCTGCCTGAATCAGGCCCTAACCATCAAACCCTCAAGAAGACATGGCAGTGAAGGAACGGTTTTAATTAGTTTAACCAGCCACAGTTTAATGTTCCCCTTTTTATTTACTTTTAATTTCATGCAACGTAGATACTAGTATAATGCAAATGCATTCCTTGAAAACTTGAATTTGTGAAATAATTATGAAGAAAAGGTAAAGAGTTTTTTTTTTTTTTATTCTATTCATAGTAACTATACAAGCCACTTGCTTTTCTCTTTCAGTTACAGAAATGTTCTGTGTTAGCTTCCTCGCTGTCTGAAACACAATACGAAGACATTTTTAGAATGCTTTATGTGATAGGATTCAAAAGCACTTAAGATTAAGTGATGATGATACTGAATAAGAATGTCAACAAAAGTGTTGTTTGGAGCTATATGCTGTGTATATATATATATATATATATATATATATATATATATATATATATATATATATATATATATAGTTTACAACAGTATTCCAGAGCCTCACTGAAGCGATATCGAAGGAACCACCACCTTCTGTGGAAAAGAGAAGGTTGAAATGAATTCCTTCAGGGAAGAAGTAGCTCAGAAAGTGTTTTATGATGAGAACCCATGGTGACACAATTGCAGTTGCAGGATCTTGAAGTCGTTAAAGTTGAGTATGAATAGGGAACATGGAATGGAAGCAAAATTATGGACAAGGGTGAAATATCAAAGAGTTACAATAGATAAATCAAGACTGAATCATAAACAAAAGCTCAATAGTAATGCCACCCAGGGTCTGAGGACAGTCAAATCAGCTCAGCTCAGTTTGACAAGCAAGTAACAGCAGGCTCTTAATGAAATGCAAGGTCCCAGTAGATCAATTTCAATATTGAAATTTAATACATGATTTATTTATAAAACTTAAATATATATAACACATTCCATTATTTAAACACAGTAGGTATACAGGATATTTTTGAAACTGTATTTTAGTACTCTATTTGAAAAGCATAAATATGAAGCACATAATATAAATGTAAATGTAATTCCATGTTCTAGTTTACTGATTAAAAAAAAAAAATGTTTGTTAAAATTTGAAATTGTGGAAAAGTTCATAAAACTAATTGCAGTAATATGTAATAATGCCAGAACAAAAATAAGATGGTTAAAATCCAACAACAGGTATTGTGTTGCAAGAAACTGGTCCCCAATGCTGCACCAACCTGTTTTTCTCAGTGCTGAAGTTCCACACTTGAATGCACAGGAATGCTGTATTTGTTTCTGCAGCAATGGACACCATGTATAGTTGCCATACACTTCTAAAGCTTTAAACAAAGAGATAGATTAAGGGGTTATACTCACAATGCCTCAACTCATGAGTTTAAAGAATGTTTGCATACCCTCTGTATAGCTGTTTAAAGCATGTTTTTAGGAAGTTAATTTTTTCTGAAACTGCTCTGGACTATTGATGGTTTAATTAACAACAGTAAATAACTGTTTTGAATATAAAACTGTATTTTATTGATAAAAACAGACTTTAAACAAGCCCTGAATTAAAGCTTTGTGAATAGAGCCCTATCAGAGAAGGGCTAGTTCATGGATTCAACAAGCAAAATCAAATCAAATCAACACCCGTGCAAAAAATATGGATATTCATTTGAATATCAGTGACGGGTTTTGTGATGACAACTATAAAATAGCAAGACTGACAGACAGCTCAAAAAAGCACAGCCTTTGAGATGTTGTATGCAGTATCAGTTTCAAATCCTTCAAATTCTCCCTTTGATGATATCAGATGGCTGTCCAGAGGCCACGCTGGCCAGCTTGAGACACCCAGTGCTATTGAACTCCAGAAGCTTTGATTGGAGCCCGTGATTGATAGTATTCAGTGTCTTGGAGCTTCCGCTCAAGGCTGGCTATATATCAGCTGTGCTTACTTACCTTTCACTGTGTGTGCAGGTCTGCTGCCTGCTAAATCTTGTTTATTTAGTGTCTCCAGGTCAGAGTGGAGTGTCTGGTTTGGCACAGAAACTCATTTAAAAAGGCTTATCATTTGCTGGTTCAGTAGTTTCTGACACAAAAACTTTCACAGCTCATGACCTTTTCCTTTTTTATTAACTTCCGAGAAAAGTTTAATTTTTGTATGGCGAATTATTCAGAGCAGGAAGATATTTTGTTAACAGATTATATGATAAATATCTTAAGATTGCTGATAAGCAATTGTTGTTAAAAGAGAAACTAAACCTCTTAAAAAAAACAACAATAAAACAATAAAAGGTCGGTAACAGTGGTTCTTGAAAGTTACCTTAAATACTCATCTCAGTAAAAAGGTCACCTCACAATTAAGGTATTTTAAGGTCTTATTGACTTAAATAAACTGCATATATCTGAATAATAATATATAAAACTGTTAAAATAATAATTGTTTCTTATTCGACCCTTGCCCCACTGCTTTTTGACAGTGACCATTGGGTGTACTAAGGAGGTGTTGCCCAATGCTTTGAACAAAGAATTTCATCGTAATTGTGCAATACCCTGTGTTATGTAGAAATATTTTGCTAAAATGTTTCTAATTTTGACTTGAGATTCTTGAAAATGGTTAAAAAGAGAGGCTGCAGATATAAGGGACTTTGCAGTAAGTGATTCTCAGAAACGTATTCTTCTATTTGTTGAAATTAAGCTGGTAAAAAGTACAAATGGGACTGCACAGTTTAATTTGGGCCAGTGGGACTCTGTTATCTGAATTACTTGAGACTGCTAATTTGTAACAACGTTGCAGAAAACTCTGCCTCCATTCTTCCTGCTCCTCAACTCCTTTTGATCTGCAAAGATTGCTCTTGATACTAATTGACATGGATTTTTTACATAGACCCAATAAGAGTCCCTAGTAGCTGTGTCAAATGTTGAGCATGTTTAAAACTTGTATGCCAAGCTAGACTTAAAACTCCTTTTTTCATAAGAAGTTTATTGTGTATGTTGTTCTTTACTGACATCGAGAGAAATCTTTGATTGTATCTATTTTGCTTGTCTTAGGTGGATAATCCGAATCAGTGAAAGTATGAAGCAAGAAGGGGGTAAAGATGAAGATGAATTTAGACAGAATTTCCAGAGGTATTTTTAAAATTAGGATATTGCTATGCATTACCATCTTCTGCTTGTATGGTACAGCAAGAATGATTATTTTTTAACAGCAAGTAGAATTTGTCAATGGATCCAATTAAATAAACCTGAAACCAACGTATTGTGCTGGTCCTTGGTCCTATACTGCTGAAATGATATGTAAAGTACAATTCATTTTAATCATGTGTTTTCATTAAATAATTAATCTTGCAGAGTGGTGAAGAATTTACATCTAAGTAATTCTTTACTCTTGCATGTATTGTAATGACTGTTCATATTTGCATTTTCTTTCTTAGTTTTCTTAGTTTTTTAAGCGGTGCATGTGTTTTAAGCTGTGGATGAATATATTACACCTGCATGTTTTAGGACTGAGTGCATTGCATGCACCTGCAGTACCACCACAACGGGATAGATTACTACAATCCCTGCATTCATTTACTGAAATGTTGGCATTGTCATTTATAAGTGTACACAGATATTTCCTAAGTGCACATGCATTCTAATTTACAGAGCAAAAAAAAAAAAAAAAAACTCCTACATTATGTGTGATTGATGATGAAATCTGGACATTCAATTCCAAGAACATGTAAGTACGGCATTTATAATAAGCCTTACATTTACTGAATAACTTGACATGAAGCCTTAAACTTGTAATTTGTATTTTATATGTTATGCTAATAAACATATTTATTATTAACATTTGTCAAAACCTGTAATCATGTTTTATAAAGACAGCCTTAACCCGAAGTGTGACCAGATTTGGTATACTAGTGACCCATGGATATAACTAACTACCGGTAATATACAGTAGCTGCCTGCAACTCATTTTGTGAATGGAAGTGTTAGCCCGTAAAGGAATGGAAGTGTTCAATTGGCAGTATGAATGGAAGACATTATGTTGCTGCTGTATTTTAGTATAGTACTGGGTGCATTCAAGTTGTAATCACTCTTTGGTAATACCAGTGCTAGAATACAGATGTGGTACATTTAACTGAAATGTCTGTTAAATGAGGTTGCATATCTTTGGCTGCTGGTGACAGATAGTGCTACTTTAGAGCTGGATTTCATAGTGCTCTTGGGGCTAATTCAAAGAATAAGAGTAAGCAGCACAGGCAACGATTGAAATAAATAGTGCTCACAACCTCATTAGGGTTCTACTGAGATGTGTGTGTTATAATAACAGTACTGGTTTCCAAAGACAGATGGAGTCCAGACATCCACACTCTTTCTATATTAGAGACCTTCTTGATACATGTTGTGTACCTGCGCACCATCTTTGATCGTTGAGGTCTGAAATCCATGCTGATTGTTAACATGCTGTATCTTTTGCATATTCCGTTCCTTGCCCTGTACATTTGCTGTTAAGTAAATCAGAACACTTCTAAATCCATACTTGATTTGTGTATGTTTTTCTAAGTGCCAACATATTGTAAGTTTACAAGTTATTTTCCAATGTGCTGTACATGAAATTGGTATAAAAACTGGTATAATTACAATATAAAATTACACTTACAAGTTGTACTAATTTGTGAAATATCATAAGAAATAATTAAGCTTTAGTATTGAAGTTTCCCTACGTCCAGTTGTGGTAGTAAAACTAATATGTACAGGAAAAAAAAAACTTCATATATAATGGATAGTGATAAAATAAGTAAACTTAGAAAAAATATGTTATTAACATTCTTTCATTATAAGCATTCAAAAAGACCTTGAATACCAGCTGATACAAGTGTTAGTGTTCCCCTGTGCTCAGTGTCACAGAAACAATTACTGAACCTTTCTAAGACCCACCCACAGTTTCTTGGGGGACTTTGGACATTTAAATTGCTGCAGAATGAATCACTCATGGTAGGCTTAACCTGTACAACTACATTTTGATATCAGTACGTCATTTAAAACAGATTAATCGTGTAAGGGTAGATAGTCACACTTCTGTAACTAAACGGCTAATCAAGACTGATCTCTGAAAAACCACTACCTATTCTGCACAGATAAAAAAACAATCCACATCCTCTAGTAACAGGCAGAGGACTTCCTTTTGGTTAGATAATAGGTTTGTTGCAAATATATGGTCTTGCTCTCAAAGTGTTGCAATAGCAGACTATTGGAATGTAGCTTTGGACACCTGATTGGTATCATGCAACTAGCACTACTAAGTGTACAACATGCACAGCATGGGGTCATTTAATGGGCTATCATCGAGCTATGGGGGTAAGGGTGTTAACCAGATGGAACAGACCGTTTTCACACCTGTTATGTAGTGTGTTTTCTGTCTTGTAAGCAGCTGATGAGTCATTTATGGTTCCTTTGTCACCGGATTCCCTTTCATGAGACTTTGCAAGTTTACTACCTTGTATTGCACGGTGCTCGCAAGGCACTGAATGGAACATAACAAAATATGTGGTTACCTTAAAGCCACTGAGCTGGTTCCACTGCACATTATTATTATTATTTTATTTCTTAGCAGACGCCCTTATCCAGGGTGACTTTCAATTGTTACAAGATATCACATTATTTTTACATAAATTACCCATATATACAGCTGGGTTTTTACTGGAGCAATCTAGGTAAAGTACTTTGCTCAAGGGTACAACAGCAGTGTCCCCCACCTGGGATTGAACCCACAACCCTCCGGTCAAGAGTCCAGAGCCCTAACCACTACTCCACACTGCTGCCCTTTACTAAATACTCAATCATTTTGAGGATTATTAAAAATGTATTGGAATCCCCTACATTATCAAGGCTCACAAAGTAGGACACATAACTACTGTCATACAGGACACATAAACCACACTTGTGGCCACAAAGCACTCTAAATAAAGATTCTCTGTATGTAGTTTGTGGGTGAGACTCCAGCCCCACCTAAGAACTCTGCTTTTCATCCTGCTTCATGTGACCCTGCCTTATGAAATATTAGTTCTGCTTTCAGTTTCCTTTTATCTCCCACTTCCCCATATGCAGCCATGCTAGACTGTTTCTCTTTGGTGCGTTATCCTCAACAATCTTGAAGTATATACGATACATGAAAAAACACCAACAATAATAATAAACCAAAATGGCATCTTGTTTTGTGGAAGAGTTTATGTTTTTTGTTTAATTAAATGCATTTTTTATCCAAATGCTGTTTTAATCCGGATAAATCAGCCCATTTTATTCTGATTAAATCACCATGGTGATTACATACGCTACCAAACGTAGCAATGTATATTGCTGTAATGTACTCCCTCCAGTAGAGTAGGGTCATTTAAAGATGTATTAGCAGCTGTTGTATTTTATGTTTTATTTCAAAATAGAGAGTCCTAGGTTATTTTTTGATGTCTTAAAATAAATCTAACAATTGAATTCACTGTTTGTGGATGTGACAGGGAGGGCCCTGACACTGGTTCTTGTGCAGCTGGGACGTGTAACAAGGCACGTGTTGCTAGGCAACCAATTTAACAGGTAGGCTCGCCTGGCGCTGAGCTGATCGGGAGTTCCGGATTTGGTGGGGGGGCGTGCCTGGGGAGGCTGTGCCACAGCTCAAAGCAACTGCCTCACCATGCTACACAGAGGGGCGCATTGTTGACATCAAGGAGGAGAGCGTTCGCTCTGCGGGTTAAACTACTACAGAACCGCTCAACTGCAAGACAGTGCGTGTGAAGGCCGCTCAGCCAGGACCATCGCAACGACCCGGAATCAGACTTCTGGAGCAACAGC
Organism: Acipenser ruthenus; assembly: GCF_902713425.1. NCBI lineage: Eukaryota > Metazoa > Chordata > Actinopteri > Acipenseriformes > Acipenseridae > Acipenser > Acipenser ruthenus. The sequence goes on along the minus strand of NC_081200.1, from coordinate 6,628,579 downwards.
AGTAGGTTAGTTTAGGGGATGTTGATCCCAAACAGTATAGAAAAGGTTGTCGTAGTGTAGTAGGCTCCTGGAGCGGGACTTTTCTTTTAATGAAAGTAGCGCTCGCCTTGTGGGGTAAACTTTTATTTTTAGCTTTGTTTTGTTTTGCTTTCTTTATTAAATCTGACACTAGGGCTGCCATTGCTGGTACCCTAGTGGCAGCACATGTGTGTGTATTTAATAAATTTGCGCGCCTGTGCAGCGTGTCCACACCCAATGCTCTGTCTGTGTAACAGGGTGATGGTCCGAGCTTACCCCCACCCACAATCAATTCTTTCACCTCAGGAACACAGAGGTTTTAGGAATGCAGGAAACAGCAACTTGGTAGTGTTCACAGGCATATATTTTTATTGTGGCGCTGGATGCTTCACACATATGACAACTGATGATAATGCACAGGAAGACAAGGCAGAAAATAAGCCCCAGCCCCGCCTACTCCTAACAGGATCAATTATTCAATAAGCAATTACACCTGGAATGGTTTTATACATGCATTCTGTTTATAATAAACATTCAAATATTTTACATTGAACATGCTTCTTCTCCTTTACACGTTTTTATGAAATAATGAAGTTTTTGTGAAATAATGTATAATGTGATATCTTGTAACAATTGTAAGTCGCTCTGGATAAGGGTGTCTGCTAAGAAATAAATAATAATAATAATAATAATAATAATTTTGTTAAACCTGCATGGACACTGTCTTTGTCAAATACACTTGCTCAACAGCATGCAGGATACATAACCCATGGCTCTATCACCAGTAGAATAACAATCACAATCATAAGCATTTAAATATTATCACCTTCACAGTCTGCCTCATTATTATTCAGTGACGACCCACACACGTAACACTTCCCCTGTCATGTGGGTTTTAGGAACCGAACTGACAAAGTTGTTTTCTTGCTAAATACATACAACATATTTCTAAATAGATTCCTGGTAGATAAGTTATTCAAATTATTTTATTTCAAGCCTGGATTTGTTTGAGACCTTGCACATCCATTTCAAAGCCAGCCATCCACCTCAATTATATTAATCAACAGAGAGCTCACAATGTAATTCCAGAGAATCCTGCCTGAGGTGTATCTGCATGTCTCACATGTTCCTGTCTGAAAGATGCACTCACTGTGATAAACCTGCATTTGAAAATACCGGTACACGCATACTACTCTCAAGAAATTAGAACAATCATAAAAATAAAAAAAAAACATTCTGAAAAGCTTTTTCCTTCAGAACAGATTTATAGAACTGACATATGTACAACAGTGCATGGATGCATTTTTTTTTTCTCCAATGCTACAAAAAAACATTTAAAAATTAAATACAGATTTACTGTAATGTGTGATTGTACGTACTGTAGAGGGAAGGTAATACATATTAAATTGGCCTATTGTTTACTACAATTGTTTCATTAGCGCTATATCCTTTAAGTCCATAATGGTATCTTTATCTGTGTCATTGTAAATTAGAGTGCAATACTTTTGATGAATGAACGACTGATTGAACTGATGTTTAATAACAAGTTAATTAATTAATTAATGACTGTGGCTTTGGGGAATTGTGTGTATGGTAACAATTCCCCTGAAAGCCTTTCTGTTTCTACACACACTCATTACTATTGGGAGACGTTAGGCTCCACAGCTGTCTGCCAGACAGAATCCTGGTTTAATTGGCAAAACTGTTTGAAAGTAATGTTATAAGATTATGTTAAGTGCTATAAAAGATACTGACTCATAAAAAGCTCATTTAATGAAAACTTAACACACTAGTTTAATGTCCAGTATTGTAATTCATATAAATGCAAATACATTCATGATACAACATATAGTAAATATGGACTGGAGAGGAGGGCCATAGTGGAAAATTATTGCTCCGAAGGAAGACTATTGTTACCGACAGGGGGTTATAATGCCCGAAGCCGCATTATAGCCCACTGAATTTCAGAAAGTCAGAAAACAGTGACAATGACGTTTTAATCACCATTTAAGTGTTTGGAGCATCTTTCTTTAGGAGTAGGTTTTGTAATTCATTTTCTGTTAAGTCACAGAATCGCTGTTCAGCAGTTTTTTCACATTCAGCCATTTTCTGTGGAGGTGAAGAGCATTCCTTTGAAAAGGGGCGTGACTGACAGTGGTGTGAACCAATCGCATTTCAAAGTGAGACTATTGCCCGGTAATGTAAGGATGTTAGGGCAATATCTATTTTTGCTCCTATGATGGCCAATCACAGGCCTGAATTTCCAAGCACTGATTTCCAGTCTCTGTATCTATTTTCAGATGCATAATGTTTTTTTCAAAGTTTTGGCAGGGTAACTTCTCAAACTCCATAGGGTTCACACAAGTGTTTTAAAATTTCTAAATAATTAATAATAAAAAAAACATTACCAATGGCTTTTGATTTTACCATGTATTTATTTATTTATTTATTTGTTTGTTTGTTTGTTCGTTTGTTTGTTTATATTACAATATTAGGGCACGTAGATGTTATACCATGGTGTTTTATATACAAAACACAAAAGTGCATTATAACTATCTGAAACATAAGATTTGTTTAAATTGTTAATAATTTAAAGTGTCTCTCATTTTACTCGCGCCCCTATAATTTCTCCAGGGTAAATCTGTCCCCCTTGAAACCCTTGTTATTGATTGCTCTGCTAGATTTAATGCTTTGTCAGTATAACAGTCTAATGCCATGCAAGTCATTGTCTAGTCTCATTAGTTCAGTGGAGCCAGTGATCTGCTCACACTGGGCACAATTCCCACCCTACGCATGTTAACTGCCGGGCTGGGGAGAGTTATCAGCAGGGGACGCAGAACGACAGTTGGCTTGTGAAGGCAGTTTGCACCCAACACCTGTGTCAGGAATGAATTTTCACTAGTGAAATAACCTTTAGGAGGCAGTTATAGTAGCAGCTAATTGGTTGGTAGCTTGAACATGTATGCACAGAACATTGGCATTTTACTACCCTGGCATGCATTTAACATGTCAAAAGAATCCTTTTTTTTAGGATGCAGTAATAAGAAATGAATATGACATATTTGTTTGTTCTGGTGTTAAAGAGTAAGTAACGGGGTTCTGAAGAATATGGCGTTACACGTCCCCTTGTGCTGCTACAACTGTTTAAATAACCTGACAAAGGCCAGTGCCCGCAATGCGTTTGCATGAATTTTTACACTTATAACTAAAGTCTGTTTCAAAGCTCTTTTCAAAATGGCCACTCTAGTGCACTGGGGTTTGAGATCTGTCCATTAAATCAATGCAGGGAAAGCCATACATTAAAAATAAAATAAAAAAAACAATAACTACAAGTGCTCTGACTTTTCTGTTTCATACCACATCATGATGGATCATTATTGCTGTGTTACCTGTTTGACAATGTCTGCAATAAACCTTACACCATCAGGGCACAAGAGCAGCTTTGAAACAGACTTTAAAGTTATAAGAAAAAAAAGTTGTGAGGATGTTAATGAAAAGAAAAAAGTACATTATTTAAACAGTTGTAGCAACATGTGGGGACATGTAACGCTATATTTTTCAGAACCACGCTACTCACTCTTTAAGTGGGTCTTTCAATTCCTGGTTATTCTTTCATAATTTAATCAGTCAATACCATTTTTATAAAAACATTATTTCAGTTTTGACTGTCTGCCACTCAGCCTTTTCTTGAATAAAGGCTTTTTTTTATCTAAATGATTTTGGGATTAAAAAGGTGACCATGTGAAGTGGAGGGTGCTTAAAACGCAAGGCGAGAGGGGAGTGACAAAGCCCTATATAAATAGCAAAGATAATTAGGGTGGATTGAACTAATTGATTGATTAAGATCGACAGGACCGTTGTCCCAGCTCCGGAACCCTGCACAGCTTGTAGTGTAATTGGTATTATAGAAAGTGTAATTTACCTCTATTCTAATTCACCCTGGAGATGAAACACCTTCTTAATGGGTTCTGTATGTGGCATTGATTTTGTAGTTCCTTTTTTAATGTATTGTTTTATTTCACTGTTGCTATGACTCAACATGAAACACACCATCGAGTACACAGTTTACAAATTGAAGTGCAATATCCAATATGTGCTTTGTCAAAGATGACTTGTATTTTTCATGCCTTTCCCATATAAAGGTCTTTGTTCTTGCACATTCTAGTGTTTGCCTGTTCTTTGGTTTTGTTGTTTAATCTTCAGTGGTGAAAGCTGAGACAATGCTTGGAATCTAAGCAAGAGGTCAACAAAAACTGTGCCAGACAAAAGCCTTACTGTAGTAACCTCTGCAGGCTTAGATCTTATTAATCTGCAAGGCAGATGCCTGTGATAAACGCATGACTATCAAACATATTTTTTATCTGTGTCATTGTGGTATACACACCCCACTTCTGCTTTTTATTTTATAAAATAATCATGTTGGTTGCAAGCCAGCTTTATTCATATTTAAATTACTATTATTTTCTTAGCAGATGCCCTTATCCAGGGCAACTTACAATTGTTATAAGATATCATATTATTTTTACATACAATTACCCATTTGGGTTTTTACTGGAACAATCAAGGTAAAGTACCTTGCTCAAGGGTACAGCAGCAGTGTCCCCCACCTGGGATTGAACCCACGACCCTCAGGTCAAGAGTCCAGAGCCCTAACCACTACTCCACACTGCTGCCCACTGGTTCATCTGAATCTAAACAACAACAATGTCTATAGATGAAATTTAAAAATCAACACACACTAGCATGAAAGGCTATGAAACACGCATTTCTTCTTAAAGCAGTGTATTTAACATTTAGAGATTTGTTGTCTACAGTATGCCACGAGTTTCCTCCTGATCGAGAATGAACAGTTTAACCATGAAGTTTCAGTTGGTTTACACTTGAGATATGTTATCAGATTTATTGACAAGAGGGACTTTTCTGCTAAGATCACAACAGAAACGTATTATGTGATCGTAAAAGGTGTGATGTTGCCATGGCAATATGCAGTTTTCTAATGAGGTGTTGACGCAGAAGCAGTACAGCAATGCTAAATCTTATTGAGCCAAACATGCAACAGCATTCCAAAGAGTAAGCCGAACAATAAAACATTTCATTGAGTTAAAGAGCCACTTTTTGTTTTCATGAGGGTTAGAAACGGTGTGCAATAGCAGTAGGTACCTGGTTATTAACCTTGTGTCGTTGGCAGTATAAGCATGAGCTTGTTCAGTGTGTGCAAAAGCAACACACTTAGAGCTGAAATCAGGAAGCTTGTGAGAAGCACGTTTATTATTTTATTTTTTTGGAGGTATTGCCAAGTTTGACATCAAGGCAAGACCCCCTCCTGAGTGAGTCGTGAATAGCACTCTCCTGATTCCTCCTGACAGACAACGCAGGAGAATCCGGTGTCCTTCCACTGACGCTACAGAACACCTTGATAATTCTCTCAGTGCAGTTCGTTCACCGTCACCCTGGTGTGCATACAAACTGGAATCAACTGTGGCAAGTACAAGGCTTGTCAAAATGTAACACACCAAATTGGTTTCTTTGAGAAGTATACACTACTACAAATAGGGTTATGAATTATACAGTTAAATTGAGTAGATATTGAATTAATGAGATGGATAACAGGGTTAGAAATAAGACTCCTATTGCATAGCAGTTTCACCCATTCCAGGTTTTACCACAAGCTTTATTAGCCACAGTGTATAGGCAACACACTCTGGAGTGTCTTATTAAACTCATAGTAAAATCAGGAATGGATCACTCTGCTATGCAATGGTAATCTTATTTCCATCCCTGGATAATATTCCAAAACAGTGATATAATAATAATAATAATAATAATAATAATAATAATAATAATAATAATAATAATAATAATAATAATAATCTATACTGGGACATGAGAATCTTATGTTTGTTACACTGATACAACAATATCAGACCAATGGTTTGATTATGATTTTTGTGGTGGTGGTGCCTGACAAACCCAGGCAGTGACTTCCCTGGTTGATTCTTGCCTCTAGATATATTGGTACAATCTGTTGCTTAGTTTCAGCAGATTTAAAGAGCCAATTGGCTTGTTGCCTGTTGATCTTCAGTCTTCTGATTGGTAAATGGTTTGCAGCAAAGAGGCAACATTTCAGAAATAGGGTCAAACTGATGTGGAAAAAATGAACATAAAAGTATTGAGCAATCCAGCAGTTAGATATTGATGACTTATGAACAAATGTTACAGGAACAATGCACTAGCTCTGCTGTTTTGAAGTGTTTTTCCACCTTCAAACAGCTTCAAAGTTTAATTTCACACACTATCTCTACTTCAATACAAACAAATCAATTACATGTATACAAAAACAATAGCAAATTGGAAATCAGCCAAATATCTTTGGAAACTGATATGCGATAACTAATACAATAAATAGTACAGGACCTACACACCTCACCTGAACATATTGAAGACAAGCTGGCACAAATCCACATGCTTCTCTGTATCACCTGAACATATAGAAGACTAGCTGGCACAAATCCACATGCTTCTCTGTAAACATCCCTAAATTGGTTTTCAACTCAATAGAATTTTTTAACCCTCTATGGGGAACCACATCTATATAAATGTAACCCCACAAAACCGTGCTAATAACACAATTGAACTTTGTACCCCCATTAAATGACAGTAATTTTCCAATGAAAACAAAAGTAAAGAAAGTGTATACTGGTGCTGAACTCTGTTTCAGGCTTTAACTACACAATATATAGTATTTATAAGGCACTAAAAAGGAAATATTTTCTTTCAAAACTGGCAAAATAAAATTGAACAGTTTGACCTTAATGTAAGCATAGCACTCACACCAGGGACACCATTCTAGCTCTGTCTTTACTCCCTCTGCTGGTAGGTCCTCTGTTGCATCAACATTTTTCAGGAAAAGTTGCCATTAAAATGCCAATGTAAAATGTTTTTATAACTGGTACTGTAAATTCTCTATTTACAAACAGCAGTTACTTTAAATGCTGGTACAGTAAGTTTTATGCTAACACTAGAGTAAAGTGGAGACTGTTTGCAAAAAGGGCAGCGAGAAATCTGAGATAAACTCTAAATGTTATACAAGACAATATACCAAACAGCAATGTACTTATTTAATGATGCCTAAATACACAGATTTCATTGGTACAAAGCTTATAAAATGTGTGGTCCCTTTGCTGGTATCAGACATGCATATACATTGATTAATAGCCCTTATTTGTTGCATGACAGATTATGACTTCTGACACTGCAAGTTAAGTTGGACCATGAAAGCTTAGCTTGATCCAACCTTTTCATAACATTGAGCAACCAGTAAAAAAAGTGCTTTTATGCTGCTTTTAGTTGTTTTGCATTAAAAGCAGTCATTTTAGAATCTAACAACTTGGATGTGATAAATGCAGCTTAAAAGGGTTTGTGGTAGAGTGGCTGGGTGTCTATGGGGGTCAGGAGGCAGAAAGGAGACTGAAGACTTAATAGCTGTAAGTTTATCTTTCCAGGATCAAAATTATATACAAAAACACAGCTCACTGAGCCAAAATAAAAACAAAAACAAGTCTTAAACACAAAACGAAACAGAAAATCCCTCACCCAAGTCTTGCACTATCACGGTAGGTTTTTAATATAAAAATGCAGCAACATTTATTTCTGTTCTTGTAGCAGGAAACCTCCCTGTTCCCAGCTCCCTGGTCATCTCTAACTGAGCTATGGGCTCTCCGTTTATTGGGATGTGGCTTCTCCCAATTATCACCAATTATTCTATTTGGGAGCAGCCACATTCTCACATATTTTAGGCAGGGACAGGAGTTAACCCCATCCCTGCCAACCACCACCAAAACACTCAAAAACATCCACACTATTTACAGACAGAGCAACCGCTTAAAGATAAGGTTGTTTCCATCTGGTTTAGTTTCAAAAATATATTTGATGCTATGCAATTTGATATCAGTGCTAAGTGCTGTAAGTCCTTTAAAAATGTTGCAAAACTGAATGGCAGTTGTCTCGCATACTTTTACATATACTGTTAAAACAAAAGTTTCCCCACAGGGCAAGAACAGCACAACCGGTTAATGTGAACTGCACCTAATATTCAAAAGGGAACATCTACTAGTGAGGAAGTTCTACAGTCCACATGCCTATCAATGTACCACATGTACCAAACTTCATGGACTCCTGTGACTTCCACTTCCAGAACGTCAGGCGGCTATTATTGGAGACTTTAACTTACTGACTCCACAACTTCCTCAGCAGTTAAGTGCCCTTTATCTTGACTAGAACTGACCACAAACACTGTGATACTTATCTTTACTTATTATGTACTTGGTATAACAGTGGTTAGATTCTGATGTCCCAAAAGTAATCAAGGCCATATTTCCTCTATCTGGACATTATTTATTTTATAAGAATCCAGATGGCATGAATAGTTTGAAATGCACTTCATATACTCGGGGCTCTGAAGTGGTTATATTGATGGAGCCCACTAAAGTTTTTTTTTTTTTTCGTGGGCATACTTTTCCATCAGACACTAATGACCACATTTCTGCTTGTCACCATATATCATTTCTGAAAAGCAAATGTTTAAAATTCAATTTGGAAATGATGACTGCATTCTACCTACCTATTAGCCACTACCCTGTTGCTATGATAGATGACAGACAAATGGGTTTGCATTCCATTCTAACAAGTGATGATGCCTAAGAGCAGTATATTTTAAGAAGTAATGGAACAGAAGCAGCCTAAAACTATTTCAAAACCAATCAAAATGAAACAAACGACTTGGAGTCACACTGATGATTCACATACAGTATACATTAACAGTATGTCATTAAGTCCTTAATCACTCACTCTGCACCATACAAAGATAGTTAAAATCACTTTGATACAATCTGCTGAAGTAATAACTCTGCTGGAGTAAGAGGCAGTGTTAAGGATTCTGTCCAGTCATCTGTCGTTGACATGAGATGAGGTTAACAGCTCTAAAAGCACAGTCTGGCTTGTTTGCATTGTGGTTTAGACGCTCGTATGCGCAGAGTCGTTGGTTCACGCCCAGCCTCTGCCCTGCTACACTTGTTAAGGTTAGGGGTGTTGCTGTGTTAGAATTACATTCTATCGTAAGTGGTCACCTATTTTGAGCAATCAGAAAACCATTAGAACATATAACTTTTTCAGTACGAATGAACGAGAGAAGTTGCTTGCTTAAGCAGCTACCTCAGCAGCCACAAATGTTCACTCCTTGCCGACCTTTTAATTAATTGCAGATGACTATTATAAAAATAACTACAAAGCAGCTTCAAAACCCCTTACAAAAGTGAAGGACGACTTTGTGAACAGTGAAGCTACAAACAGCGACAGCATATGACCTTGTACTAAATTGTAGCACATACAAAAAAAAAAAAAAAAGAAATTATACCATCACTGCTATTCAATGATGCTCAGTTGGATCTTCAGTTTTTTTCAGTCTTAAAGCAGAATGTAATGTTTGGATGCAAACTAACAGGATGCACTTGTGCTGTTGTCAGAAGCAGATCTGTATGTAGAAAGATATATATATATATATATATTGGTTGTGTTTCCTAGCGGCATGCAAGTGAGTTGGATCCTGATCGTTGCAACCTTTTCTTTCAATACGTTGTTAAATGCCTTGATGTTTAGGTGCAGTGAAGTGTGGATGGTAGTTAGCTGGTGATGCCTCATGTTTTATGTATATGGGCAGCATGGGCAGCCATGCCTATTGTTTTTCTAGGATGTGTTGTTTCTAGCTGCCAGATGTTTATATGGTATATGTTACCAGAATCCTGAAGACAAGTAATATGAAACCTAATTGATGGAACTGCCCTAAATCTATCAATCTCAGAAATCAAATACTTTAGTTTAGTATTGGGCTGTGGATTAAAGATCAGTAATAACTTACATCTCCAGTCTCAGTAGGACTTGAACTATTTTATCACTCTGAATATTTCTATGCATGACTGATGCTTTCTCAAACTGAATGTAAACTTCTCAAAACTATTTATAGAAGAGTGGAATCAATATCAATTTCTTAAACAAGAAGCTCCGTTTACAGCAAGCAGAAATGTATTTATTTTGCAATTTGTTAACCGTAGTATCTCTCTCTCTGAGGCAGCAATACGGCTTGAAATTTATGGAAAGAAAACAAATATATACAACAAATATGACACAGACTCAAAGTAAAGCTCAGCATGACATACATTAGATTTTGTTCATTATATCAGTTTGCCCACTGCCATCACAGCAGATGACCAAGCTGGTCTCTTTGGAGATATATTGATCTTTCTGGTACATTTTTTTAATGATTTATTTCTTAATAAGAAATCGGTTTCTGCTTTTGCCTTAATCAGTGTCATTTGTTAAGATAAAGGCAATATCTGGAACGTTTGTCTACCGTACCTGACAACACCCTGCATTCTAGTGGCATATCAAGTGTCCTGATCAGTCTCAAGCTGCCACAGGCTCATCTTCCTGGGTCATTGGAAGTGTCAGACAACTGGAGACTTTCCATAAACGAGTGAATACTGCTCAACCGGGAGAAAACAGAGATAAGCAGTAGCTGCGTAGCGACTGCAGGTGTCACTGTTTCAGGAGGTCTGAGATGGGATAGGGCGGTGATAGAATGGAGGGAAGCTGGCTATACATAAATAATGTGCTTACTTACTTCCCCTATGGTCTGTTCAAATTACCGACAGCTTGTTTTATGCATCACAGTAATGTAATGGGCAATGTTGTGTGATGCACTGCTGTTATGGGTTGTGACCCCTGTCGGTGAGATGAGATGAGGTTTTGGCCTCTGCCCTGCTACACCTACTGTATATATTTACAATATGTTCTTGTCTAGGCAGGATATGTTATTTTTGTTTTTGTCACTGTTTCGATCAATTAAATATACCCCAGAGTGGACAAGACTATATGGGATTTATTTTAACTGTCCTTTAACACCTGTTTTTTTTCCCACTTGGGTGATTTATTGACTACCTGACTTAAATACAACAAAAACAGTGAACAGAGTTTCAAAATTATCCGTTTTTAAGCATTAAAATAAACCCAAGTCTCTTGAGATCCATCTATAAAAAGAACACCTTGCTTGCTTTTCTTTAGTCACACATTTTAGATAGACAGTGCTGCTCTCTTAGCTTACATATCAAGTTTCAGTCAAGGACGTTATTATAGAGTTGTCTGTAGATTGGTGTTATATCTGTTGATCTTCTGTCCAACTCAAAATAGTGTTGCGTCTAAAAAGAGTAGCATTAACCCTTTCCTGAAATGTGTTTTCTTATGTTTGTTTTAAGTCTAACAAAATGAAACAATTAATATGGAATTCTCAATTTAAAACTATTGCTGCAACCAATGTTTAACAAACAGGAAACATGAAACAAATTGGGTCTGTTCTCTTGCCTTGTGGTGTTGGGATAAAGATAGCTAACAGTAAAAAAAGAACTTGAGAATGTAAAAAATCTATCAAACAGAAATAATTGGTAGTGTTCGCTAGGAAACAAAAAACCCTAAATGAATAATTTGCCAATCATTAAAAACAGTGTGCAATATGGGACACGGGGAAAGCACAATGGAGCTACAATACTGATAAAAGTGGGTACAAAGGTAACCCTAAATATGACTAAAATGTGTTTAATATGTGCATTCCTAATGGATGCACTCTGCATGCAGCTTTATACTGCGCGGTGAGCGGAAAGTGATATGCACGCTTGACATTCCTTTCTTCCTACACTGTGACTCATTCACACTCTCTAATTATTTCACAGTCTTTGGCTGCCCTGCTGCGACCCTGCTTAGCCTATTCATTATCCTGTGTCTTGTACTTATTGTCCCATGTCAGATTCCAACATCCTTCTTCCTTACTGGGTATTCATGACTCATTTTGTTCAAGCTAGATTGACCAAAATCTGGCTTCAAGGTTTATTTTAGATACACTACTTGCAAGTAGCTTTGCATCCCTTTGTATGAAAAGGGATTTATTAATTTTACTAATATTATTTTGTTATACCTATTTAACATCTTATTGAGGGTTCTGAATATTCCTGTATTGTTGTTTTAGATTATATCATTATTTACCATGCTCAATCATCTTTAACAAATGGCAAAATAGCTTCTAATGGCATTGGTAACTGATATAAGACTGTACAGTCTGGTACACAAAAGTAATGCCCACCCTTTAATAAATATGTTTGCCACACCTTTACTTGGAAGTCGCTTTCAGATGTGCTTAATAATTACATTGCAATATGCTAATTGATTGATGATTGATGATTCAATTAGAATTGATGTTTATTCCTGAACGATTCAATTCATTTGGGGATCTTTACTGCCATAATTTCTAAGGTCTAAAGTCATGTGCACGTCAGTTCAGGCTAATGGGACCGGCACAGCTCGTTTTTCTTGCCACTGTCACCTCTGCAAACAAAAGGAGGTGACATGCCTTTAAGCAGCTGAACTAACGTCAAGTATATGTTGTCAATGCCAGGTCAAATAGAGCAGGCATCCACTGAACGAAGAGGCTTAATCCCACGACCTTGTGCACTGCCCTCTCTAACTGCTTTTAAAAGAAAACCCTATTTTAAAATTCTCTTGTCCTCTGTAACATTTAATAACATGACATGTTAAATACATTTTATTTCTCAAAAACAACAACAACACAGACTTCCTGGGAATGTGTGATAAATTAACCGGAGACAGATTAAAGCTTAATTTACTTAGTAGTCTTTGAAGTTTCAGTACATCATCAAATAAGCTGTGTTTATATGTATGGGAAGGTTTGGAAACATAATGCCTAATGTTTGACTAGAAATGTTAATTAGCCCTTGGAGATTATCCCATTTATGAAGAAAGAACAGTGTGGGAAGTCCAGTAATGTTTAAAGCAGATAAAGAAAACATGTAAACCAAAACACTGCTCCAATTAAATATTGGAACATAATTATTTACAAAAATACATCAGGCTGGACTTTTTACCAAACCTAGAATACATGCAGAGCTGCTTTTATTGATTCCTTCTTCCACTAGCTATAAAATATGCATCTTTCCAGCAAAGATGCTGAATAGTTTAATTTGCTTTACACTAAAAACTATGTTACTGATATCTTGCATAAGCCAATTAGTTTCTCTTAACTGCTGTAAGTCTGAACTGAAGACTAAAGTGGAAGGAGATATATGCTATTGCTACCCTGAGATTTATTATCCCCAGTTAGTGAATTAACCTCAGTGCTTACACAGCGTTTATGCTCAAATATAAGCATTAACCTTGTGTTAAATACTGGCTATATCTTCATTACGGTATGTGTCCTGTTGTCATGCTTTCATATACATTTTTAGTAACAGTTTTGTCTCAGGAAACACTATTTATCTTCTCTTCAGATAATGAGAGAAAGCTTTGTTCAATAATATACAACACACTTTAATTGCAATGCATCTTCCTTCCACGGTACAGTGGGAAGAGTGCAGCCAGGGCCAGGCACACAAGCATGTCCACACCCTGCAATGCTGTTATGGGGCAAGACTGTAGGACAGTCCCTCCTTGTATAGCTAAAATACATGGCATGTCTGTAGAAAACCCATGCTTAAATCAATGGTAACATTCTCAGGTTCAAGGTCTGGAAGTGACATCTTAATCATTTTATCATATGAGTTTTATAATAGTATATTTTTAGAATAGTTTCCAGGGATACAGTAGCACTGACTCCACGATACCAGTGCTGGGGTGTTTGAAAATGGAGCTGGTTCAGGATTACCTGCCAAAACACCTGCAAAGGTGTTATCTGTTCACTTTGTATCCTATGATTTGCTTCTCTTTTATGTAACCCAGAACACCCTATATGTGTCACCTCAATGGGTACAACATTATTTCACAATTTAACTGTCAGTTCTACCCTACCCATCCTGTGCTCCAATACTTGTTAAAGCACAGTGTATATATCCTTATGACATTCAAATCTGACAAATTAATTCTTAACCAAACAGATCAGGGGAAGGCATGCAGGAACATACATGTAAACAGGCCAGTGACATTATGTTAGTGTCATTCTTTGCTTTACAGCTGATTATTTCCATACAATGTGTTTGTCAAGCAGCTGTGTTGCGGGCTTTCCGCTCATGGAAATGTGAATTAATGGCTCAGGAACTCCAGGCACGACTGCTCTTTACTGAAACCAGAAGGCCGTAGAAGCAAAATGCAGGGTGGTTGTCACTGCAGTCACAAATAAGACGGAGTGAGGGAGGTGCTTTAGAACCAGTACAGGGAAGAGGATGGTATGGTGGTCCCATCAAGCACCTATCCACATGCTTTGACAACACCCCTGGTTACATTGCTACCAGATCAAATTCAATGTGGTACGAAACATACTTTTTTCATGTATATGAGGTTTGACCTATCCATTACTATTGTATTATTAAGAAGTTATGGCATCTGGTTAAAAAAAAAAAATTAATAATAATAAAATAAATGTTATCTCTGTATGCAAAACAATTAGTCAAGGAAGAATGAAGACATATTTTGCTTTTTTGTGATCACATTTTTATTTGGAAATGGGAAGTACAATACAATGAAACAAAACAACGAAACGTTCCCATTTTCCCCCCATAACCCACCTCCCCCTCCCCCCAAGAAAACATATTTTTCCGAGACAGTTTTAAAAACATCATATTGAAGAGATGACCGCAAAACAGGTTTTAATTTAAACTTTAAGCACATTTATAGTCATTTCTGTTCAATTTTACACTGCATTTGAAATAGATCAAAGAAACAATAACACAAAATGGAAATAGTTTATTTTGTCCTCTCTATTACTGTTTTTAACTGCTCAATACAATAAAAGCTGAACAGACTTAAATATACTTGTTTTGTTTTTGTTTTTTGGTTAAGAGCAGCTGCATAATATGCATGTACACTTTATATATAGCAAAAAGAAAATGTGGTACAGTACATCATATATATATAATGTATTGTACCATATATGAAAATAAACAGTACTCCAATATTCTCTCCATTTATTGCAAAATACTTTTTTCTGAGAATAAAAAAAATAAAAATGACCAGTGATTGAAGTGGAAGCTGCATCCTCCCACACAGAGCTTTTCTGTACTTGTTTGCTGTTTTAAATGCTAAAATCAAACCCCTATGATGAGACTTCTAGAAATGAGCTCTGGCCCAACCTTTGGTACTCACTCATTACATGAATTGTAAGCATCCCTTTCTATGTTTAAATGTTAGCTCGCTGTTCTTGAGAGGCCTTTATTTTGACACCTTCCTAATTTTAGGGAACCGACAGAGTATTGTACAGGTGCCTGGTGCAGTTGCTTAGCAACGGTCAGGCTGCTTCCTCTTCAGTACAAAAAACATCTCACTGCTGAAAAAAAAAAAAAAATTCTGAAGTGCAGAAATACAATGTTTTTTAGGCATTAGCTTACAAAGAAAAGTAGACTTTTAATCACAGATGAAGGCAATTGTGAAACGTTTGTCTGGTTGACTCAGTTTAACCTCTGAGACTCGAGTTTTATTTATTTATTTTATTCTATCACACAGAAATATCTCACAGTAAAGTCAGGCATTTTAATTAATCACACAAAACAAAACATTCCGAATTTAAAACTGTCTACTGGGAGTTATTTTAAAAAAATAACATTTTTTTTTTTGGAAGCTTTTCCTTTTCTTGATAAGCCCTGTTCCCACAGGAGGCTGTTCACTAAAAGTAACATTTTTGTGGTTGAAAATAGAAACCTGTGGAGTGCATTCCTGGGGAGACAAATAACATGAATCTGGGGTTTTTTCGAGCTTTATGCTTTTTTTTTCTTTCGGTTTGCTGTATGAATATGGTGAGAAAGATTAAAGAAATATTATTCTATCTCGCTTTTTTAGAATGCTGACTGAAAATATTAAGTTCACATTAGTAGTTCATGGAAAAGGAAAGGTTCGCTTGGTTAGATTTTTAATATTGATGTGATGCTTCAATATTCCGGAGGTGCCATGGGTGATTTTCCCTTTCTTGCTAATCAATAGCATACAATTCTCGCAAATCTTTAACAGGGATTTGTTATTTTGCATAGCATGTGAAACACATCTCAGAGTACCCTTAGTAAAAGATTTAACATACTTGAGTTGCTTAATATTTGAAAATGTACTGTACAAAACACATTACAGTGATCTGTATACTGAAAATGAAACATTACAAATGATACAACAGCCTGACCTAATGTGTCTTTGCTAACTGACCTGCATACAAGGTTTAACAGAATTGTAATGCTGAAATCTATTACATTTCCCATATAGCGTGAGTCATCTTCATCTCAGATCCAAGGTATAAACCCTGTAAACTCCATCTGCTTCACCACCATCCTCTGATAAATACCATCGGTACCTGAATTCCAGCCTGTCATAATCCATTCCCTGCAGTGGATGCACCAGTGTTCAAATGCATTTTCCCTGGGTCTATTCACATTGCCTCTGGCCTTCAGGGAGGAGGTGTGAAAAGGAAATTAGAACCAATTAGTGGTGTTATTTTATTGACATGGATGCTAATGCAATCAGACTGGAAATAAGACTACTTGTTTTTGCTCTGCGGGTGATCGATATATATTCTAACTTTGGCCCGCTAGGGGAATCAAGACTAGGCTGCACCTGACATTCTTCCAACTGAGGACCGACACAGGTCATGCTTGTCTATGGGCTATAAATAAACTGTTACAACACATGCAGCATACATATTGTAGCGATCTCGGTTAACACAGGCAGGCGCATCACACAGGGCGAGGCAATCCACACACAGGTGGAGGGCGGGCGCGAACCCGGGACCTCTTGCACTGAAGCATAGTGCCGATAACGCTGTAAGGGGTTTGAAACCTTGACTCATGAAATGTCAGATCTATGCCTACTATTTAAGCCACTTAAGACTCAAGACTTTGTTATCTTGACATGATGTGTTCTTGCACTAATGTCTTCAATTAAACCTTTGAGGCAACTGTGAGCAGCAATAAAATAGTCCAGTCGTACGAGTTCACAACCTACGCCAAAGATTACTGAAGCCATTTGAAAACAAGAGGCAACAATGGTAATTAACACGTTTATTGTAGTGTGAATATATAAAAGAAAAAAAAATCTATTTATGTTGTAATGCATTGTTAAAATAGGTACCTTGATAAAACTATAGATTTTTCAGCATAACAATTCCTAAAACAATGATGGTCAGAAAATGAATATATTGTACCAGTCATATAGCTGACAACATCTGTCTGTCGGCCTGTCTGTCTGCCTGTCAGTGAGCTGATCAATAGTAACAATAATGTTTCCCAAATTCATGGAGTTAAGAATGACTAGTATAACACATCTGTTGCCGTCATCTTCATACTAATCATAAAAAAGAGTAAGCAGACTTCTGGTATCAAAGAACATTTCCTTATTCTAGACCTAGAAAAAACGCTGTGACTTTTTTTTTTTTTTTTTTTGCAAGGGTATCATGGGAGAAACAGGTTTTACATTTCATCACAGTCATACTAGATACTTCAACAAGTAATGATGTATAAATATCAACAGTAGTATTTTTACCATTCTTGATTAATTGGATCAGAGATGATCAATACAAACAGATAACCCTCAGTGTATAGCTTGGTTGTCAAAAGCATAGTAAACCCAACACAAACAGTACCCATAGTGCCACACCCATAATGGAGGGCACTGCACTGCCATCCTGTCATTTACACAACACAGTATTATAAAAACCAAACATGAACAAACACAGTACATGGGATAGATTGGGAAACGGCACTGCATGGAAATATTCAGAATTTGTTTTTATAGTAGTGTAGCTAAAATGTTTGTGCATATATATTTGGTTGCAAAGTTGACTTGGTCTTTCTTGTGTTGCATTCCAGGGTGCCTGATTACATAACAAGAGATGTAATCAATGCTGTTGTTGCTTCTGGCAGGATGTCCCTGTATAGGAGGTGATTGCATCTCAGAAGACCTGACGGAATACATTACTTTCAATAAACAAACAAATGAAATAAATCAAATCCATCAGCTTCTCTTCAATTTGTGAGCAGATTCCAGCTACCTTAAAGCAGTTTAAATAAGCTCCTACTTGTCTTTGAACTGTATCTGCAGGTCCAGTTTTAATTCCAATGGATACAATGTGTGAGACAAGTGGGCTCAAGAAAACCAGTGAACCATATAATTATCTTTTTTAATCAGTGTTCCAGTCATGTTCCTCTGTATTTATAACAGGCCAAAGATTGAATCATTAGTTCAGTGGTAGGTACAGCCTGGAAATGTATATATTTTCAGAACTGTTTGTATTTAATTCATCATTCTAATACAAACTGTATTTATGTAATTTCATGCCTTCTAAATCAATATGATACAATTCTAAGTTTTCAGGAGTGTTAAATGGCATATTTACAACATATATTCTCATATATTATTATATTAAATGATTACTTTTCTGATTAAATGATTACATTTTTACAAAGGAGGATACGGACAACATGCCCCACACGTCAACCTGTTCCTATCCTGTTTTAAATAACGTTAGCATAACTGAGGCAGAAGTGTTAAAGGGACTAGGAGTTCTTAAAATAAACAAATCTCCTCGGTAGGATGAGATCCTCCCAATAGTACTCCAAGAAATGAAAAGTTATTTACAAACCACTAAGCAAGATCATGCAACAGTCTCTTGACACAGGGGTTGTACCGACAGACTGGAGAATTGCAAACATAATACCGATCCACAAAAAGAGAAACTACAGACCAATAAGCCTGACTTCTATTATATGTAACCTTATGGAAACTATAATAAGATCCAAAATGGAAAATTATCTATATGGTAACAGTATCCTGGGAGACAGTCAGCATGGTTTTAGGAAAGGGAGATCATGTCTATCCTGCTTGATTTTTTTTAAGGATGCAACATCGACAATGGATAATTGCAAAGCATATCACATGGTTTATTTAGATTTCCAGAAAGCTTTTGACAAAGTCCCACATAAAAGATTAATTCTCAAACTGAATACACCAGGGATTCAAGGAAATGCATGCACATGGATTAGGGAGTGGTTAACATGTAGAAAACAGAAAGTACTGATTAGAGGAGAAACCTCAAAATGGAGCGAGGTAACCAGTGATGTACCACAGGGATCAGTATTAGGTCCTCTGCTATTCCTAATCTACATTAATGACTTAGATTCTGGTATAGTAAACAAACTTGTTAAATTTGCAGATGACACAAAAATAGGAGGAGTAGCAAACACTGTTGCAGCAGCAAAGGTCATTCAAAATGATCTAGACAGCATTCAGAACTGGGCAGACACATGGCAAATGACATTTAATAGAGAAAAGAGTAAGGTACTGCACGCAGACAATACAAATGTGCATTATAAATACCATATGGGAGATACTGAAATTGAAGCAGGAATCTATGAAAAAGACCTAGGAGTTTATGTTGACTCAGAAATGTCTTCATTTAGACAATGTGAGGAAGCTATAAAAAAGGTCAAGATGCTCCGATATATTGGTAAAAGTGTTGAATTTAAATCAAGGGAAGTAATGTTAAAACTTTACAATGCATTAGTAAGACCTCATGTAGAATATTGTGTTCAGTTCTGGTCACCTCATTACAAAAAGGATATTGCTGCTGTAGAAAGAGTGCAAAGTAAAAGGCATGTCGTATGCAGACAGGCTAAAAGAATTGAATCTGTTCAGTCTTGAACAAAAAAGACTACGCAGCGATCTGATTCAAACATTCAAAATCCTAAAAGGTATTGACAATGTCGACCCAAGGGACTTTTTCGACCTGAAAAAAGAAACAAGGACCAGGGGTCACAAATGGAGATTAGATAATGGGGCATTCAGAACAGAAAATAGGAGGCACTTTTTTACACAGAGAATTGTGAGGTTCTGGAACTAGCTCCCCAGTAATGTTGTTGAAGCTGACACCTGATAGGTAAGTTTCTTATGTTCTTATGTTCAGTAGCCTCTGCTTTTGTTGATATATGAACGGCTATTGTATTGGGAATTGCAATCTAAAAATATCTGATTTAAATTAACTGTTATTACAAAGGGCTTGCTGGTAGCAATTGAAGATCTTTTTTTTCTATCATAACAGGGAAACTGTTTTGTGTACAGACATTGGAATGTTTTGTGGAAACAAGAGAAATAACTATTATAATTGCATTTTATGGCCATTTGTTGGCGTTTAAATCCGCAGGTACCTGGGCAGAGGGTTTTGTGGGGCTATAATGACTTCAAGACATTCCCACTGGAGAGGGAGAGCCCGCCCCTGGGTTCTAACGGGTGCCTGCGAGTCTTGGGTGTTTGGATGTCCGCAGGTTTGGCTGGGTGTATGAGAGTGCCTTGCTGGATTCCATAGAAGGGTGTGAGTGACCATTGTGATGGCCCTGGGTTGAAGGGACCTTTTTGTACATATTCTGTATATCAATATCTATTAACTAGCTGCTAAAGAGTCAATTTGTTTATATCATGCATACCAATATTTATTAACTTGCTGCTACACAGTCATTTTGTTACATATATGCATATCAATACTTATAAACCTGCTGCTAATTAATTGTCTTGTCATATATATTATGCATATTGATAATTATTAACTTGCTGCTCAAGAGTCATTTTGTTTTTATATATATATATGGGGTATATATTGGTGTTAGTTAAGTGACTATCTAGGCCACTTAAGAGTGCATAATATATATTATGCATATTGATAATTATTAACTTGCTGCTCAAGAGTCATTTTGTTTTTATATATATATATGGGGTATATATTGGTGTTAGTTAAGTGACTATCTAGGCCACTTAAGAGTGCTTGGCGCACATATAGAGATGTGTATATATACAATCTGTATTGTATAGTTCATTGATTGTTGCTACAGGTTTGTTTTATGTACGTTTATTTTGTAATAAACTAATTGAGATTTTACTTACCTGGTCTGTGGTTCTTGGTTGCTCTTCTGGGGGTCGGGGGTGAGCAGCACAGTATCCTATGTGTGGGGAAGGTGGAGAAGGAAGTAAAGAGTGCTGGTCATTCTGAGCAATATAGTCTGTTGATCAGTAGCAGTACGTCACATTTTTGCATTTAACACAATTTTAAAGTAAGTTATCATAACAATATAGTTATGGAGAATTAAAATAGCAGGTAGATGCCAATTAAAAATGTTCCAAAAAGATCCTCAATAAGCACACAGGCACATAATAGGTTAAGGACTACTGCAAAAAGATTTGGGTTGTGTTAGTTACTGTTAAAGTTACTCATTATGATCTGTGCATGCATGTGTATCAGTAGGATCAATGGAGGACACTTACCTAGATAACTGACTTACATGCTAAATACAGGTAAAAATGACAGGCACCTTCTTTTTTTTTTTTTTTTTTTTTGGGTGGGGTATCCCTGATCCATCCCTGAGATTGTATAACGCAGAGTTTATACAATCAGAAGAAGCAGCTCTTTGTCCAAGGTCTTTTAGAAATCATGTTCTTGGCTTAGATGTTTCTAATTTATTTACCATTTCTTAGTAAATGATTTAAATCTAATTATGACTGAGATAATCCTCTTGAATGAAAAGGTGACTGCACAGCAGTTCCAGAGACAAGCAACTGAGCTTTCACCTTTTGTAAGATGCTATACAATGTAAAAACATGTTCACATTTTAAGTAATGGGTTTACATGAATGATTTAAGTATGTGTGTGAGGTTAATAGGTTATTACTAATAAGTTAGTTGCAGTTTGCATTCAAATGAGTTATTATTTATTAGTATACATATTATATGATGTGACAGAGCGAATGAATCCTAGTCAACAATTTCCCTCCCGACCTGTGAGGGCGCTGTATAACAGGAACAGTGTGCCTCGTACTGGATGGTTTGGCAGTTCATTCCAGGGTCAGTTGGAAGCCAGCCATCCAGGAAGGGGGCGGAGTCACAATGCCCGAAGTCATCGCTCTAATGCGGTACGTGATGTATCAGTCATGGATTGGAGGAGACGTGATTGAACTAGGTATCGCAGGGGCGTGATTAAGGGTATAACAGGGGATGTGACGATGTCATCTGTTGCTTTGTTATAGTTATCAAAAGGATCGGTAAAGGAAACAGAGAATTAAGAAACGTATCGTGAGTGTTAAGTGTTTGGTTTGTTTGTCAAAACTAACTGTCTGTGTTTGTCATTGTTAGACGGCTAACACGAACCAGGAGCTGTCGCTACAGGCCAGCATCAAGCCCGGACTACACTGCACCACTGTCACTATTATTGCCTTGTACCACACCTGCACTAAGAGCACTATCAGGAGAAGTGACTGAGTCTGTATTGCGTGTTATTCTTGTATTATTTCAGGACTGAACCCTGTGGTTTATATGCTGGCGATACACATCATTGTGTAGAGCCAGTACTATTTAACCGGTTGCAAACTGAAATAAAAGAACTGTTTTGAACCGTGAACTTTGTGTCTGTCATTGTTTGGAGCACTTTCATCACCTGTACACCTGCACACTGCAAACCACTCGTTCACATATGGTTAAAAACATAAAGTAGACATTCAACTTGTAAGGGAAGTGCAGTGTTTGATATTTCTCTTTTTATCAATAATTTCTCTTTTTTGTTTCATGTGTTTGTTCTTACTATTAGCCTCTTTCTCTGACTCATTCATACAGCACTCAACTCAACAAAATTTGGCACCTATCTGCTCTTTTGTGAGCTTCTGAATACCCACACACTGACCGATCCATACACAGTCCACATTGTGTAAAGCTCACCAGTGAGTGAACTGAACGGTAAATTTACAAAGTAAACAAGATCCCTTCAAGAAAAACACACACCACACAGTGCAAACATTAACCTATCAAATACTTCAGGAGTAAGTCAATTCCACCCATGCCCAACCCAAATCTGTGTCCACACGTCTTTTTTTTTCTTTATACAATGTATCTGACTAATCTTTTTTGATTGATCCAAGAAAGTTCTAACTTGGCAGCAGTCCTACATTCCTGCACTGTGTATCTTAAGTATACTAGGTTAAATATGTCTTTGCAGATCCCAGCATCCAAACCACTGTTTTGTCAGCCTGTATTTATCATGGCAACTAGGCTGATCCCAGGACTTCATGACATGAGCTACGAGGACAGGTTAAAAGAATTAAATCTTTTCAACCTAGAAAAAAGAAAGGAAAAAAGGGGAATTGATTGAAGTCTTTAAAATCATAAATGGTATAGATAAAGTTAACCCAAGATGCTTTTTCAAATTTAACACAGTATAAGTAAGTTTAGAACAGAAGGTAGGAAGCACTTTTTTACACAGAGTTATAAATGCATGGAATAGCTTACCAGGTGAAGTAGTAGGATCTAAAACACTGGAGTCATTTTAAAAAAGACTAGCTATGTGATTGCCGTGACATTGCAGTTCTCTATAACATTGATCATTTTACTGGTTAATTATTTGGTTTTGAAATGTACAGTATACTTCTTATACACATCTTCTTTAAAGGGAACATAGCCATATTACTGATGGATGTGGTTTTCCAGTCAAGTGAAAAAGTCGTCCACATAACATTTTTATTATAAAATCAAGTAAAGGCTTGATCTAAATGAACTGTCATTATATATTACATTAAAGACCAGCTTATGAAAGGCTTGTGTCTATGGGAGTGTCCTGTGCCCAAAAAACGAAGAACTCAAATCCAGCAATAGAATATGTTATTTAAGGAATTATGTAGGGTTTCAGAATTCCATAGTGACCATAAAAAAGTTAGTATTTAAAAAAAAAACACATGAAAGTAGGAAATTACAGTCTCAGATGTACAGATGACACTGTTAGAGAAATGTAATATGCTCCCTTATGAAGTCTAAAAGTCTATTCACACCAGGCGCGTCACGTCAAAGCATCAGCACCCAGTGTAACATTATTTTTTTTTAGAACACTGTACATCCTGTCTAGTATAGTCTCAAAGCAACTTGACGGCATCAAAAAACACCAGACACTGGCGCTTTGACTTGATGTGCATGGTGTGAAAAGAAAAGAATAGTGGGTAAAAGCAGATTTAAATACAAATATAAAATAAGTCAATATTGGAGAACCCAGAACCACCCAGAATGGCACCTGAAGCGGCTTTATCCTGGTATGACCTTTAACCTTTATGATCATTATGTAACCGCAGAAGGTCTGAACTTTCCATCTGATATATTTCATCTTGGTACCACAACCTTGCCTCAGTACTCATGGCCCTCTATGTTAATCCAATAATGGACCCCTTTATGACTACAATAAATGTGTACACACCCTCATTTTAAATTCAATAAATAATTTAGAAGAGTATAAAGCAATTCATGTTGTTTTTGCAGGCCATTAAAACAGCCTAAATTGTTTTTGTGCATATCTTTGCTATGATTCCTAAAGGGATAACTGTATAGTATTACTTACATATGCATAGTAGAAAGCCTCCACTATTCTTTTTCCACCAAAGCTGCATTATGTTGACATTTAAGTGAAAAATTCTTTGTGTGAAATCCTCAGCGACGGGGATATAGTGGAGGTAGTTCCACGCATGTACGGATCGTTTATTGAGGGTATTAGATTCTGGGGATATATGGGGATGTCAGGCTGTCCATTTGTTTCTCCGTATAGATCATATTTTTGTAGTGTAGTACAGATTTATATGGAACACTGCAAGGGCAGAAGCATGTGCATTCAAGTAGTGCATGAAGAAGTTCATTAAATGAGAATTTGATCTGATTATTTTTTTCATTAGATAGATTGGCTGGGGCGTTATGGTTGCCCATGATTAACACAGTATACAACAAAAAATAAAACTTACAGATTGCTTTATGGAGTGTCAGTGAAAATTAACAAGGGCCACAGGGAAACAGGTCACCTGCTGCCCTGTAATTGCTCAGTAATTACCTTTCAGTTATTTATAGCAATCTTGGCATACAAACATGTCTTTGAAGGGTACAGAGGTTAATGCAGAAAACTCTTTTGTCATAGTCTTCATTCATGCCTAAGGCTTTTAGATTTGGAACCGCAAACAAACATTAGTCCCAAAATGCCCAGACAACACCTTCCCCTTCACAATTGATCAGATAGACTAGGAAAGTTCAAGTGTACAAAAGAGACTTTTTATTCAGTTCCTGGAGAAAACAAGTGAACACGAGTTGGTATTTGGCACTTTAGATGCCATAAAAAAGAGAGATTTTTCATTCCATTAAAAGAAAATGCAGAAAACATATTCTTTAAAACTCTGCTTCTATTTTCTAGACTTCAAGTTTCAGTCTATATAAGATAGGCTTGTGTTACATATCACAGAATATAGAGCACAATTGCTGTGATTAACAAGAATGCTACTACCACCTGTCCTCTCCGGTTTACCTGTCCGCACTGACTTCCATATCTCACTGCTCTACCTATATGTCGCGTAACTCCACCCTCTCTTTACACACCAAAGAACTCTTAAAGAAACAAGACTCAAATATTTAAAAACATAAATACATAACACACTTAAACATGCACAATACCCATGGGACTTTTATTACATTGTGTTGTGGTTAATTGGTGGCGACTTGATCTTATAGTAACTTATTAGTATACCTGTATAATCGTTTTAACACCTTGGCCAGGGTTTTGTTTATAAAGGTACGGTGAGACACCTTCACCTGTCAATCACCAGTTCGCCAACAGATAGCACATTTCTACTATTCAGCGCCAGCCTGCAGAAAAAGCACAGACTGTTGACAGTCCACTTAGTTTATAATATGCTAGTTATTCTTTTTCTTTTAACTAATGCATATGACCAGCAAACTGAATCCAGGAGTGCAGTCTGTTACACTTCTGAGTCAATTGCTGTATGGTAGCTAAATAAACAAGCACACACCAGTTGTCATTGCACCAACATAGTCAGTGGGGACTCAAGGGCATTTGCAGGAATGTTTTATATGTAACCAGAAACTGGTTAAGTAGGCTAAATTAATGCTGCTCGCTTGAGTTTCTTGACGTACAGCATGCTGCCTGCGCTACAGAAGTGTGAAAAACAGGAGCATGAGAGTCATAGAAATGTAAGGGTTAGGGTTAGGGTTAGGGTTAGGGCTGAACCCTCATTCAAGGTGCAATTAGCCAAGCAGCCTTTGTAGTCGATGTGGTGCTAATGGGATGGTTTGTAAAAGTAGACAATTAATATACAAACCATAATAGGATATTCAACAGATAAGACATAAAATATTTTTAAATATTGATGATACAAAGTAACCGTATGAGCTCACTGTGGGTCTGAATAAAAGATAAGGCTGACAGTAAACTGAGCTGTGCAATCCCAAAATAAGGTCACGCTAAACAGAACAGGTTTTATAAGCAGCACTAGTTGCTGAATTTTCTTTACAGCTGGCTGTGTGCAATGATATAAGGATCACACAAATGCCTTGAAGACATTAAACGATTAGATTATGCAACGTGGTGATAAAATGTGTATAGCTTATGCTTTTTTGACATTTTTAGGATATCACTGCAGTTTGTGGTTTACATAACCACTTGTGAGTTTCCTGTTGAAATGACTTTAATACTCCCATTTAAACCTCTTTTCAAGGTGCAACTGAATACTGTAATGTCAATCTTTATGCTGAATGCAGTGAATTGCATATTTGCAATTTTGTGATCACGAAGCGTACAAAAGCTGACAGTAATTATTCGCTTTTCTGAAAGTCACTTACATCTGCATTTGTATTATGCACTGATCATATGGAATTGCTCAAGAATAAGCTTTTAATGCCAATAATGTCACGCTTTTCTAAAAACGTTTCTATTAAGAACCCCAGGCAAATAAATAAATAAAAAGAATTTGAGATCAGAGCCAATGATAAAGTAACCCAGAACCAATTTCAAAATAAATTCAAGTAGAAGCTGTGACATATTGCTGTAGCCACTCTACATGTATAAAACAATGTTTTCACAATGTTTTACTGTAATTATACTGTACATAGTATATTATATTCATATAATACTGTAACTGCAGTTAACGGCAAACAAAATAATATAAACAGAAAAGTACCTTGCAGCTACATGGAATGTGTCTCACGCCAGCAGTGCTTTTAATTGCAAACTGCTCTTAGGAAGCACTGAAATGAGCTAGGTAGGTGGCTGAGTGCCCCTGATAGATTATTACTAGTGCTACCTGAGGAAAGTAGCCTGCTGTACAGAAGGCTTTATAATGATCAGGATTAGAGACTGGAACGCATGAAACTGAGGTGCTGTTATTTACATTAAAAAAAGTGAGGAATGTTTCAGCATATGAAAATGCAATGTAATCCTGAAGCTATTTACATTTTAAACACAGGAGATATACATACTAATCCACAATATGTGATATAGGTACTGTAAATGCTTTTTTTAAGAAATCGGTCAGAACTATCAAAAAGATTAGTCTGATAACGGAATATAGAGAGGTGAGTTAGGAGTGAGTTGATTTGTAATTGATTTGTAGTCGTGATTGAAAAACTTACAGGGACTGCATTCTAGCAGACTTATCATTGGAATTTTTTAATATCGGCAATATACTGTATGTAGTTCTCCTTTTTGCAAAGAGACCTGATTAATAAACTAGTTGCTATGGCTTTAGAAATCAGTGTGTTTATATTGTGTGTGTATAAGTATTTTTTTTGGTAAATGCCGGAGCTTTTGTGAAAATGTTTCTGACATTGCATCTTTAGAGACAACTTTACAGTAGATGTTTTACATGTTAACATTTACCACGTAGTAGAGTTTTCTTTTTCTTAATAAAGTAAAAAAAAAGATGATTAGGTTACGCAGGGAAAAAAACACATCTCTTGGAGAGAATAGCAGTGATATATCTTAGCAATTTTATTATGCAGCTGACAGCTCAAATTAAATGTGTTGTATTGTTTTCTCACGGTCATAGCTGCTTGCCTCAGAACTACAAAGGTAAATTCCTCTCAACCCAAGAACTATAAAACTGCAAAACCATATTGAGAAGAATACATCCCCTAATTCACAAAACAATTAGTTAGCAAGTTAGATAAACTACCTGGTGCAACATCATTAGGAATTCAAGACCAATCTGCTGTGTCCGATACAAAATTCAGTACAGCTTTTTTAGTAAGCAAAAAAACTATTCTGCTCTAATTCTTTTCCTGGCTAGGCTCCAGATTCCTGGCATTTATGTTTCACTGGGTTATTTCAAAAACCTGGCCGTGTATTATTCAACAAGAGAATAAAACATTTAAATGTGACACATTAGTCCATCACAGCTTTACTCTGCTCAGAAAAAAATACAGACTGGTGTTTTTTTTTGCCTTGGATTTGCCTCTGCAGGAGCAGCCCTTGCTAGCATTTCAAATTCAGGCTCCTTATAGCTTCTTTGAAAGGCTGTCAGCAGAACAGTAACCCTCTGAATGTTTAATGATCCGTTTAGTCCCCATAGCCTTTCACAATGGGGAATTCAAGAAGACAGGGGATAGACAACCTTTTGAAAAGCCAAAAGCTGGGTCATTAGCCAGCAGATACTGGATAATGTGTGTATCAGCTTCACCTCGGAGTGGCTCAGGTAAACCTCAAAGACATGTTAGTGAATAGTGTTTATTAAGCACATGACTACTTGTTTTCAAGTCCTATGATTTTATTAACTATTCTAATATAAAGATGCCCTGGAATAACCCATGCTAATGGGTGAATCACTGCAAGGGAACCGCAGTGATGAGAATGGTACGTCCTGTCGGAAATAATTTCATAATTAGTCAGCAGCTGGAGACAATGCAATTTTGTAAGGCAATTTTGAGTCACCAAGCCATACACATCCCTTCAGAGATTACTGCATCTTGTTTGAAGGTACAGTGGTGCATTTTGGCGAAAGGTTTGCACACCGCGCAGAGGTTTATGTGCGTTGCAAATGGCCCTTATCCGTATTTTTCGCTAATAATGTATGCATAGCGCAATTTGGCGTGAGTGGCCGACAATTTGCGAGATCCTGCCATGTTCAAAACTATGCACCAAGCACAAAACCAGTTTTGCGAGGCATAAAATAACACTTTTAAAAAGCAAGTTTTAACTCCGCGCACATCACTCCAGCACTCTCACCCAATCACTGAAGTGAAATGCAGGCGCTTTCCGAGGTACTACAACAATGGAAAACACCCAGTGATCATACAAGGTTCCATCCACATCTATATAATGATTATATTCAAAAGAACGATTGTTAAAGCAGCATCACTAGTGTTAATACATGTTTAAAAAATAAACAGGGAAACTGCAATCATGATCGTTCTTTCGGACCGAAAGAAAACGAATCACTTTCCCAAGCACGCTTTCTTGGTGCTGAAAGAATAACTCCCAAAACAGAATCACGAGTACAGCACGGTATCATAGTACATACCGTCGGTATGTAACAGACCGAGCCTGTATGTGTCTATTAAAGCCTTACTTTAATAGACACATACAGCAGTATATCAACCCTAGATCGATCAAGTACATTTTGCACCTCCTTACCTTGCATTCACATAGATTTCAAATTCAAAGACACTGCTTATACAGTTGCAAGTTAGGCTACTGCAAAAATATTTGAATTGCTCTGAAGGCCAAATTCGATTGAAAATGGCTAAGTTTTGCGATAAGCGTGACAGGCTTACAATGTGCAGAATGTTTCCATTACATTACATTGTCGTGTAGTATTCCAGTTGCTCATTCACGCGTAGCTCTTGTACATTTCTGCTAAATATTGGTATTGAATGCGCAACTGTTTTGTGCCGTGTTGGAAAATATCAATTTTTGTGCAAAAGCACTATTTTTTGCGAGGCACACATTTTGCAGGGGATTATACATTGCTTTGAATATCTGGGCCCATATCTCTTATATGAGTGTTAGTAATATAACTTTGAAAGCTTAGGAAAAATTGCTTTAATACACTTGACAATGCTTTTGCAATGCTGTCCCCTGTATATGTTTCAGTTTTTAAGAGCGGACCAGTTCGATTGTTTAATTCATCGTTCTTTTTATTCCAGTACTTTATTAAGAATGTTGTCCTGCTGTAGTTACTTTGCAGGGTAAACTGACTCGGACTGTCTCTTGGGATTTGCTGACTCAAATTGATCAAGTTGAAACAGTGCTGGAAGCTGGTATGTGTGTGTCCTTACTTCTTTATAAGAACTAATTCACACAGTTAGTGTTTGGAATGGCTGTTTAAAATAGTCTTAAGGAATACGGTAGAAAGTTTTCATTAATAATTCTAAGACTGTGAATTTAGTCAAGGGACTAATCTGTATGAAGAAGGGACTAATATTGTCAATGGCATTAATGATCAGAGATTATTTTTCACACAGACACTTCCGGTATTTGAGTATGATAATTCCTCAGGAAATGAATAATTAGTAGAGACTCCCTATGGTTAAGTCTGAAATTTGATTGGCATTATATTAAGCTAACATATTGCAATGAATCTCATAAACCTTAACACAATCTGTTATTTACCTAAAAAGTTTTAATACTTGCTCTATAAATATTAATTTGATATAAAAAATCCAATTCGTAAAAATAACAGGGATTTCTGAGAATCTTACCTTATATATAAAAAAGTGTAGTGGAAAATGGTTAAACAGCATCATTATATTTTAAGCATTGGTAAACTATAGGCTGGATAATACAGAACAAGCATAATACTGACAATTATATTCCTAGGCTGAAAAAATACATTTGGCTGTTTTACTGGATGGTGTAGTTTCATTTGAATTTGTAAACGCTTCTCCCAGTAAAATAAATAAATAAATAAATAAACATATTTTTGGCATAAGATTTGAAATAAACAGTTGTTCATCTCTTACCAAAGGACACTTTAGGGGCTTACATGAATTCAGAAAGAAGGAAAAGAAAGAAAAAACTAAAAATAAAAGATCAAAAAGCTTCTCCCGATGCCTAAGAGAAAAAAGGATCTTAATCCCACATTCCTCTGCTCTGTTGAGTCTTTAGAAACCCACTTTGACTGGAAACCTATTGAAATCATAAAAGGCCTGCAAGTATAGAACTAAAAGTTCTATATAAGGGGCAAAATAAGTACTGAGTTTTCCCTTGTGAGTGACTCATTCCAGATTTACATCTGCAATGAACACTGTGATCCAGTTCTTCAAAATAAGAATTTTGATTAAGACTGTGGTATATTCAAAATGGGACTAATTAAAAATGTGTCTCAAAATACTCACAGTGTTGACCTGCTTTAAAAAAAAACACCTTATTTTGCAACCTAGTTCTTATTTTGCCAGTTTTAATATCACAGTGGAAGTATCTAAAACAATAAGCAGTGTTATGTACTGTGTTTACTGTATATGGTTTCTAAAAGGGTAGCTGAGATAAACAACAGACACACACAATAATGACAGTGATGGTTAGCAGCTGGCTTGGCATAGCGTTCTCATTCACATTCGACCAATTTTACTATAAATGTGTCTTATTCATTCTCTCTCACACCATAGCATCTCTTAAATGATGAAGCTTGTAAATTTAGCAGTCATGAAAGGGCACTGGGACTGGTTACAGGAGTCATGAGCTTCTCCTTACAACCCAGTGTGTGCAACTTCATACTGATTTGACTCTTATGGCATCACAGCATTCAGGTTTTTTTAATAGTACAAATATAGATTTCTACGTTTGGAATCTGTACAGTGTTGAACGAATGAGATTAAGGTGTTCCCGTGTACTTCACCCAGCTACTCAGAACCTGTTTAATAATAAATCTTGAAAGCAATAACAATATTCTTGCTCTTCTTTAATTTTGCCATATGGTGTGTAGCTGGAGCTTATCTGTGCCCCTTGCTTGTTATCATTACTGAAAGCAGCAGGGAGAGAATGGCAATGCCTGATCCAGCTGGGCTCGGAGGTGTTAGCTCTCCCTGTACCAGCCGCTCGGAAGTGCTACATTTTCCATATGCTCAAAGCCAATGCTACCTTATCGGTATATGTATACAGAAACTACAGCAAAATACTGGACTTTTCTATTCATTTGTTGCAAAAAAAACAAAAAAAACAATTATACATTGTTAAAATTGTAAGGTAATTTGGCATGAAAGGCATAATAAAACACTGGCAAGCACATCTTTTGGATTTATCAAGGGTTTTACCTTGCTTCACTGCCTATACTCTTATTTTACTATGCTTTACTACACTTTACAATGTCTTTACCATGCTATACCACAGTAACCTTATGTAGCAAAACTGATTGTCCACGCCATTCAAGTATATAAATATAGTACTGGCTCTTCATGGTTTTTAATCTTGTAATAACACAATGTTTAACCCTTAGTTTAACTTATTCGTATTTAGCCACTCCCCTCTGATTTCCTCAATTCTGTCTTAGTTGCTGACAGTGGCATCCAGGCTTCAAGGAAATCTACAGGTCAATTCAAAGCACAGGCTGTCGTAAGCAAACAAACTTGGTTTCCTGTTGTCCAAAACGTTGCTTCCGGGGGGACTCTAGCAATAATGGAACCTATTCCCCAGTGAAATGTAATAATGTAATAAGGACTGGCATTCTGTTCATGAAACCCATTCTTGATTATTTGATTATTCAATGAAACCGGCATAAAGCTGTGATCACAACAGATCAACTAGATAAACGACTGTTTCCTTCAAATGTAAATGATCGCTATAGCTGGCTTTATCTCAGTGATTAGAGTACTGACTGTTGACCCCTGACTGGCTTTTGGGTGAAAGATTTAAACTGCTTTTTCACAGCAGGGTTGAGAGCTGTCAAGAAAGGTAATTACTAAGGTTAAAACACGTGTTACATGTTTTGCTTGACAGCTATGCTTAATACTGCCTTTTCCATTATCTACATTAAAACCACTTTATAACAATATTTGTAAATCATCAAAGAAATGGACTGCCGCTTTAAAATGATCTATATTTGGCATGTCACGTAATCCTAATTCACCCTTCTGGCTTTATGGATTAAATTAGGTGCAGCACTGTTGGTACTTATAATAATTAAAAGTCAAGCCTTTAAAAGGTCTGGTTACAACAGTTCACAGTTCTAAGAATTTAAAATACATCCTCATAAGACTTATTACATTATGTGGGTTATTATTATAATTTTAGAGGGTAATATGTTTTGTAATTGTATAGGCTTTTAATGAAAGCAGTCCCAAAAGAAAATCATATAGACTTTTTTTTTTTTCTTATTCATCAACCAACCAAGAGCTTTGGTGTATAGGTAACATTTTCCTACAGTAACTACTGCTGTTTTCATGGTAACTTGTTTTATTGAATATTTCCCCCGAGAACCACCAGGTGGGATCAGAGCAAGGTTCTTAAAGGAATAAAATATAAATCTGTACTCAGAACATCTTTGATGCAGTTTGCACAATTTTTTTATGGAAGTAAAATAAAACTGTTGGTTTCATAAAACAAGCAACAAGATTAAATGGGCACTTCTAGCACAGGTCTTCAGAAAGTGCAGTGCAGAAATAAGCCACATCCCTGTATTCATTCTCTAGAGCAGGGGTAGGCAATTGCAGTCCTGAAGGGCCGGTGTCCCTCCTGGAACAAACACCAGGAGGGACGGTGGCCCTTAAGGACCAGAATTGCCTAGTCCTGCTCTAGAAGTTAGTGGTGTAACAAAAACACAATGTGAAATAAATATCGGTCTCAGGGGTGTGTTCATTGTAATGATAGTTTGTCTGGTCTCCTTAATTGACTTGACAGACCGGGAGTTCTGGCATACAAATCATATCCTGCTATGCTATAATAAAAACAGTATTGTCTTGATTAACAAACACAAATATTGTTCTTGCATTTAAAAAAAAAAAAAAAAAAAAAAAAGCATGAAGGAAACTACACAGTGCATGTCCAGTGCCTTAATGGCAGGAAACATTTAGAAAAAATAACAATAATACTTAGGCTGCAGTATGCCACTGTACTACATAATGTGTCAAGCATACATTTAGCAATACTGCATTATACTGTCATTGTACTAAATTGTGTAGGAATATTGTAGCAAAAGGAATTATATTGTACAAAGGTTGGGTTCCTCAGCATTAACTGTTGACCTTGCTAAGAATGACATTTCCCTTAGAAAAGTATTGTTTTTTTCTCCATGAAATATAGATTGTTAAGGCTCCAGCACTGACGCACTTAAAGCTTCCTTAAGTAATGTAAGAGTGCAAAGATAGAAGTCTCAAAAGAAGTGTCATTTTTACACAGCTCCCTTTATAGTGGTTTTTCTCAGATTACATTCACTGTCTATTTTAACCAATGCACTACCTCTGTGATTAAACTAACAATAGAGTTAAATTCCTATTATTAGCTGTCTCTGGACTCGTGGGCCACATGCAGCTCCGGCCTCCCACCCCTGCAACTCTCCGAACAAAAAAAGGGGTCTGGAGTCTGGAAGCTGTAGCTCAGCAAAGACATGACATCATCCTTCTCACCTTTGACCCTGGCTGTTCTTGCAGATACATTATCAGGAAATACATCCCATCAAAGGGTTCCATCTGGTGGTTAAACAGACCCTGCTGTACTGTAAGTAGATCTAAGGAGTGTGCAGATAATTAACAGACTAGAGCTTATCAAGGTGCTTGTCAGGTCCTTTTCATGTCTGCTTAATAACTGTCCCCTTATTTGTTTTTTAGCACATTTCCATCTGTGGCAACAGCTGAGTGTCTGTGGAATGTTGGCTTGAATGTTAGCAAGCAACTTTCATATTTATTTTACAATCCTAGAAGTCTATTGGTTTTAAAAAGTGGTAATAGTTTTGATAACAAGGACAGATTGAATGACATTCTCGAATGTCGGCATTCTGTATACTGCAGGCCTTGCTTTACCAGGATTAAAAAAAATAATAATTATATGATTAGTATGTGGCTGGTATTACATTACATGGCACTGTTATCCTCATCGTGACTGTAAAGGAATTGCACTGTAACTTATCTGTTTGTCACTTCCATTAGCTACTTACTCAAATGTGCAATTTTGAAAGAAACACATGTTACAGCAAACATGTACTTTCATTCTAAATCTGGTACTACATTAGGTGTAAGAAAGCTCTCAGGCGCCATGCGTTACTCTCAGGAAATGCATTACACTTGCACTTCCTAGATCACCTCAGCAAGCTTTTTAGGTCAAAGCATGTCAGTCGATAGGGGAAGAATCAGGCTGTTTAAGAAAATGTTCAAGGGGTGGGGATCATTTCACTCTCCAGGTAATCTCGCTATCTGAAAGCATGACTAACAAACAGAGAATTCTTTAACTTAGTGTAGTTCCAGGTGTCAGGTTTAAAAAAAAAAAAAACATGTTTACTGCTGTATATTACATGCAAGCTGTAATGGGTCTCCTCCTATGGGGTGGTGAGTTAATAATACTGACATCAGCATACGACACATCATTGCCTCTCGACACAGAGCTTGCTTTTTAGTTGAATGTGATGTTGGTCTCCAATTCATTACAAAGCCTTCTTGAAACCTTCCTATCGAGCTTGTATCATGTGTTTCTTTCAAAACTGCACAAGTGAGGTCTATATAAGGAATGGAAGTGCACAGCAGGTACGGTTAGTTATTTGTCAGCTATAATCACTTTAAGAAGTACTAACAAACACACACTGTGATAAAGATCAATGCAATTCTGTGTTCTGCTACACGAACATTACCCTAGACATTAATATTAACATCTTCATCAGTTTTTTTTTTTATTTATTTTTTTAAGCCTATTTTTTTTAGCGCTAAATGTTTTTTGAGAAACTATAATTAATACAATGCTGCTACAATGCTGACAATGCAAACAAGTTCTACATTGCATTTTTTAAATATCTTTTCCTACCCCTAATTAGCACCAGCGATATTATTACTAGTTCCCCCTTTTCTGTTGAAGAGCATTTGGTTGCTTGCGTGTGCACGTATTTAAAGACAGCACAATAGAAGCTGACATTGCAGTTGCATTTCTACAGTATGATTTCCTGTGCTCAGCTTCATTAAAGTTATTAATTCGAACTTTAAGACATGGAGCATTATAGATGCGGGTGGCTTCACATTATTAAGGAGAAGATTCAAGCTAAACTTCTTATGGACCTATTGAGTCAAAATCCATGATGCAGCCAGAACTCATCGCTGCTTTTGCAAATGTAGAAAATGTAGATACGTTCTTTAAATGAAACAACTACAGTAGCGTGCATTCAGTATCAGCAATTGCCTTTGCATTCCCATTACTGTGTTTTATTTGAATGTAAATGAATTAAACAGCCTGATATGTGACTACAGGGATGGAAGCATGCTGCTGTTTGTGCCAATTATTTTAGCTGGCGATTGTAATGAAGTGACTGTGCTGACATCTTGTGGCAAAGTATGGTATTTATTATGAAAGTGCCAAGTAACAATGGGTTTAAAGACACTTAAATACATTGGTATGTACATGGGTGTATAATAACTGATTGATGCTGCAGTGTTTTTCCTCTATAGTTTTTAAGAAGGAATCATCCACAGTTTATAGCTGGTGAGGTCAGGCTTTCCAGTGTATCCATAGTTGTTGGGCACCTTTTATGTCTGCAAACCATAATAAAAAAAACACAGAATGTTAAATTGAGTTCTAATCGGTTCCACAGTCATTTTGCTGCACTTTTCAGGTTAAATATTCAAAATTTGTGCCATTTGCTGCTGGTCATTAACTCATTAAAATAGAATCCTGCCCCAAGCGATTATGGTATATTGAGAGGTATGTATATTAACCATACAGACTCTTATGAACACATTCCTGTGTGCATCATACCTGTATTGGTACTTGAGGTGATCACACAACTTATACATTTGAGTGGACAATTTACATCCTCCTCTGATACCTGTTTAGGCATTATTTTTATAAAGAATTGGAGTATTTAGACTATTAATGTGCACATGTTGTTTGGAATATACTGATATAATAATGGTTGCTGTTGTCATATCAATAACTGGAGCATTCACTGCAATAACGGTTTCTTTAATTTAATTAGGCAGCTGAAAATTAGAAAGGGTGATATTTCACCCATAAATACATGAATTGCTGGTTTTATGTGGAGTGGTGCAGAGCGGTATTTTGTTATGTCATCGTGGTCAATGCACTGATTGTTATGTTGGTGCTTGGTGTTGGAGGCACAGTAGATGGCAGCTGCATGCTGCATTCTTTCCTGCTTTTGAATAGGATGACTGCTCTGTCAGTGTTAGGGATGGCTGGGCAGAGCTGTCAATGGCAGCGCTGGCACCGGCAGCTGCCAATAAGAAATGCCTTGTGCCACAAGAAAGATCTCTCACTTAAGCATGAAGAAAGGGAGCTTTTTACAGAGGAGGATTGACCTCACATATAAAAGCACTGTAAAGAGATGGCTTAATTGAGCTCTGCTCTGCAAAACTTTTTTGGCTTTGGATCACAGCTTCTAAAGTAACACGTATAACAGTGACTTTGTGCAAGGACTAGGCAAAAGGTTGCAACCACTGTTTTGTTATGCAGTAGGGAGCCTTTACCCTGATGTTCAGTGCATGGTTACTTTCTCTGACAAACATCTGCTTTCTCAATAACAAGCCTTCTGTAAATATAGCACAAAACGCTAAAGGAATGTTTACGGTTTCATACGTTTCTAAAATCTAAATGTCATCAAATGTTTGTTACATCCTTTATGCCCTACCCCCTCCCAGTTTAATCCTGATGCCATTCATCTCTGCCCTGGAAATGTAATACATTATTTAAAGGTTCTCTCCCAGATTTAAGTTGTTGTTTTCTTGTAATTAACTGAAGCCCATCAATTATTCATTTTTTAAACATAAAATGAATAAATAAAATATTGCGGGCACAGATATATATGTGTGTGTCTAAATGTATAATGTATGTAAGAGTAGATTTATTTGATGATGGTCACGGTGTTGTATATGTGTGCTATAACTGTCAATCTATTCTAGTCTTTTCTATAATAGAGATTTTCTGCCTCAGCACCTGTAGTGGATGACAGAAATCTTATTCTGTACCCTCTGTACTGCGCAGGGTCATTTATTTGTGCAACCCTTTGTCTGTACGTTGTTCAACAAACTGACAAAAAAGCCACCTCTTTAGAGAATTGATAGATCATTTATTTTCACCAGTAGCTCTCCTAGAAATCCATACTCATCTAAAAAGACCCTTATATAGGTTTTAACCCTAGGATGCAGCCCTAAAATACTCTACACTGTTCCAGTGGTCAGGTCTGGAAGACCTGTACAAGAAACAATGTATATTTGCTCAAAAAAATGACTTATTGATCTCTTTATTTAATATAATGTTAAATGTCTTGTATAAGGTCATGCAAAAGCCTGAATAATGTATGTATACCAAAGAGATTTATGAACAAAGTATAACAAGAAAAAATAAATACAATACAAATGCTCTAAACTGTGTAATGGTGCGCATTGTTTCTTCCTCTTTTATTGTTATGTAATAAAGAAACTAAACGACCCAAGAAGCGTTCTTCACTGCAGGCAGTCGCCACACAGAATGTGGCTGTGCTCCTTGCACACACAGCGTTCACATTTGATGTATTTCATGGAGTTTTCGCGGCCCTTCTTCATAGGGCAATAATGAGATATTTTCTTCTTTGGTTGACCCTACTCTTGGCTATGTGCCGCGTGTTCTTGCATTGCTACACCACACTTCTCCAATGAGGCGACAATGACTTTAGGAAGCCGGGGACTGCCTTCCAACCTGCTTCTCATGAGTGCTGTGACCATTTCCCTTACAAGTCCTTGTAGGAACAAGCGTCACATGTGCGTCAGCCTTTCTCTGTATTCTGGATGCTGTGATTTGAACATCGAGTAAGCATTGAGGCTATATCCAGAACATTGTAGCACAGGAACATAGGCCACCTTCTGGGTTGTCGCTTCCATGAATATGTACAAACCATCTGGTCCATCAGGTTGGCACCACTCTCTTCCCTGTTGTAATAGTTTTTTTTTTTTTAAATGTGATTTTTATTGATTTCCATTATATACAGATAACAAATTCAATATACAACACTGCTACAAATTGATCCATTTAACCACAGCCATTGTAATACTTAATGACATCTGTTTTCTTTTTCTGGCTCTCATCATCCACTGACTTGTCGTGATGCATTGCGCTCAATAAAATGACAGCCTTGCCGAATTTAGTACTGTGAACTCGACTCTTAGAAGTCTTCATCACAGCAGGGATGTCTGGCTTGAGGTTCTCTACAAGAAGTGTCAGTCCTTTCTCGAGCAGTGCTTCAGCGAGGGGCATGCTTGTGAAGAAATGATCTGTTTTAATGTTGTGACTGGTATTTCTGAATTGACTGCACAGTTGCAGTACGATGGTCGATCTTCTTCACCAGGCTGTTTTCCAGTGCAGACAATCCCATCTCGAACATAGAATTTTAATGGAGAACAAACCTTTTATGGCAGTTAGCAAGAAATAGTTCCTTTATGAATCTGAAAGCTGAAGTCTCTTGCTTTCAAACCTCAGAAAAAGATATCTTCAAAACTTTCAACAGACATTGTGGCTTGAATCATTAGGTTTGAGAGTTGATCTCCAAAGAGCTCCCGAGTGCAAATGTCACAGTTTTTTTTTTTCACATCCTGCTAAAAGGGTCAGGCCCAGAAAAGCTAGAAGCTTGTTTTTAGATACATCCTTTCTATCTTCTTACTTGCTGCTGTTCTTTGTCCTTCAAGGTTTGTACAAACAGATCCCAGGCATCTTTGTGCTGAGAGAGTCATAGTGTTTAATGACAAGGAAAGCAGAGGTGGAAATTATAGTCAAGACAAGCAAGACAACAGTAAAATAATTAGGGTCTGCTGGACCCCATAACTGGGCAATCAGAGTAGTAATAAGAATGTAGCTTTTTCTCCTATTCAATTTTTTTTTTAAACTATTCTACAGAAACATTTGTCACTAAATTGTAAAAGTATTAGAAGGAGGTTCATGGCAAAATATGTATCTATAACGAAATGATTGAACTACAAAAATCATGGAAAATATATACAAAAATCACTACAACAATCAGGGCTGCATCCTAGGGTTAAAATAGTGAAAGCAAGGCAAACTGTATCAGTGGCAGCATATTAAAGCATAGGCAAGCATTGTAAAGAAGAGTGAGGTATGGTAAAGAATATTAATAAACATGGCAAAGCAGGGTAAATTACAGTAAATACACAGTATAACTATATGAAATCATGGTAAAACTGCAGAAATACTGTGCAAAAGTACACTTTTATAAGGGGAGTCAGATGTACTGTTTGTACACAAGATCTTGGTTTATTGAGCTATACAGTAGCTTTATTAAGATACACCACAGTTGTCTGCTACATTTATCTATTTATAATAATAGGATATTGCTGTACAGTATAAATGCTGTTTTATGGCACTCAATCATTTGGGCAAATCTGTATAGATAATTACATATATTCCTAAACCACAGCGCTTCAGTAAAATCTCCTCAGTATGAATGGAATGCATAATATGTGTGTTGTAGTTTGAAGAGTACAGTCCACAGAAATATTTCTGCTAAAGAGAGGCATATGGTTAAAATAAGCCACATACTGTATTGCAATAACAGTGTGGCATTTCCATTTATGAACTTTAAAATGATTTCACTTTGGAATGATGGGTGCACATAAACCGCAATACCTATTATTAATCCCCTTGCAGTCCTCAAAAACTACCAAAGCGAACATCACTTGATAATTATTCATGAACATCGGCATGGAAAGAGTAGGTGATAATAATATATGCAGGACTGCAAAAGTATTTTTTTGTAAAGGACTACTCAGGGCGCCATGGTGATGTTTGGAAGTGTCTCTTTGGCAATGGGTCAGTGAAATCAACATTTTGGTAATGTTTCGCTGACTGGTGAGGTATAGTGTTAAATACTATTGCAATAGCCTACTTTAAACCATTTAGAACAAACACTGCCATCCATCATCCACCTGTGACGTGATGTGATGTGAATTCTGATCTACAACATTAGCAAGGCCAAGAATCACAGAGCCACAGATAGATCTTACAAGTATAATCCTTTGTTCCATAAATAATATTTTTTTTGGTCACTGAAAATCATGTTGTGTGAAAGACTTTCTTATTGAGGTATTTCAAGTATGCAGGGTGTTCCTCCCTCTAAAGCATGCACATCTGCAGCACCAGCAGCCCATTCCAGTAATATTCCCTATTCCATACTCAGAGGTTTTACATCAGCTCTGTTTTGAGGTTGTTTGCGTTGTTGATATTTAGCCTACCTGTTACTGGCTCACTGGTGTGACTCTTATTGTGAGGATTTACCCAGAATCCCACATTGATTCGCTCAATATAACAATTAGTCAGTTTAATACTAATGCGTACATGCAATACATAATGATCAATTCCAGGGATGACAGACTGTGCAGTCCTCATTCCTCTGGTCCAACAAATACACTCTATACAAGCCTTTTTATACCCGACCTGTGGTGACATCATTCTTTCACAATTCCTTCTTTTATAACTGTTTTCAATATAACTTGGCACCCTCTTGGTCCTTCCAATAAACACACAATTCATTTTGTAACTTTTTTTCCCCCATTACAGCTGTGGTACCCTCTTGGACATTTCTAATAACAATGCATGCATCTGACACACACGCACACACCCTGCTAATAAGATATATCACTGCAAGAGATTACAACACACAGCCATCCTCCATATGTCATAGCCTAATAAGGAACATCTTATCAGTAACTTCCACAAGCTGGCCTTTACATTGAGAACTTACACAATTCAAATAGAAGGTAAAGAACATACAGACAAAGCATAACAACATATAAAATAGGAAAATATTACAAAACAACACATTTTTTTTCTGTTAACATAACCCAAGGCCTACAGATTAGAGTACAGTTCTGTTTGTTCTCTGTCTGCTGTGTGTTTTGGGTCTATAACATACTTTATGGAATTCATATTTGTACTTTGAACCGACTACATTTTATAGAGGGGGAAGGCCTGCTGTGAAGAAGCATTGATTTAACAAAGTACTCAAGTATCTTTGGCCTGTGTATAGTGCAATTACCTCAGACTCTGTATCGTGTCATGGGTTAGATGCCTTCTCTCAAATCAGAAGATTGAAGGCTGTATTTTTTATTAGAATTGAAATGGCAGTTTATTTTAAGTGGACCGCAGATTGGGTCTAGGGGTATAAATAAACAAAAGGTTTACTTTTATTGTTATCGCTAGTAATTAGGAATATAGTAATAAGTACATAACTGGCCAAAAACATATGACGTGTACAGAATAAGCCATGTCATACGCACAAAGAGCATGAACACTAGGGGGCGACCGAACACATGTCTCTGAAAGTTCCTTGGTCGGTGTGTTTAATATACAACGACAGCTACGTTTTATAGTTTAGCTACATTATTTATTTTTTTCTATGGAATTCTCCATTCAGCTGGAAAATCTTTGCTGCAAGGTAAAGATTTTATAAAAATTATACAAAAATGTCAGCTGCCAGCAATCAGACCACTGCTAAACCCGTCCATTGACATGTTGCCTGCATCTTTTCCTGAATCATTTCAGTAACGCTTATCAGCAAGGTAGTGCTAAAAACCAGGATTCAATATAAGTACACCCCTCCTCTCTACTTTGGTTGAATTTGTTTTTGAATAATTCACATGCCTCTTCTCATCGTAAAATGTTTTTTTTTTATTATTGTAGGTTTACGTGTAAGCTACGCATACGTCCACAAGATGGCACACTTTCCCCTAACAATTCTGTTGCATAACCGAAAACCTTCTCAAAAGAAACTCCACTAAACTTTTCAATATGCTGTTAACTTTTGGAGACGGGTTTTCAAACTTTTGTTAACTATTATTTTATTTCTTGCTATTCTTTTTTTTTTGCTTTTCTTTAATCACTTCTTCTTTTAATGTACGTGATATGTATTGCGTCACTTAATGTGGCTGGCTACTGTTTCTACTAGGGTTTCGCGTCTCCTCCCCCTAATCCCGACCGCATTCAGAGAACTTTGCTATCTCAGGGTGCATTAGGAAAGGTAACACAGCTTCAGTTTCGTTTAGATAATTAATCGGATTTTTAAAATTATTATTGTTACTCTAATCGCATACACACAGACACACATACAGTGCAGGGATGGATGTATCGACAGAGAAGTACAAGAAATGACGTGTTGTAAAACAAAACAAGTGGGAATGATACCGGTAAGTACAGCAATGCTTTTGGATGACTCTTAATTTGCAACCTAAATAGTTGTTAAAAAGAAACAAACTGCTGGTATGTTTCCATATGATAACAGACAAGCCAGTTTGAATGAATAACTGAAGTTTGCATAGGGTTGTGTGGTTTGCAGTGTCTGTGTTCTCTGTACCGGCGTAAGGACATATTTTAACTTCGCTGATATTGCGTAGTAACATGGGTATTGATATGAATTTAAACCAAGGTTAGAAGCTAAAATCTTGCATTTTGCACTTTGCTGCGTGTTTTGTTTGACCAGCGTGTATAAAAGATCTTAAATATGCCCTTATTGTGATATCGCAGAGAATCTTGAAGATTCAAAAGGTTGGTATAATCTTCGCCAACAGTAGACTAAAATGAATCGTATTTAAATCTGTACAACTACACAATCCCGTTTATGGTTAAAATTGTAAAATAAATAACTATATATATATATATATATATATATATATATATATATATATATATATATTATTGGAATATTTTGAGAAAGACAGTATGTATATTAATGTGTGATATTTTCTTTACCTAGTTTCACCAGTAACCAGTGGACTTTTAATTCACTATGTGTCTTTCTCTGCTAACCACTAAGAAAATACATTATGGAAAGGGGGAATGATGTGGATGTATCCAACAGTAACATCATGCCTCTTTGGAAAAGAAGATCTGCAAACTATGCTGGCTCAAGAGATCCCAGTAAACCTAAAGCCAGGCCCCTCAGTTACCAGATCGACGGGGTCATGATGACTGATTTCCCCGTAGAGGATAAATGTGCCTTTACCTTGACGCAACCAGCAGAAAAGATAGTCACCTCCCCGGGGGGTACAACGGTTCTGAAGCATGTAATGGACAAGCCCACCCGGGCAGCTCGTGTGGTTCGCAGCATAAGCATTGGGCGTTTATCCAATGGAAAGCTTTCTTTCACTAAGCGGAAATCACGGGACCACAAACAAGTGGATAACCAACCGCCACAGACTTTGGAAATTAATAAAAACAGTGACATCAGGTCTTCCTCTAATGAGAAAACTCCGTCCCCAGATAACAAAAGAGATTTGCAGAGAAGGATCTCCATCCCCCCGACGACCCTGACTAAAGAAAGTGACCAGATTGTTTTTAGCTCAGGTCCAGGAGACTTGCCTGCAAGGACAGCACACACACCTTCCAATAATAATGACATTGCATTCCAGCAGGCACCTCAGTTTCTTGAAAACGTAGGGAAAACTTCAGCGTCTTCCCTGGTTGAAAAAGTGGTACTCCAAAGACAGCTCTCCACTACCTCACAGAGCTCAGACAAAACCCCATCAGTAATATTAAGCACCAACAGCCCTGCAGCTTTAAAGATGGGAATGCAGCAGCTCATACCTAAAGCACTGGCTTCAAAAGTGATCAAGAGCAACCAGAATCTCGTAGACCCCAATAAGAGAACTCAGCGTTCCCGCAGCATGGTCGAGA
This sequence comes from Acipenser ruthenus, assembly GCF_902713425.1. NCBI lineage: Eukaryota > Metazoa > Chordata > Actinopteri > Acipenseriformes > Acipenseridae > Acipenser > Acipenser ruthenus. Next base: position 6,583,896 of record NC_081200.1, on the reverse strand, counting down.
CCAGCAGCAGCTCTTTTTTCCCTTTGGGAGATGATGAACGGGAGACAGACTCAGAGTTAGACAGCCCTGGGACCCTGAAGCGAGGGCTGAGGACCACTTCCTACCGAAGAGCAGTTGTCAGCGGGATCGACTTCCACGCTGCTTCCCCTAATGGGAAAAAGGGAAAGAGACTGTCGCATCCCATCCTGAGGTCTGTGGAGGAGGACAAGGAGAAAGGTTCCAGTTTGGGAAGGAGCAAAGTAAGATATCACCTTGATATGAATGTTTAAGAGATAGCCAGTGCAAAACCAGTTTGACTGAATTTGCACCAGATAGTGATGGTTTTTATAATAGAAATAGCCTGGGATAAAGATTCAACTGAGCTGTCTTGCTCTGTGTATAATTCAAGTTCAAGTGCAGACTAATTAGTATTGGAAGTAATTCAAAATTATTAGTCAACCTTAAATTTAGCACTTTACAAATTAGATAAGTACAGGGTCCCAGTACCACAGGTTCTTTGGAACACAGTCAAACATTTCTTCTCCTAACAGTTTGAATGCTTGCATTTATGTTTTTCCTCGATTCAGTTGCTGTGGGCATGCTTTATAGCAGAACTGTGCTTTGTCCAGCCTGTTGAATACCTTTGAAAATAGTACAGTAAATGCTACATGATACATTTCCTTTGATATTGGTATTTCAGTTCATATTTAAACTGAACTAGGTGAATTTAATTGCTGTCGACGGATCTGGCGACATCTGTTGACATACTGGTAAGTGTGAAAACTAGGACCAAACTGTGACTAGCAAATGGGCAGTAAGCCTGGATTCTGAGGTGCCAAGGTCCTGTTAATAGAACCACTAAACTGAAGTAAAGCTAACTCAAACGCTCACAATAAACTGAGAATTGCAGAAGTCATGTTGCCTTTGAGAATGACCGTTTACATGTGTAACTCCTGATTTATTTTGTTTTGTCTTGTTTCATAAATTAAAAGAAGAAGGGATTACCTGCGCAGGGAACTTTCGATAGTGAAGGTACGTGATGCCACGACTCTGTTTGACATGATGATACATCCATCATACCTAACATAAATGTTTATCATTACACCCCTTCCTGTGATTAATGAACCAGAGATGCTTGGAGCATCCATCTCCTCGGAACTATTTAACTCTTCATGTTAATGTATCAAAAGCAGAAACAGACACCCTTGGATTATACTGTTCAGTATAAAAATATGGCCTCAAATTGTACATTTTAAATGCTAAAGAATTCTCATTGGAGGGCACACACAGTTCAAGGTTATGCTATTCAGGGTTATGTGATAGGAACAAATTGTGATAGTTACTACAATGTAAGTTAAGCATATAGGAGGCAGTGTGGTCCAGTGGTTAAAGAAAAGGGCTTGTAACCAGGAGGTCCCCGGTTCAAATCCCACCTCAGCCACTGACTCATTGTGTGACCCTGAGCAAGTCACTTAACCTCCTTGTGCTCCGTCTTTTGGGTGAGATGTAATTGTAAGTGACTCTGCAGCTGATGCATAGTTCACACACCCTAGTCTCTGTAAGTCGCCTCGGATAAAGGCGTCTGCTAAAAAAACAAATAATAATAACAAGCACAAATACAATGAACATAACATTGTTTTGAATACAAAGGCAGTTTGTTACCTCAAGTCTTCTCCCCCCTTGGCTGGGCTAACCAGCTTTTAGCAGGTGTCGTTTTCAGCACTTACTCTAGGCTCCGTGTGTGTGTATATATATATATATATATATATATATATATATATATATATATATATATATATTATTGTTGTTAAAATGGTAATGTTAAAAGACCTAAAAAAATAAAAAATAGCAATACAAAAAACTTTTTTGTCAAACGTACTGTACTGTGGTACGTTTTACTTTTAGCAGTGCATAATTATTTAACAGCCAGGAATACTCTGAATAATACCCATTAGATAAGAAGTGCATTTGCATGTAAAAACACTTTCACTGCCTGTGAATGATGGCAAGCACCCAACAGGAGGTCCCCTTTATATGAAAAAAAAAAAAAAAAAAACCACGTTGGAGATTGTTAACACTTCAGTAGAGAGTGAAAGAGGCTGGTATTGGTTACAACAGAGAATGTAAAGCAAAGCAAAATAGACACGCAAGACTAAAACAAGGAGCATTTGAATAAGAAAATTCACTCTGAGCTTTCTATCCATAAAACCCTGGTTAGGCGTTGAATATATTTTTTATTTTTTATTTAATGAAAATAACTTGTGTGAAATGGTCTGAATTTCCCGTAGTTTATTAATACTTTTAAATTTATTTTAATGAATGCTGATGATGTTAAATAAAAAAAGAACACAATATACACAATCAATATTTATACATGTACTTAATGAAAACTTCGTTTAGTTAAAATGAAGGGTGGCATTCTGTTCGATTTCACACTCATTCTTGGGTAATAGTTCCTCAGTCATCAGTCGTCACAAATGTATTTTTGCAATGTTACAGAAGACGCGGTGCTGTATCAGAACTATAAGGAAAAAGCTCTGCATAACGACTCTGATGAGGATGCTGAACCCAAGGAGCAAAAATCTGACGAAAGGATTGTTGTTCAATACAAGCCATTGCGATCCACTTGGGGTCAGCTGTCTGTGGTAAGTGACTGCAAATACACTGCACGTAATTTATACATGGCTTGTAATATACTTTGCAGATTCTGATTGTACTGTGGTCATTCCCACTTAGGAAACTGATAGCGGCTTTGTGTTTGTGAATGCATTGAGTTCATGTACTTATATATTACCAAGAAAACCCTGTGCTGTGTACGCAGTTGGCAACGTGTCCTCTCACCTTGGAGAGTGGCTACTGAACTATTGAATAGGACACGGTCACTTTACAGTGGACAAGCCTTGTATTTTTAACTTCATGGAAACACAGCTGCATCAGTTGTCTGTGTCCTGACTTATTATTTATAAACATTCAGGATCCACTGTGGCTCAAGTATATACACATTGTTTACAGTTTCTATTCTAAAAATTGAGCAGGAATCTTCCATAATGCTGTTAGCATGCTTTGCTAGTTATCTATTTATTAGGAAGGGAGAATTGGGTTTCAAACTAACTCCAAAGAGATTATGTTTACTAGCTTTACAGATATTCTATCTTGAGACAGTGAGCGACAGAAGTGCTTCATCACCTTCCCGTTAAAATAAAGAAGTGCAACACTTTAGGAACAAGTTTGCATATAAAAACATAGAAACAATCGGAAATCAGACACATCACAATCAGCAAATGTGTATATTAGCCATTCTCCTCTGTGTACATTTGTGAAAGGGCTTTATTGAGATTTCATGATGAAATGGGAATTCCACCCACGCTGGCATGAACTGTTCTGGTGTGGGCAATGGCTATCATAGTTTTGCCCCTATACTTTTGATTTACACATCACATGTGGACCTGTTTAAGCAGGCATCTGCTGTAGCATTTGTGGAATGCTCCCAGACGTGTAGATTAGTAGGATCAGCTGATAAACTCTCTGCAGTTCTGTTGGGTTGAAGCTGAAGACTATTAATAGACAGAGCTGTGTTAGTTTACTGTTACTATTTTGCTGTTAGTAAATGTGCCACTTTGGGTGCAGCTGAGGTAAACTGTAGTGTATGAAGACTATCAAAAGCATTCTTTAACCTTACTAAAAATCTGGGTAGAACCCAGATGAGTGGGATAGTCTTATCTTCTAATCTAAACCACATGCTACCCATTTATTTTATATGAAGATTTCAGTTCAGTTTGGTAAGATGCAAAAATAGGGCACGAGGAAGAGGGCTTTCCTTGAGTCGCCAAGTTAAGTTTGTGGTTAAAAAACAAATAAATGTTTGTGTGTGCAGAGAAGCTAAGATCTCGTACCCTATAACACTGCATTGAGAAAATGTATGTCAGTGGCATTGTAATACATTTTCTCAAAGAGGTGCAAGGGGGAGTTCTGGTTGCCGAGGTGACTAGCTTAGGGGCGTGTCTTGATGTCATAGCTAACAAGATATTTTAATAACTCTGTTAAAAACATAAGAAAATGTAGAAACAAGAGCAGGGCATTTGACCCATCTAAGCTCGTCCGGTTCCTGGTAGCTGATTGATCTCAAAACTTAAAGGATCTAAGTGATTCTGCCACTTTCATTCAGTATATTGGTTAAATGTCCAGATTTTATGTAATAATAATGACGTATTTTCATTTTGATGCCTGTTATCTGGTACTGTATTACGTGAAACAAAGCCACGCATTATGGAGATGTTGTGTTTCCTTGGTCATTTCACCGGGAGAGAGACTCCCCCCGCCCTTTCAAAGTGACGCAGCAACAGACAGCAGCACCAGCCCTCTTGCTCCCCAAACCTGCTGGCTGTTTTTACTTTTCCTTAGTCTAAGATCTACAGCCAGGTCTTCCAAAAACTGTGAAAGACTTTTCAAAAAGACAGATGTTTCCACTTCTTGGATAAAGGACTGCACCGGTACATGTATCTGCAGATGATTCTGTCTTAATAATAAACCTGTTTAATTACAGAGACGTATTGACGAATTCAACCTAAAAATCATACACTGAGTAAAATGTGACGGTGTGGATAATGGATGAATATGTGTGTAGGTGTTGAGTGGAATTATGTTTAATATGAAAACGCACTTCAACTTCAGGCTACAGAGCTTTTAGAAATGATCCCTAATAAATTACAGTCCTACATTTTCGAGAAATATATATATATATTTTTAAACGGAGCAAAATGATAAACCTACCGTACTGTAGCGTCTCTAACCTGTCACCCTTACATAATTGTTTAAACTTTAAAACCGCTGCTAGCAAGTATCAAAGCCAATATGAATCATGCTTTGTATTTTTACAGGATGGGGTAGATTAGAGCCAGCTTAATCTTTTTAAGCTCCATATACAAAACATAATCTTTATAATTCGCACACAAAAAAATATATATTTTTACATCAGCTTTTCCTTATACCTATGCTTTTAATAATTTAATCTGCAAATGAAGGACTACCGCTCAAGATTTTCTATTGATATGGATCCTGTTACATCCCGCCTTTTACAAGCCACAGCTGTTTGTACCTCTTATCCATTGTTGTTGCTTACTTTCAGTTAAAAAAAATCTGCAGTGTGGTTGCATTTTGGCATAAAGGATACCAGGTTTTTTAAACCTTTGTTTCCCATGCATTTTCTAAGACCTACAGTTAGAGGTGTTAAATCAAAAATATGTTTTCCATTTGTATTTCAGGTCAGAAAGAGTGGAATATGTCAACAATTAAGCCAGGAAGAGAGAAAGAGACAGGAGGTACTGGAACATTTTATTTTCTTCTTTAGCTGTGCATTTGTGGTCCAGAAGACACGCTGAGTAGTTTTTGAAAGTGTTATTCTTATAAATTCCTTACAGCACACTCCTGCAGATCAACAGCTAAATCCTTATGCTCATGCCCACTTAGCTTTGCATACAGAAACTATGCCAATGGAGTTTTTGCTTTAGGGAGTTTCCTCTAGGGTGAAAACTGTGGTATGTGTGGGCAGACAGAGGGGACATTTTAAACCCTTAACTATACCTTATAATATACCCCACAGTTGTAAAATAACAGTTTAGGTTTTAATTTTTTTGAGGGGTTTTGTAAACAAATGTTTCGCTCCAATTGCTGCTGACGATATGAAAGTACTGTCGATTCTTTTTAAGCTTATCTTAAAAGGTTCTTGCTTATACATTCATCAACAACCAGTTTGTGGTACCTTGAATCAGCTGTCATCATGTCTCAATCATTGTCATGGTTTACCGAGCGTATGTAATTAAAAATACAATGTGTGTTTGTTTTATCGTCATTTCAGACCATTTTTGAAGTGATTTCATCAGAGCACTCCTACCTGCACAGTCTCGAGATTTTGATTCGGTTATTTAAGAACTCCAGTGAACTGAATGAAACGATGACCAAAACTGAAAACCATCACCTCTTCTCCAACATCGCTGATGTCTATGAGGCAAGCAAAAAGTATGTTCTTATTTTTTTTTTTATCTCCAGTCTCTTGTGATTTTAACAAGCCACTGTGTTGTCCACTTCTGAAAATGGGTTTCATGCAAATGTTTTCGGTTTTTTTTTTCTTCTTCTTTTGGTGCGTCAATTGCATGTAGAACTTAAACTTTGAATCCTCCTCAGCCTACAGCCATACTTTACAAAATAACTATAATGTGAATTACTGTCAAATTAGAAAAGAAAATGGAGCAAACTGCAGCAGGCAGTGCAATTATCAGTATTCCCTTACAGTCTAGCAAGAAATTCACTGGCAGAATATATATATATATATATATATAAGAAATCAGTGTGTTGTGTTATTCCTTAGGTCAACGGTTCCCAAAGTGGGGGTCATGACCCAAATATGGGTCGAGGCAAGGTTTCTGATTGGTCGCCAAACAATCTAAAAAAATATGACGTTCAGTGCACACTATTAACTTTTTGTGCTTAGGTTCAAAATAAATATAATTCACATACAAATCATTAGCAGTGATTATGTAAACAATGTATTGTTTTATCACCAGTATTCTCCTTTAAATATGAACCAAAAAATAAAGCATAAGAGGCCATTTTATGAGCGGTTACCTGTGATTTTGAAAACAGTTAAAATGGATGCAAAACGAAAAAATGTCTAATCCTACTTGCAGCTCAAAGAAACAAACAAACAAAACTCGCAATTGCCATCTTATATTAACTTCGTGACGAGGATCCGCACTCGTGTTTATTTGTTGTGAAGAACAGTGGCTCACGAAAGCCTTAAACCATCAGCATCTAGAGATACGGCATCCAGATTCTGTTGGGAAACGACACGAGTTTTACCAGAAGAAAGCTGATCAATTAGCTAAACAGCAAGATTAAAAAATCAGTCACTGTCTCTTAGAAAGAGATGAATGGATCCTACCTGGTTACAATGCATGTTGCAAAATACTAAATAACTGCACAACTGACTGTTGTTGGTATGCATGCAATGCATGATGTTGTATTGAAAATTAAAAGTGGTACTCGGTATGTTGTAACACATTTTTAAATTGATATTGTAACATGGAGGTAAAGGAAGCAATCCAGACAAGTAATGTGGTCTCAAATGTAAGTTTTTTTTTTTTTTTACAAGAACGAGCAGTTTAATAAAATTAATGCAATAAACAATAACGAACAGGATAAATAAAAGGGTTTAATAACAGTCTCTGCGTGTCTGACTCGGTAATTAAAAAAAAAACAACAGATTCTCTCCCACAGCTCTTCACCCAGCCCCCCCTTTTGCCAGGCTTACATTTCACTCAGTTGTGCATGCTCCCACAATCAAATTGGTTAAGTAGTATTGCAGTTAAATAATATTTTGAATAATATTTGGGTCGCCAGTCACAAAGTTTGGGAAACACTGCCTTAGGTAATGATTGTGAAGTACATGTTTTTTGGTTTGAGTACCACAAACTACCATAAATTAATATATCATTAACTTAAAAAGTGAATTTGTTTGACCCTTGGGTCATTAGTTGTCCACAACTTTATGAACTGGAAATTATCTGTATCTGGTATAATATACTGGCCAGTTTAAAGAACGCAAGGCAGCAAATATTTGGATTATTGATATTTTAGAGCTACTTTTGAACACCTTCTGTCAGTCTAAAATAGTGTCTTTGTGTATGCAGTGCTGCAAACTAGAGCCGTGAGATAAGTAACTTGGCAGATTATGAGATGTTATAAATAATAATTGAAATGCAGGCAGACCTCACTGAATACAATAGGAGTGCTTATTGAACCAGCTGCTTTGTTTCAGTGTTATGGCTCCTGTACCGTTTCCCATGTCTCTGGGTGTGTGTGAAACTCCTCTATTGCCTATAGCGTTATTTCTGCATCCTGTCACACAGGAGCTTGGGAAAGCATTAGGACAAATGGTAATTCTGTTGCTTCTAGGGTGTGCAGTTTTAAACACGTTTTTGATTTGTTGGAAATTTCCGTAAATTCCAAGAGAAAATATGATTCCTGTAAGAACAGATTACAATGGTGTGTTCCAACATGTCCAATAGACTTTGGGCAAATCGCAGGGATTGGGAGTATTCAAAAATAAGAAGTGATAGTATATTCCGAAACAATTATCTATGATCTAAGTCGGGTAGTCTGTTTCTCAGGAGGGTTGTATGCATCTACAGTATGTAGCTGTGCTCGTGCTTGTCTCGCTGACTGCATATCTCTGTTTCAGTCCTGAATTGTTTTTGTTGAACTGAAGAAGGAATTCCTTTATTGAGTATACATGAGAACAGGACACTTTTATTTCATTTATTTTTTTGTATATATTTATTCACTACCTCAGACTGGGACCGAGGAGTCCTGCTAGGTTCCAACTTGATTTCCAACAGCATGTGTTAACATATGGCGCTAGACTGAAAGGGTTAAAGAAAAGAGTTTGTTCTTTAAACTCAGCTTTGGATATGTTATTGTGTTGACAGGCTCTTGCAAGAGACTGATGATTCGGATTGTGGGACCAGAATTTCCCTGAACACTGCCAGTTTCATTATTGCAGATGTGCCAAAGTTTTGCTCCTGCAGTATCTCGTACTGATGATGCAAGTTGTCTTGTTGTTCTCTATCGCTGTCTCTGTTGCTTTCATTATCAGTCATGATGATGTGCAGGTTTCCTCAAAACCTTAATGGTAGCTTGTGTCTTTGCTCAAATGAAACGACAACAGTATATAATGTTCTGTGTGCTCCCCATAAAAACATCTGTTTGTATGTTTGAAACGGAAACAAGGCAAGCTATTACATTCAACAGTGTGCATTATTGTGTTGGGATCAGGAGCATTAATTAACCAGTGATACTGTATGAGGGGCATTCTGTGTCTCGCTCTCATTTCGACTCGGGTCCTGCAGTCTGTACATTGTTCACCAACACTAGCTTGAACTAACAAAGGTTGAAGTCTGTGTCAGACAGGGATATGAGGATCACTGTACACCACCAATACATCCAGCAATACATCCAATTGCAATAAAACAGTAAACCACTGAAAATAAACCAATGATTTGACCATAGGAACGGTCACATTCCTAGACCTCAAATATTACATATTGATTCATAATAAATCGTATATATATATATATATATATATATATATATATATATATATATATATATAATATATATATAATGTTTTCATTGGTATTGTCATGAAGTGTTATTTTTATTCACTGGGAATTTTTATTTTCAAATAAAGCACATATCACCCAAAGGCTTGCTTTTAAATTCCTGATGCAAGTCTGGCAATTCAGAATTCAGCAGTTACAATGGGGTGGGAACTCCGCACCCAAAACAAAAACTAAAACGTCCTCAATAGTTCTGATTTTTTATTATCTTATCAGTGTTTTATATGGATTGTATTTGTTTAGTATGCATGTGCAGTTCTGACAGGCTGGTTTCAAAGTTTTATCAGCACAACTTGAACTAAAGGCCTGTTAGCCCTTTGAATTGTTGCAGTGTTTGAATGGCATGGTTACCATGGCAACAGTTACTACAGAGCTCAATACTGGCAATGTTTACACCAACACATTCTGCCTTATCTTTTTTAAGATCGTTTTATTGACTGCATTTGAACTTTCTCTTACAAGAGATTTAAGATGTTCTGTAAAGGTTGCTGAAATCTAAATCCATATGGGGTGTTAGACATTGTCTTAATGAATGCATTGTGCATCCTTCTAAGAATCATTTTTGCGTTTGTGAACTTAAGGTTGAGGAATTTCTCTAAATGGCATAATAACTTTTGTAAAAAAAAAAAAAAAAGTTCATTTAAATCTCTACTTTTAAATAAATGTTATTTTAGTTTAAATTTTGTATTTAGAAAAGTATTTAAAAGTGGTCCAAGGTCTAATTATATATATATATATACATACATATACAGTATTGAAAAAAGTCTGTACAGAGTTATGAGCACTTCTGAATTAGGCAACCTGATCTTACAGTTTACCTGTCCGAGTCCGCAGAGACACACTTGGCCGCACACTCTCAACACATCTTTTTAACTTAAAACATGACCACTGCTATTTGTATCAAAAAAATGTAAAATCAGAAGCCAGGCCTCAAACACGTATGAGAGTCCCCACAAAACACACATTGTTTGAGCAACATAACAGACAGCAGCATTCCAGCCAGGCTTTCAGAGCGCCTCACAGCTCACTGCTGTCAATAGAAAAGGAAAAGATCCAGTGAATCTTTTTTTCCACCTACTGTATGGGGCCTTTGTTCAGCCCAACGGAACACTCGCTGCTCCAGCAGTGAAATGATAGATGGCTTTGAAGGACAAGTGAAACAGTGTAACGGCAGCCAGATTTTTTTTTTTTTTTTTTGATGTATTCTTGTTTCTGGGGTTTTTAGTTACAAACTTCTCTAGAGTTTAATATCGACTTGACAAGAATAGACTGTTCTTCTGATAAGCGTGCATGTTCATCTTTGAGGAATTATACATTATTATGAATGGAATACAAGAAAGAACAGAACCACAGGCAAAAAAAAAAAACAAAAAACAAATCCTTGGCCAAACGAGCAACTTGGAAATCCTCTAAATTGCAGTTCAGCATATACCGTCATGTAACTAGTGCCAGGGGAGAGAAAATATACGAAGCAAGGTTAAAAAAAAACAAAAAAAAAAACTTGTAGCCATAGTATTCTAAGAAGAAAATGTAATATCTGATGTTTTTTGAGACATTTAATAAGAGGTTTCTGTTGTTGAAAGTGGGCAAAGTGAAACTGAAAAATCCATTCTTATCTAACCTACGTAAAGTTTACTTGGGTGTGGCAGAAGTAAACACCTGCAGCTGATCTACAAGCACTTGTCATGTAGTATCTCTGTATTCGCAACCAGCTAGTGTTCTGTAGACTTTTATTGGTTGTGCTCCGTTGAGTTGTTATTGCTCATGACTGTAATTGGACAAAGACACCAAGATGTTATTTCTGCATTTTAGAACATATGTCATGTCTTTAAATCCAAGGTTCACACTTTGTTTGCATAGCTGCATCCTTTTGTGTGCTCACGGCAACTTGTTAAACAGGTTAAGTGTCGTCAGATGAAAGGTCGGGCAGGCATAAGGAAACTGAACAAGGCAACAACTTTGAGTCAAACTTCTGTGAAAGCCAATTTACTGTAGAACACTTGAAAGCAATGCACTGCTCCACAAAACAATGCTGGCAATTCAAGGTTTAATAAGTAAATTAACATGAAACATCCAGTGAGTCAGAGTTTGCACCACAGCGACTTATATTCTGCTATTCTGCTGTGTGTGATATACATAATGTCTGCAGGTGCTTCCATAATGTCTCCATCACCAGGGATGATAGGAATAAGCCTACAAAACCATTGTTGTTTTCAGTTCTGGATGAAATTAAAATACCACAGCAGGGGACATTGTCAGATCTGTCACTATCATTTACGGTGCCTACCTATACAAACTAAACTAATCTTGGACAAATTCATGACGTATTGTGTTTGGCACAATGGAAAGGAGCTTTGAGGTAGTGCTTCTTCTAGTGATTCAGAAACCATGCTGGGGCTTGCAAGAAAGCATGATGTCACATAGTGTGTGAAGAATATTTAAACTTGATTTCTGCAGCTCCAAGGCGAATTCTCCTTCCGTGCTGTGGTAATGTCTCAGCCATGCTCAGGCGTGTAAGATTTGCAAAACCTTCATGTGGTTTTTGGACAGTGGTTTCAGTTATGGTGATGTATGTCACAGTTACAGTCCCTGACATTTACTTTACTCAGCTTGAACCAAATAGATGTGTCATGAGAAACGCTCTGGTCAGATGAACTCTGAATAGTTATGAAGACTGTCCATCAGACAAAATCAGTGTAATAGCTAAATCATGCCAGTTTTCAATGTGTTAGCTTCAAAGAAGTCCAGATCCTTCCCACCCTCCATACCTCCCATGTTGGCTGGCATGCTGCATTGTCAAGCAGTCCATACTGGAACATTTCCAGGCTGGGTAATATCAACCCTATGATGAAGGATACGACTTCCTTTCATGTTTTTCCAGTTGAAAATAACTTTAAACTCCACTTTCTTAACTCAAATAAATAAGCCCTGTTAGAAAATCATTTGTGATGGATATGTATAAAGAGTTTTTGCATGCTGTTTAGCCTAATATTGAGCAAATATTATGGCAAATAGTTCAGTCTCCCAAAGTAAAATGCTTTTTGTTATAATATTTTTTAGATATTTATTGTATGTTTTAATAACGCTGCCTGTGTCTAATCTGGTATTTTGTGTACACTAAAGAGATATTTTAATGACGTGTTTGGTTAAAATACTAATAGTTCTACTGGTCTATCTACTTAAATGTATGGTTATTTTTTACAGATTAAAAGCAATTGGTTGTTCATTGTAAGTTATGTGTGTAGATATGGGAATGGTGCTGTTGGCAGACTTCCCAGGTAAAGATATTTGTGATTCGTGCCTGCAGCTTTGTGCAAACTTAATGACCTCAGAAAGCTTGTTCTGTGCAACCACGTCATTTGATTGCGTTGTTCCTGACAAGTAAAGTTGTTCTTATCTTTTTAAAAAGTATTTGGAGGGAAAGTAATAACTACGCCAAATGAAGACCATAGATATACAGGGCAAATGTTTGTATTCCAAAAACACTTTAAGAAAAAGTCCTATAGAGAGTGTTACGGTGAATTTCTACACAGTAGTACTAATTGCTATATAGTATGCATTGTATATTACTGATAGATCATAGGACTGGCCACATGGTACAGCCTTGAAATTGTGATTTGAATCTCAAGGACCTCGGTGAGACCAAATGTATTAATAAATCCAGTACCTAATCTGGACTCAATGCTTATTAGTTGTAGTTTCTATTTAACCTGTATAGGGAGGAACTGAATATTTCTAAATCGCAACTTGCCTTGTAGATGTCAGAAGTTGTCATTTAGCAACTAAATGGTGTCATGTAAAATGTTGGTAACGGGAAATAAATAATACCAACAAAAATAAAAAATAAAGTAACAATCTTTTCTCATGTGATCAATTCTTGTCACTACAAGTTTGGGATAGTTGCAATCCTCCTCGCAGTCAGTGCCCTCTTACTGAAAGCAATGTGCAGAGGCATCATCGCATGTTCATATTTCAAGGTCAGTGTGTGTGTTTTCTTCCCCCCCCCCCCGTCTTTTTTCTTTTTCTCACACATGAAAATTATGGCTATTGAGTCTCATGAATGAACTGCTGTAAAAACACTGTTTTCTATGTGCATCTCAAAGGCTGTTGTATCTAACAAGTTTTTCAATCCATTTGACATTTGAATTGTTTTCCAATATTGTCAAGAAACAAACCCACTTTTAGCTTTCATTCCGTGTCTCATACAACACTGCTGGGGGTTTAATCTTTAACTCAGTATCAGCAGTATTTATGGTAACGCCCATAAAAACAATGTTCTGGTCCTTTCAGTTTGCTTTGGGTCGTTCTCCTTCTGTGTTACTTGATAAAAGCATGGTTTGTGTGGGTGTTCCTGTAAGTACGGTATATTTATTCATGGTACTTGCCTCATTAAATTGGGCTAGCTTGTTTTAAGGTTGGGCTCATCAAATAAACGCACGCAGAAGAGACTTTCACCAACTGCGGCACTCAATACAAAAGAAATTCCAGCTACCAGCATGTTCCAGTATATCGCATGTTCCAGTATATCGCATGTTCCAGTATATCTCATGTTCCAGTATATTGCATGTTCCAGTATATCGCATGTTCCAGTATATCGCATGCAGGCTCTGGCTGCAGAACAGGTGTCAGGCTTATACTTTACCACAACCCTGTACAGCAGCAATGCAGAGCCATGCACCAGGGGGCTCAATTGTACCAATCAGTAACAGTGACACACGTTATGGTGCAGGGTGGCCAAAGTTGACTCTTCCAGTCCTGGTCTTTGTTCCAACACTATTTTAAATTGTTTATTTGCACCATTTAAACCTCCATCCAAACCTCATTCATTACTTCATTTTACATTGGAATGACCCTCCTGGACTGCAATTGGCCACTCCTTCTGTAATATATGTATTGTTAATTAATCTAGTGCTTGGGTATCTCTATATACATGCAAACACCGCTGGTGATAATGATGCTACATTTAGGTAACTGTGCACACACAAATATGTCACAATGTCTCAAGTATATTCCAGGAGATTATTGATATGCTAAAGAAAATTACTTCCTTGTCTTGTAATTTTTAAATCTTTCTTGCAGTCGATGTAACTGGAAACTTGGTTTGCATGTTGCACTACAGTACGTCCTACAAAGTTCATGGGGTTCAAGGTGGATTTAGTAATATTTAGGTACTGATTTGCTGGTGAAATTATTTTAATCTGCACAGCTCTGTGTTGCTCAGTATTTTGTGATTTCCAGTGTTTCCATAAATGAGTTTGTTATTCCTTATAATGGCTGGCTTTGTGCTGCCAGCTGGTTCAAGTGGCAAAGTTTTTACAGCAACATGTATCCCTGCTTGGGGATGGAAATGAGCCAGGTTTTCTTGCATTGATGGATTACTGCTGTTGTTTAAAAAAAAAAAAAAAACAATCTCGGGATTGAATTTCTTTATTCAGACTAATAACACTGCTAAACTGCATGAAGATCAAAATACCACAGAAAAGGCTCCTAAGTGTAGCACATTCATTATACAGTAGTAGCCCTGTAATGTAATATTTGATACGCCAAGAGCGGTGCAGATCAGGATCTGTGGATTTAGGTACAGATTTTATAAACCTTTTCAATATGAAATAAAAGTAAAATAAAAATACTAACGGACCTAACCAAACAATGATAGTATGCCATGGCGCTGAATTTCAATATTTATTTTGATCTTATCAGAATGTAATAAACTTCTGCTTGGGATAATGTCAGGCTCTCACGGACACGTGTGTGTCTGTAGAGCGATATCATGAAAACAGGAACGAGAGGGCTAGGAGCAGCTTGTCAGAGGTGGTTGAGAAGACTCCCCTGAGATATTAGCAATCGGAGCCCGGAGGTACAGGCTCACAAATAACACAAAACAGGATTTTAGCCTTTCAAGGTTTCGTACAGGTGTTGAATGATGAGGCACTCAGGAAGAGTGTAATGTCACAAAACAGGCACAGACAAAACCAAAAACTATTTATTTGAATAAGAAACTAGAACTGGGAGCAATAGATGGAAGGGAGGACAAGGTAGAGATGGAGGTCTGAGTGGATTGAAATAAGACAGGAAAGAAAGCTGATGTGTAAAAGAGTCCCCGGAACAGGTGAGAGGACAATGCATTTCCTCCAGTTAAGGCGATGCCTTCTCAGCCCTTCTGAGTCATAGGGGATTTTCATAGAAGAGGAAAACTCCAAACAGTGTACTATCTGTGATTTAGCTTCATTAAATTATTTGAATGCAGTGATATGTTATAAATTTTGTCTGCGAGTTATCGTAAATCACCCCGCCCCACTTTACAGTATCACCTTACTTTGACTTTGCATTTTGAACTCCTAACGTTGCACTTTATGAGACAGAATGTCAGGTTAATGTAGCATTGCAGAGTCAACAGCTTTTCAAGCAGGTGCTGGTTTGGTTTTTTTTCTCATCAATATCGTATTATAACATTTGACAAGACGTTTACACAGTGATGCCAGTTGTCTACGCATATCTTGCTAGGTCATTGACCCTAACTTGAGCCCTCAAACTTAACCAAGTGTTTATTTAAATAATAGAACGCTGTGGCTGTTGTCGTGGCAGAATAACCATCCTTTTCTCAAGTCCTTTACTTCATAGTCTTTATAGTCAGGATTGTAAAACACGCTTCTCGTGGTACTCAGGTTATACTTTGAACTGTTAAACTGTTCCTCCTCCTGTCTGTGTTTGTTTAGGTTCTTCAAAGAGCTGGAGGACAGGCATCAACAGAACATTGTCATCGATGATGTCAGTGATATTGTTGAAAAGCATGCCACGTCAACCTTTGACCCCTACGTGAAGTACTGCTCCAATGAAGTTTACCAGCAGCGGACACTGCAGAAGCTTGTGTAAGTGAAATCTGAACGCGAATGTAGCCTAATAATACAGCAGCATCTAATACTGTATTGGGGGTGTCTATTCTGGAGCGGAAGAAGCTTTTTTTTAAAACTTTACGATCCTGAAAAAATGCGTGAGAATGGTTTTAGTTTTATTTAAGGCTAACACTTGTCTTAAATCATAAAGATACATATGTGGGCACACATCCTGTGGTAGAGTATCTGTAATAGCTGTAGATTATCAGCTATAAAATAAATAATAATAATAATATCTAGTCTATATCAGCTTTCACCAGCCATTAATCACAGGCATAATTTCCTCGGGGCTCAATTTACATTCTATCCAGTGCAGATCAAAAAATGTATTGAATGAAACTGTTCCCTGCCCCTAAACTTGCTTTTTTAATAACCTCTGTCTTCTTTTTTCCTTTTTAGAACTAAAAACCCCTCCTTTAAGGAAGTCCTGTCTCGAATCGAGAGCAACCCAGATTGCAGGAACCTTCCTATGATTTCCTTCCTTATTCTCCCAATGCAGAGAGTCACTCGCTTGCCTCTTTTAATGGATGTAAGATCACATTTCTATATAGAATTTTTTTGCCCCCCCCCCCCCCCAAAAAAAAACCTGTGATTTTTTTAAAATATTATTATTTTATTATTTAGTCAATTAGCAGACGCTTTTATCGAAAGCGTCTTTCAGAGACTATGGGTTGAACTATGCATCAGCAACTGCTGCAGAGTCACTTAGAACAGGACCTCGGTTTTGCATCTCATCTGAAAGATGGAGCACAAAGAGGTTAAGTGACTTGCTCAGGGTCACACACAGTAAGTGGCTGAAACTGGAACCTCCTGGTAACAAGCCCCTATAACCAATGGACCACCAAGGCCTGCTATATATTTTGCATGTTGTGTTTAATTTAGAAGACGAAAGTGTTGCAAGCCCGTAGAGATATATTTACAACTACCAGTATTATTTTTAATGAAAAAATTATAGTGGATGCTGCTTCAATGTACCCACTTAAATTCGTTCCACTTTTAAGCCTGTCTGTTCCTGTTACATCCCTTTAATCTTTGTCTTGCAGTTGTATAGTGATCTAGACAGCTGGAACATTAATCTCAGGCTCCTGCACTTTGTGCCTCTTCCTTCCCAAGTGTTCAAGACATGCTTTTAAAACCAATGTAACATGTTGTCAAACAGTATCCTGAGAAAATGTATCTGGCTTTGTTTCAGCTAAGAGGCAGAGTGCTTTTATAGCCCAGATATGCTTGTGATTTCAATGAGCTTTGTCAGAAACGTATAAAACAGTGATTGAAAATGTCGTCTGTTAGGATTTATTTATTTATTTATTTATTTGTATTCATTCCAGTCATTGTGTACTGTCTAGGTAGGTGCAGGGGCAACTATTGTTCCCCTTGTGGAGTAACTTTTGAGAGCCTTCTAATTTCCTATGATTGTTGCTGAATAGTTGCACACAACTTCCATTGATCTAGTGGATCCCATGAACATTGCAGACTAAGGAGTTTTAGTAAGCAGTGACTGTTTTTGTATTGTTCACTGTTTTTATTGCAGCTCTAAAGTATGTATTTACACTGAAGAAGGCACAAGCTGAAATATTTGTCGACTTAGTCTGTTAGAGTTTTATCTTTAGAATTCTGCTTGAGTGTTTTTAAAGGATGGATAATGTGTTTATTAATATGCCGAGGGAAATTGGCATGGGTGGTAGTGATTCACATTGCATGCATACTGTAGGTATTCATTTATTTTTACATTCCAGACTATCTGTCAGAAAACGACAAAAGACTCACACAAGTATGAACTCTGCAAAAGCGCATTTAAGGCTGTCAGCAAGGTGAGGATGAATTGGATTCTGCACACATTTTTTTTCCAATTCTGTTTCATGTACGCAAGCATATTATTTCAATGTGCATATTACGTGAACATGTGAATTAAACCTGCAGTCATAATTGACAAGCAATTTCCGGGTTGCATCCTTCTATTGCAGTACTTTACACAGTGTCTCGAATTACTACATAATTACAATGTTGTTATACATATTTACAATGTAAATGTGTAAATATTTGTGTACGATATATGTAAGTAAACAATTGCTAGGGTTATATTATGCAAAAAGATATTTAATTAGAGTAATTAGAGACACTTAGTGTAAAGTGATACCAAATGATGTTGTTTCCACTAGCATTTTAAGCAGTTAGATTTCTGATTTCTTAAAGGCTGTTGTCTTGCTTCTTGTTCTGTGTTAGCTGGTCCGCCTGTGTAATGAAGGAGCCAGGACAATGGAGAGGACAGAAATGATGTACACTATAAACTCCCAGCTGGAATTCAAGATCAAGGTACATACTGTAAAAAAAGGAAAAACCATTACGAATAGCACAGTACATGTAGTATATTGCCTTGTTATGTTATATGTTATATGTCATATATAGTATATGTTATCATGTTGAATAATAGACTAAGATCTTGAAAGCAACCAAAAAGATATGCCAGCGCCCAAGAGAGTTTGTTATTAAATCAATTTGTGATGTAAAGTGGGTCTGTTGAAGCTCTGTCAAACACGTGTTAATGAGGTGTATTTCCTTGGACGATGTGGTAGTTGATGGATGTGGTAGTTGATGGATGTGGTAGTTGATGGATGTGGTAGTTGATGGATGTGGTAGTTTATTGCTAAATCCATTCCATCGACCTCTCACTGCTGATTTATCTCCTAATCTTACCTTTAATATCTGAACCGAGAATTAAAAGGCTCTGTTAATAATAGTACATCCGTATTGAGATACCAAGCCACGCTCGGTCTTGCCTTTGCCTTGTCATCAAGATAAAACCAGAGCCCTATAAGAGCAATAAAGAAAGATTGATCATCAAAGTCCCTAAGTATCGTTTCAGGGCACTTAAACTGTGTGTTAATTCAATAAATAAAGAAGAGATACTGGGGAAAGCAAGCACACACCATAGTTAAAACAAAGACCACGGCCTCAGATACAGACCGTCCTCAAATGAAATGTCCCTATTTTCATGTACAAATCCCTTTCTTTCATTGCAAAGGGATTTGTCAGATTTGCATTTAACAGAAGGAAGTACAAACCTGTATGACATTCAGGAGACTTTATACACGCCAGTTGCACTTTGTGTGGGTAGTTGCTTTGACAACAGTTCCATACCTTTTATGTTTTTTATGATTATTTATTTATTTGGGAGATGGTTGACTGAATCTTTGCTATTTGAAAGCACCTAGCAAATGTCTGTAGATGCCTTTGAATCTAAAGGGCATGTACAAGTCAAGCATGAGTATGCAGGCTCAGTGTGACCGCCTGTTAAACAGATAGACAGCTCTTCGGATTGAAAGTTGCCTGGCCTCATAGTTCCAACTAAAGATATTAGTTGCTAACAACAGTGGATAGTTCATTTGGTGGTTTGATTCCAGGAATAATCTGCAATTCAGAGTCATTATAAACTTATGTCAATTGGGGGCTGTGACAGGACGGCTGAGGCGGGTGAGACCAGAAAATGAAACCACAACAAAGGCAGCACTTGCAGGGCCGAGACACAGCCTCGCTCAGGGTTATTAAGTAATACACGCTTTCAATAACAAAACAAACAAAACGTCACGAAAGCCAAAATACACAAACACTAGAAACACAACACAAAACAAATACCGTGCTGGTACAGCAATCCGGTAGGTAGAAGTTGTTTTCTGTATTTCATGCATATATCGCTCAATCGTCTCCGTTTCTCTCTCTCTCTCTCTCTCTCTCTCTCTCTCTCTCTCTCTCTCTCTCTCTCTCTCTCTCTCTCTCTCTCTCTCTCTCTCTCTCTCTCTCTCTCTCTCTCTCTCTCTCTCTCTCTCCTGTTCCTTCTCCCTGAATACACTCTCCACCCTGAACAACAAAATCTGCAGGTTTTTATCCCTGTGACCATTTCCGAATTAACGCTAAATTATTCAATTCGGAGATGGTCAAATTCTACATGAGTTTACCGGGATAACCCCATCCATGCTGCCAAACAATGCGAAAAACATTGTATTTTTACAAACTAAACAATATGTTTTAAATAATAACACAACACACATACAAAATAACACCTAAAAACACAGTGGCCTAGTGCAACATTAGTTTTCTGGTGGACACAGTTGGCATTGCAGTAATTGGCACATTTTGTAGGCAGCTAAATAAGTCTACCTGCTTACATACTTCAAGGAGCAATTGGAGGCACCAGTGATTTGCTATATCAGGCCTGCAGATAAATAGTGGAACTCCGTTCCCAATGTTTTGTCCAACTCCTTTCTCAACCAATAACAAAGCAGAGCTGTCCTAAACTGCTAATGTAAGCCCGCTTGGTTCAGATTATGCTGTCCTTGCCCTCTATATAACCCTCAGTGGAGACACAGGGGGAGGCCAGGCTCCCTGCTGAGTCTTTAGGAAGTGCTGGAAGAGCCTTGAGTAAATAAATCAAAACTGTTAATGACAGCTGTGCATGGGAAGTGCTGTTGGATTAGAGATGGGTTATATTTACATTCATCTGGATCAGCTGACAAAAGCCCTGTTTTTTAAAAATCAGTAGATTTACATGCACTGTATTTACAGCGGCTGTTATCAGTTACTTGGCAGCACCATTCACATCACATCTCTCATGGTTGTAAGGTGTTTAAGTTGGAAGATGAGCGTGTGAAATTCTTTACTGCAGTAAATTTGACTGTAGCGTTCGTGTTTTTCTTTTTTTTTCACTGTAACAAATTGAAGTGAACATATAACAAGCAGATTGATACAGTATCTATAAACCTTAAACTATTATTATTACACATTTTCTGGTTAAAATACACCACAAACCCTCCAAGGAATTAGTGCTGTCAGAAAGAGCTTTTGCTGTTAACTACATGGTCTTTATAAATGAAGGCACAGCTATAATGGGTCCCTCCAAATTAACCTACAGTATTTGATAAACGCAATGTATTGCGTCAAGTAGCCACAGTACAGTGCTTCGCTAGAATAAATATGTAAAGTGAAGCATTCAATAGTCGATCTCCACCTTTGTGAAATTTTGAGCTGTAGAGACTAATGTGCTGTATACTGCTCTTGTGGAAAGTTTAATTGAATGTCGCCATCATCCAGGGAAATAGTGTTTTGCTGACAACGTGTTCCGTCCGTCTCTCTTGCAATCAGCCATTCCCTCTGGTGTCTTCCTCCCGCTGGATGGTGAAGCGAGGGGAGCTCACTGCCTTCGTGGAAGACAACGGGATCTTCCTGAAGCGCACCTCAAGGCAGCAGGTCTACTTCTTCCTGTTTAACGACGTTCTCATCGTTACTAGAAAGAAAAGGTAAGTGCAGCCAAGTCTGATTCCCATTCTTCCCAATGCTGCTAATTTAACATTGTTCAGCTACATGGCTTAAAATGTTGCATAGTATTTGTAAATCGCATCCTGTTTATATATATCTAAACTTTTTTTCAAACCTATGATTTGTTTCGTTTTAGAACTTGCTGTCCAGCATCCTTATTCAGTGTTGCGTCGGGTAACATAACGAAATACATATTTTTTTCTTGCGTTGGAATAACCAAATAAAAGTAGTGTCACCACAAAGTAGAACACATTCCGGCAAATAATTAGCATACCGATAATGTATTTTCAAAAGCCCCTTTCATTGGATTGACTAGAGCTGTAATGCAGTATCTTGCATTCAGAGATTTTGGTTACAGTTAGTAAGATAATCTTGTACAAAGGGAGTATCTTAGGCTTTCTTTTCTTTTTAGAAAGGAAATATGTCTGATTTGGCTACTCTGTGTATTGAATTGCCCTTGCAAAATACTGTACGGTGTGTGTTTTTAGTTTGCAGATTATTAACATAATACTTATAAGCTATTCATGCACAGTACTTGCTCATTATTTGTGAATGATAGTTTTCTGTAGCTTGTGGGCACATCTGAATTAAATCCATGAGATTTAACATACTGTAGGTTGGAAGAGTACACTGCAAAATGCCCCACAATAGTGTAACAACAGTGCCAATAATAATTCATGCTTAGTTTGTCTTGTTGCTGGTGAGAATCTGATGCACAGTGATGGCACCGTATATCCGGCTATGGGGCTGGACTTTTGAGACACTCTGCATAGTCATCTGCTGACTGTTATTTAAAATGAAAGGTGCCCGTCTCTGTCCATGCCTAGGAAATTCTCAGCTGTGGAATGCAGCTGGACCTCAGTGAAGAACAGCCAAAGAAACAAAATGGAATGTTACCTTGCAGCTGGCCATGAATGCTCGCATCATAGGCCTGAGAACACAAGCCCTTTTATTGATATTGTAGCTTTCGAAATTGCTGTGTTTTGCAAGTGAGTGGGGTGGGCATGTGGTCCTTTCTACACATTGTAGAATGAGGAGACACATCTGCTAGCTTTCAAGAGAACTGGTACATTTACTTTGCATTCATACTGTAAATATTTAGATTTTGCCATTTGTGAATGGATTAAGATGCTCTTTTAAAATACCACTGAAGCGTAGTAGTGTTAAGCATGTTCTATTTTATGTTTTTTTTGTGGTAATTAAACCTGCAGCTCCAGTAAAAGTCAGTGTCAAAGCCTATGCTGGCGTGTCTGCATTAAGGTTTTAATGTGAAACAGGACATGGCTTTTATTTGGGTTGTGTTTTAATAGATCATAATAACGGATATGCCTCCAGAATTTCCAGCTGTATTACTTAAGCTTGGAACTCAATATAAAATAGATGATGCGTTGTTTGCATTGTGACTTTCCCTGTACAGAAAAATATTACTGTCTAATTCATAATTCTGTCTTCAAATGGGAATGCTTGAAACGTGAAAAGCTGAATTTACAATAAATTGTTACCCACTGTGACTAGGGTATTGCTGGAAACACTGTAGTCTATTCAATTAATCTAAATGTGGGCGGATCTAATTATCATCATAGTTTAATTCATTCAAAGAAGGGACTGGCTCTTTTTTTAACTCTTTGACTCAAGTGTATTTTTGTCTTTTAAAACAAGTAAAATGACTTTTGGTCTTAATTTAACATTTAAATTGCTCCGGCCTTGCTTCTATGTATCATTAATCTTGAGTTATACCTTTTTGGCCCTTGAAAAAAACATTTTCTCAAATTGTATTGCTCACAGGAAACAACTACTATTCGTTGGAAATGTTTTAACAAGAAGCATATGGTAATCACTGGGTTTTTTGGGACAGTTATGTAATAGTAACTCTTGGTTACAAACGGCTGTGTTTTTTTTTTTTTTTTCTTGTGTGTGTTTTTTTTTTTTTTGGTTGGCCCTTTTGTGTTTGTGGTGGATCATTTTAATACTTTCACTTCATAAAACTCAATGCAGATGCTTTTAAACATGAGTGCTTATTTGTACAACATATGCACTTTATTTCACAAAGAATGTGTTTGTTTTACTTCATGGGTTGAATCTCGCGGCCCCTGTGTGAGTGTGCCCATAATGCATGTGATTTCCAAGTACTTTTGAACTCTGTGTCAAACTTTACAAGTCTATCCAAGTGTCTTTCCTCTCCATGATGTTAATTTCCATGGCAGAATTCCAGAAGC
Source organism: Acipenser ruthenus (assembly GCF_902713425.1). Classification (NCBI taxonomy): domain Eukaryota; kingdom Metazoa; phylum Chordata; class Actinopteri; order Acipenseriformes; family Acipenseridae; genus Acipenser; species Acipenser ruthenus. Next base: position 6,560,325 of record NC_081200.1, on the reverse strand, counting down.
TTCTCTGTAGTAAGGATTTTTATTTAATTACCCTCTTTAGTAACATTTGCAGCTTACACTCCCTCTAGATTTGTAAATAATCAGTTTGCACATCGTTATTACCTCTACATAATCTGTCATCTTAATTTCCAAATGGATTTGATTTCACATAGGGTCATAAAATCCCATGTCGTTACCTATATGTCTTTAATTACAGGGAACACAACCCTATGCTCGTTTACTGTAATAGATTTCTGAATAGTTCTACAAGTTGATCTAAAGCATAATGCCGGTATTCAAGTTGTGAGTCTTGATAAATCCAAGACCTTTGGACTGTACTTTAGAAGTTATGTAATCAAATAAAAAAAGGTAACTTAAATCTACCTCTGCCACCTGCTGGAAAAGAGGAATTAGGAATCTAAAATAATGTTTAATCAATGTTCAGAGGCCATTGGAGCTATGACCACAAGTTTAAATTTTGAGTTTTAATTCTTCTGTCTCATTTATCTCAGTCACCAAAGTGGCACCAAATTAGAAGACTTTCAATAGTCCAATAACCTGAAGTATTTTTTTACAAATTGTTTCATTTAACATGTGTACCATGTGAACCATTCTCTTCTTACCTACTGTAGTATCCGTTGCCTGGTCTTTCTAAACTTCTTGATAAGGACAGTATATGCAAATCTCTTTAGACAGAAACTCCAGTTACGTGGTTCATTTCCATTGGTGGAATACTGTTTGCCTGTGAATCGGTTTTTGCATCCTTGCAGCGACAGACTGGGGGATTCCCTAGATTCCACTTCACAGTTAATCAGGCGCCCCCATGGCAGCTGCTCCTCAAACATGTGTCTTCTGTCACATCTATAACAGGCAGAACTTGCAGGGCGAAGATGGACTGTGCAGCACACTTAGTTAATGTTATATATTTTAAACCTAACTAAGGTTAAATATGTACTAGTATAGAGTTGTGCAGACCGAACCTGTGCACAGTAACCTCATGTAGTAAGCAGTCGTTTATTTTTTTCACTGTGGGATAGATATTTGTTGGTGTTTCTTAAATAAAATATTCAGATTTTTACCAATTCATTTAGGTTGTACTTAAAATAGTGAAATAACGCCTACATCAAGCTGTGCCTGTGGGCAAAATTGTGCCAGTGAGACCAGGCTGTCATAATCATGAATATTGCAATACTGGTGGTTGTAGTAGTACTACTGCTATGTGCTCTCAATCTCCGCTTTAGTGCCATTTGAGAAATCTGCATTTTAATGTAATTGGATTTTACAATTTGGAAAAAGTTAACTGTCAAGAGAGAGAAATCATCATGCCCTCAGATGTATAATAAATCCACAAATTCCTTCGAGGGCCAGTGACCTACGTCAACAGAAACATGTCAGAAAGTCATGATCTTTCCATTCAGTGACAAACTTTTAACAAGTTCATATGCTGGGTGTGCTAAATATGTCTCACAACTGTTTGCCAAGGCTGAATTCCATCAGTCTCCTTTGCTAATTAGAAATGGTTTGATAACTCTGAAACAAACTGAGGCCAAGTGATGGGAAGCAGCTTTTCAGTCAAGCCTGCCTTATGTCTGAGATATTAATTGGGAGCTTGTCAAGAGATTTGCCACTAGAGTCGTCCATTTTCAGAATACAGGCTTTGCTAATGAGTAGGCTGTTAATTATGTTGATGACGATAACCGCTTAAGACTTCACACAAAAGAATGAATAGATCACTGATTTGCCATCCTCTGAAACTATGATCACATTGGACTAGAAGGTCTATTTTAATGCACTAAACCCTTATCACTAATTGTGTTTTTGGGCTGTAATAAGATCTGCTGCTGTTTTACATCAATAAAACTGACTACATGAACTTTTTTTTTTTTGTAAATATTTTATCAGACTCGGATACGGTGTCAATGTGAGTATATTTGCAATGAAATGTGTTTAGTATGGTAAGTGGATCTCAGTCTTATGAAGTTAAAGATGGAAAAGTTTCCCTCCCTAGTAGCTGGACTGTTTATAGGTTCTTTCTAAAACCAAGAACTGCTTTATGCAGAGCTGCAGGTAACTCTTCCATTGCATCGCAGATCAAGCCTCTATAGTAGGGGTCCTAAAGTTCAGAACTCTCCTGGTTTTTGCTCCACCTGTAGTCTATTTAACTGAATCAATTGAACGTCCTTCCGGTGTTCGTCACCTAATTATTTAATGATGCCTATAGAACCTCAGGCAGGATTTGCACACCTGCTCTAGGTTTTACAATTGGCTTTGTCAACCCTGAGCTTATTTGAATACATAGTGGAGGTCACAAGCAAGGCCACAATGTGCAATCAGGGTCTGGTTAAGGTTTTTAAAGATCAGTATATACTTTTCTTTTTTGGAAACAACATGATTAATCCCAGTGGTTTCTCCAGATTAAATATATAATATAATATAATATAATATAATATAATATAATATAATGATCATACACGCTCATATTGTTGCTTGGCTTACCAATGGAATAAATGCATTCCTTTTGAGAAATGTCCCGTTCTGTGTGTTTATATATTGTTTGCTCAATTTCTCAAAACAGAATGTCCCTGCAAATTAGGTGCTTGCATTTCAGTGACCTAGTACTGAATAAATAACTTCTAATAAATACATATTGTTTTCTCTTGTTCCAGTGAGGAAAGTTATAACGTCATTGACTATGCATTGAGAGACCAGCTTTCTGTGGGTCAGTGTGAGATTGAGGAGCTCAACCTATCCCCTGTGAAGACTACGTCAGGGATGCTGTACTCACGACAAGGATCGGCCAATCACGTCTTCACACTGGCTTTCACTAGCAACCACTCGGGAGAGAAGGTGACGATGATTATGGGAGCAGAATTTCTGTGAGTAAATCAGTAATCTAATGACATCTGCAAAAGCATAATCACTTGATAATAAAAGACATGACTACTCTCAGTAACATTTATCATACATTGTAATGCATTGTAAACGGTGTCATGCGTGCCCAATGTATCAAGGCATTGTTGACATCAAAATGCAGTGTGCTTCATTGTTAAGTAAAACAGAATTAAACTTGCAAAATGCACAAATACATGTAGTGCAATTCCTTCATAAAGTCAAGCCCTGTACTCTTCAGTTTTAGGTATTAGAATTCCTGCAATGTAAAGTTTAAGTTTGAGACCACTGAATAGCTGGCAAAAGCACTTCATTCAAAGCTTTGTTTTTCCTCAAAATGGCTTTCGACAGTCAAAACACTACATGACCAAACTGCCCTTGAAATGAAAGTAGTGTTTAAACTAATGAGCCTGCATGCATAAGGTGATTTGAGGAAGGGTTATGAGGTTGTTCTTACTAATTATCATCTGCTCACATGTTAAGGAGTTTGAACAGTCATGAGATCGGAGGTCTTTCAAGGTCAGGTTTAGCATGTGCATCAATGGCCTCTGATTGCCTGGCTCAGTTAGAGTTCTTTAGCCCATGGATACAGAAACTTACATTGCCTAAGTCTATAATACTTATTCTACATGCACTCGTAAGCTTTCCCACCTCAAAGCATGCATATTTTAAATCATGCAAACCACTATAAGGTTTTTGTAGATTGACAGAATGCATAATTATATAATACGGCACTGGCAGGATGGAGCACCACTCCTTTTGATTTGAAGGGTACATTAACACCTGTATAAATGAGATATTGGTGGGCTCTCTTTTTTATAATCATCTGACATTTTAGTACATTTGCATAGAGGTATATTTACACCCACAGATTAAAAAAAAAAAAAATGACTGCGTGGTGTAAAGAATGATGCTTATTCAGACTGTTGCAGGCACACATAGTCTTATTTCTGTTCAGCTCCAACTTTTATAAATCCATCCATAGACACATTGTGTTAATGTTGGATACACCCGAGTCTCGCCTTGTTGCCAATATTACAGAAATCAGCCCATCCCATACTGGAGGCTGTTCAATGATAAGTCATCACTCACCCAAGCACACAGTTTGATCACCTTAACGTCTTGAGTTTGTGTTCTATGAGCTGTCGCATCTTCATGACTTTTCATAGTATGTCACTGAAGAGTTGTGTGCGTGACTCTGTCTACATTACTGTGAGTTTTCAGTCATGGACAGATTTTATTGCTTCTGGGAAAGGAGATTGAAGTTTGGAAAACAACTGCAAAGTCATGATCATTTATTGGCAATGTGAAAAGCATAGAAGGAATGAATATTCAAATCCCCACTGACATCCTGTTCTTTTCTTAACTTGCCAAAGAATCCTGTGGTTGTAAACTTACCCCTGAAGGTCAAAGGGAAGTCTTAATGTAGTAATGGTTTATGATGATCTTTGAGCCAGGGCTGTTTTCAGTTATCTCCTAATCTGTTTTTGGTTGATATTTGTTTTCTTTTCTTTTATGAACTTACTGAACTTTATAGCTTGGGTATGAGAAAAACATTTACACAACTGATGATCTTGAAGTAAATCTTCAGATTTCAGACTCACCATTTAACATCTTAATAACCCTGCAAAGAAACTGGTCTACTCTTCAAGTACTAACAATACTACAAGTAATAAAATCAAGTGCACTGCAACATCATGACTGTAGTGCTGCTTCCTGATTGCCATGTGTGGTATACAGATGAGACTGTGTGGTCCAGTGGTTAAAGAATAGTGCTTGTAACCAGGAGGTCCCTGGTTCAAATCCCGGCTCAGCCACTGACTCATTGTGTGACCCTGAGCAAGTCACTTAACTTCCTTGTGCTCCGTCTTTCGGGTGAGACGTAGTTGTAAGTGACTCTGCAGCTGATGCATAGTTCACACACCGTAGTCTCTGTAAGTCGCACTGCATAAAGGCGTCTGCTAAATAAACAAATAATAAGAAGAAGAGTAGTAAACAGCACCCTTACATTGACCCCTTGTACTTTTACACATATTGTGAAGCCTAAGAAATAATTTCAAAGCACATAAACATGCAATCGAAATCAGGAGAGTTCTGCCACAGAAAACAAATATTTGAACTCTCACCGGACGACCCAGCGAATGTTTTCATCTTTAACATTGCTGTTGAATCGTGTTATTTGAACCTTAAGGGATTAGCAACAGTAATGGGGTTCTTGATTTGTGTTGTTAGACGTGGGGCTGAAATGGAGACCAGGGGCTTTATTTTGTGCTTCATGGCATGCTAATTGCATAGCGTTAAAGTTGTTGCTTGGCAACCTGCATTGTTAAGGCAGCTCTTTCCCACGATTTTTTTTCCTTCTCCCCACCTGTCTGCTGGTCCAGCATGAATTGTATCGTACTCTTAGGCTTTCAGTAAACAGTTTGTAAAAGGATGTACTGTATTCAAGTGAGTTCATGTTTAATTTACATGTGGGTGTTAACGTTGGTTATCCTGTTGGGGTGACTGAAATGCAGAGAAATACACAACCTTCTCTATTTATCGACAGACGGGTAACACAAGCGCTGGCAGTGTGAGCTTTTTTTTTGTGACCAATTATTATTTTTATTTCTTTTTTTCCCCCCAATTTGGAATGTCCAGTTATGTTTTTTTCTCCTCACTGCAGCGAGTCCCCACACAGCACAGACATTCTGAGGGCGTGTGAGCGTCCTCCAATCTCACAAGGCAGTGTGAGCTTTAAACACACTCATACTGAATGCCTTAAGCTTGTCTCGAAAGATGAATCCTCTTGTGTGCCTGTTCAATCCCATGTCTCTTTCTGACTGCTAGGATTGTGTGCTGATTTTGAGATGGGGATCATATGGAACCCGCAACACTACATTAGCTTGCCCTGTTTATTTTTCTTTTGTATGCTGAGATGTCTGTGATCTTAGCTTGGCTTGACTGAAGGATATAGAGGTACTTATCACGCTCCAGTAGCCCAATATGAAGGATAGCCCAAGGCTATATAAATGTGTGCAAACAAGAAGAAAGAAGGCAGCTGTATATGAATCTCCAGTCACCTAATTTGTTTGCTAAATGCGTGTTAAATTATGCCGCCAGGACCAAAAGCCTCTTGTTGATGTTGCTTGCTTAGTACTGGCTTTGCCTGGATAAGCACATACTTTATATATGTAAACTGTGTGTGCATTAATAATAATAATAATAATAATAATAATAATAATAATAATAATAATAATAATAATAATATTTTTTTTTTTGTATTTCAACTTTTTTTTTTTTTTTAGTGCCATTTAACCACAGAAGCTTCCTAGGGAAATTCTGACATGTTTCAGGAAAACAGAAAAAAAAAGTCGAACCAAACGAAAAGCCACACACAGTAGTTTCTGGCCACCGTCCGTACAACAGGCAGTCCATGAATCACAAACACATGCTATTAGAGTCAGGTATATAATGGGATTAACCCATTAAGGGTTTTTAAATCTGTGTTTGTGGTATGAGGCATACTGTCTGTTTTTTAAACAATTGATGTTGTGTAATAAAATATTTACTTTAGAGCAATGAAACGTGATGGGTGGAGACCTTAGGACTTTACCCCAACCATAGAGGCCTGTACTGTATAGAGGTCTGCTGTATTAAGTGTAAGCAATACCACAGCACTGTACCTTCTGAAAAGTACCATTCCTTACTCTTTTAATACTGTAGTCCATTATACAAGTCCTGGAAACAACTTACTGTATACACAGAACAGTAACTGAACACTTGAGATGTCTTCTTAGTATGCAGAACACTTCAATGTTCTGATAATGCCAATTGTGTAATGGCTCAATGCTTAATTGGCTTGCTCTCTAGTTATAGTACAGTATATGTGTTTGTTTTGGTCCTTGTGTTATAGGACGCATAAGGAAGCCAATATTGGTCTTTGTTCATTATCTGCCTCTACAATCAACCATTAATATTCTGTTGTTTTTTTGAATACCCTAATTACTTTAAAATGACTTGCATTGTTTTGCTTAACCAGTAATTCATATTGTGCGCCGGTAATTTCAGGGCGAAATATTGCATAGATATTTAATGGTGGTGCTTTTTACACTGCTTCAGAAATTTGAAGTCACTGTGAAGTGTCTGACTGAGCTGTTGGATGCTATTAATAGCCATGGTGATACTTTTGACAGGGCTAGATAGATGAGAGATGCCAAACGGAGGTTTTTCACTGTTCCTGACTTTTTGTAAAAACTGAAACAAGACTGTTTTTGTTCCCCGAGTTACTGGCTACTACTGGGGGGCCACCAAGCTTAAGGGAAATCATTAGCATCCAGGCAGCCCTCTGGAGAAGTGAAAGAACTTCACTGTTCTGAATAGATAGTGGAGGCGGAGAAGGGAATTCAGAGCTATATTTTGTTGCTCAATGTGCTGTGCTCGTTGCCAAGCTTGGGAATGGTTTTATAGGTTCTGATTCACAAATGGACTGAAGAATCCCTCCCCCTAGAAATCATGTGAGGAAACTGGATTCAGATATTTCCATCTATCATAATATTCCTCAACTGGTTCTATACGTGTGTTCTGGTTGACATACATAGCACTGTACTTTATTAAATAAACTACAGACTACATTAGATCTGTCCTTTTCCTTTATCAAAGTGTATGGGAAGCAAACCACGTGATTTAAATCGCGACATACGATATTACGAGAAACAACAGTGGAGACTTACAGGACCCGTATAGTCCTATTACTCCCCTAAAAACTATTTCACAAAACTCAAATCTGTTTTTAATTACAACTGTTATTGTTCATTTTGTATCATTTTCTATGAAATAACGTCTTTCAAAGTAAATAAAAACAAAACCGTCAGTTTAATGCAGAAAGACAATTGCTGCGTACTGTGCAGCGGCAATTAAAATTGGCAGCCAGAGCAATTGCAGAATATCGGAAGGGTATCATTTCAAGCAGGGGACCTGCATCTTTCTAGGGCCAGTATGCCAAAGATAAGAAGCTGCTACAGCCACAATTTCCATTAAAGGTAGAGTCTACATTATGCTCCACATATAAAGTAGTTAATGTCAGTTTAATTTAAGACTCCTGTAAAACTGCAGTGCCATAAATGTTTGAAATGCATTCACTTCAGATATGAGTCATTCCATAAATATGTATGTTTTACTAGTAAGCTGTTTGAAAAAAGCAACTAGCAGTGTTCAGTCATGTGCGTTTACCATCTGCATTACCAGTATTACCACTGGTGGATTTCATAGCAACATTGGACTTGAAGTTTTAAAAGCATTTCGTTTTATAATAGTAATATAGAACATAGCTTTTATTTTTTTTTTTTACAGCTTGGGTTTGAATGAAGGCTAAAGGAGGTCATGAGACTCATTCATTAGAGGGAGGGAGAGAGAGAACTTGCCCTCATCTATTGAGTGCAACATTGGGTCCTATTCACACAACTATAATGATTCAGTGTTGCAATAGTTACCTAGATTGACAGAACTGTCTTTGTCATTTTCCTTGCATGCTCAGTCATCTCGATCCCCGTCTCTTGATGTGTATATGATACTTGCAAAAATTCTTAACAAAGAGACATTCACAAGGAATGAAGGTGACCTTTTTAAACTTTTTTTTGTGTGTGTGATGGGTTGGAATCGGATGAGCCTTTCCTTCTGTTACCTGGGTCTGGTGGGTGTGTCTCAATGCTGAGCACACCACCTGGGCAGGCCAACAGCAGACACCTTGTTCTGAGACCGACACGGGTCAAATTTCCTACCCGCTGTGTTTCTGTGAGATTTATAAACCGAAAATCATGTAAATCAATCAAAAATAGTGTTTAGTTCCTTCAAGATCATCTAATTTGGCCATAGGAGCATGTTTTATGTGACAAAGGGTAAAGGTGAGGACTCCAACTTATTTCTTCCCTTTCTCTTTGCAGTAATGAGAGAGCTCGCTGGATCACAGCACTGGGAGAAAACAGCAGCGCTAAGCAGAGCATAGACAGAACAAGTAAGTGTGAACAAGCCAAGCTACCTTTAAAATTAAAATGCTGCCACCTTGTGGCCACCTTTCATCTTAAATCGCATGATGAACTGTTCATTTTGTCATGTTTAAATCTTGCTGTAGCACTGACCCAAGTGGAGATTACGAGAACGTACACTGCAAAACAGCCGGATGAACTTTCACTTCAGGTTGCTGATGTGGTGCTGGTTTACCAGAAAGTTAACGACGGTGAGTTGCAGTCTTATGATGTCTATGAATTATGCACATATAAAACCAGTACCAACAGAATGCTGATTTTATTTCTTTTCACAGTGTATTGGTTACAGTGCCTTGTGATACTTAGCTATGAAAGGCGCTATATAAATAAATATTAATAATTAACAATTTAAACACAGGGTATCGAATCGGTGTCTTTTGCAACATAGCAACCCATTAATTACAGCTTGTTACGTTAGTTACAGAAATGTAATTAACATGTATATATAGTAACTGTAACAGCACCTAATGCAGGTGAGATCAGATGAGGGGTTTGTCTGCATCAGAACTAGTGGTGCCTTAGCTGATCACTTGTTTCAGAGTAACTCATTCCCACTGACACTTTGGTTTTAATGAGGCAGACTCATTTTTAAAGGACTATGTTTTCTACACAATCAGGCCTCCATGTAGATGTCCTCTTCATGAATACTTCATGCACATTTCAAAGTGCTCAAATGAATAGTTTATACCCTTTTGAATTTGAATAGTGCTTCATTTATATCTGTGTTATTCCCCATCATATGTGTTTTTAATAAACATTTTGTTGCTGTTTCTGCACTCATGGAAATTTGACATGTTTAATAAGGTCACTAGAATATTTAACCTGTGGAACTATAATGGGAGTGAGTATACCCAGAATAGATATCTGCATTGGCCCCATGCATTTCTATGAAGATACATCAGTTCAAAGACTATTGGCATCTTTGAACTTCATCAGTCGGTCCTATGCTATTTCATGTTATTTTTTGGTAATAAGAAATAAAGTACTTTTTAATTTTTTTTTTTTTTTTTTTACAATGCCCACTTAATCACCAACCTAAATGGCTGCTAACTGCAAAATGTATTGTATCCAGCTGAACTGTTTCTTTCAGTGTTAAAAATTGCCATAGGAATGGGGAGACACCTGACCTTGTTTAGAGCACTCATCTTTGCTGAATTGTATGAGGATGCTAACACACACACATTTTCAGATGATGGTTATTATTAAGCCCGACGCAAATGCCATACAATGTATTATGAAGGCAATATTACACGCTCAGCCTCCTTTTAAATCAGAATTAGAATTTGTTTGCCTCACTGTTATCTAGCTATTGCGGATTTTATCAATAAATAGAGTCTTGCCCCGTTGATAATTTTTATACTGAATAGACAAATGTCTCTTTTGAAAAAATACATGTTTGGAGCAATGCGAATAAAGTATTTCTACTATTATAATGACGTGATTTGCATTGCTCCAAATGCTCTTTGTTGATAAAACAGCCTTAATTAAAAAAACTGTGTATTGCCTAAAGAGAAACGTAGATTATTGATCAATCCCATGTAAAACATGCTTACTCCAAAGTTGCTTTTTCAAACAGATATGATTATATATGTGGGGAAATTTAATTTATACTAAAGCCCGCCAGAAGTGAATTTGAGGCTTCAGGCAGCAGTGCTGTCAGCAAGAGTTTCGAGATCCGGCTTTTCCCCAGACCCAGCTTGTATGTAAAATGTCAAAATTACGAGTTTTTAAAGTCGAAATTTCGGTTTTTAATTTTATTCTCACATGACCCTCGGGCTCATCCGTAAGCTATTGTATAACTCAACAGATATACAAATAGCTGTTTTTGTTTGACATGCCTGGTATGCTTGTAAAACTGGAACAGCATAAAGCTGGAGACATGGCTAAATTGAATTGTATATTAACAGAGGTTCTGTTGTCCTTCAGGGTGGTATGAAGGTGAACGTCTGAGAGATGGAGAGAGAGGCTGGTTTCTCTCAGAATGTGCAATGGAGATCACATGCCAGGCAACGATTGAGAAGAACATGGAAAGAATGGGCCGCCTGCTCGGACTTGAAACAAACGTTTAGGATTTCTAAAGAATATTCTCCCGCCTGCCAACTTTCACTATTCGTACTTGAATTCCTTGATCAGGACTCTTTCTTACCACTGCCTTTAATAGAAGTATGATGGCTCACCTTTGCGTTTACTCAGTTCAAAATTTAAGGGCATCCAGCGTTTCTCTGATGCTGTAATCAAAATGAAATGTTTTTTTTTTTCTAATATTGCACTTCAGGGACTGCTCATCTCTAAAAGACTTTGTACCACTTTTTATAGGTTTTAAAGGGCTAAAAGAAAAAAAAAACACTGTAAAATGCTATTTTTTTGTGACCAACAGGAACTTTTTAAGTATGAAATCAATATTCTGTTTTGTGTGTAAATAATTGTATGTTGTTTAAAAGCATGTATTTTTTGTCAGTACAGGTATGTATTGCTATTGAAATTGTAAGAATGTAATTATGATTCATGGTAAGATTGAACAGTCAGGAAAAATTCAGTAAAGATGTGTTATAGATTTCTTTTCATATGGTGTAAAAAAAAATACTTTTGTAATTTACACACCAGAAGGATACAATGTTCCCTTTCCACGGTCCACAATTCTTCATCACAATGCATGATGGAAAATAATACATAATGACAAAAGGACAAAATTAACTATGCCTTAAGAATTTAATTGCATGTCTGCAGTGATTTGAAGCTGATGCAGTTTTAATAGTTTTTGTTTTATTTTTAAAACTCAGGGAAATGTATAGAATGAATGTATAGATTATGAAACTTCTAACTAACATTTTTTTTTCCTTAATACAGATATTGTTTGTAAAAATGTTTAATAGAACATCTGGGTGAGTGTCTGAAAACTTATGAAATACAGTATCTGTAAGCAAGTGCTTCTGATGCCTGATTCACAAATGAATGGATTCTAATAGGGACCTGCAGATTTACAAATAACAAATGTAATCACTAAGAACAAAGGGGTTATTAGGGTTGTTTTAAAGACTGTAAATAATACAAATTAAAGTAAAACAATGGCTGGGTGGAGATGCAGGAAACACCCAGACTGATAGATAGTCCTTATAAGTGAGGGATGAGTTATCTGAGAAACATGAGTCAAGCATTGAGAAGGAAGGCAGGAGTTGGTCGCTATAACATCTGAATTTTCATCTGTCAATGATGCAATGACCAGTAATAATTACAATTTTTTTTTTTTTTTTTTAATTGCCAAGTACAAACTTTCTTTCAAGGTGTTGGGCTTTTCTTTTTTATTTTCTGACCAGAGGACACATTTTTTTGCTTCCTTTGACTTCTCAGGAACCTCTCCTACTACCCCTTGCTGAGAGACAGTTGGAGTAAAGTAAATATTGTTTCGTGCCAGCGAGCTGTGGGCTCACAGAGTGCTTTGCTGATGGAACAGTAAGTGCTGACAGAGAGCAGTGGGTAGCGTGCAGCGGCCCATCAATCATACACCACCAGTGGGCTCCTAAGAACAGCAGCCCTACCAGGAAGCAGATTTAAGCCAGAGATATTGATCTTGATGGCTGCTTTCTTATAAGCAGTACACATTTCCTGCCAGGACAGAATGCAGAATTGTGCTGGCCCCGAAGAACATCAAAGAATTCATCTTAAAATAAGCGTGCTACATCGATAATTGAATACAGTTAGCATTTTAACTGCAGCAGCTGATAACATAACATTGGTTAACTGATGTGCTGATGAAGGTTACAGGTGGTTTGTGTTGCTTTGCATTAATACAATTTGTGCCTGACCAAGTACATTCATTAATTGCAGATAGATGATTTTAAATAATGTTGGCTGTGTAGTTATATATGAGATTTTTACACTGCCAAATTATAATTATTGATGTAAATAAAATGTTTATGTAGTTTGTAATGTAAACTAGATTTATAATAAACATGCAAACTGCTATCTGCAGAGATGGAAATAATATTTGGTAATAATATTTGGTATGCCTTGTAATTCTGTTTAATAGCAGGTACAGATAAGGGGATGGAATGGAATAACATGCAGGTCATGTATCAATAACTTTAATTAAGACAAAAAAGGCGGGGGGGGGGGGGGGGGGGGTCATAGCATGTCCTTGTAACTTCAACAGGAAGAGCTGTGCAACTCCATGCATGCCACACATGGTGAGAATGTGTCTGAAGTCTGTATGAATGCCCATTTTGATGACTTTTTACCATATTTTTCTGCATGTGCATAATGACCTTGACAAGTAATACCGGTATCATGTCAAAACAAGAGCATTCCAAGAAAATAATTAGTTGATGCAAGTCATTGATATGATTGGTTGAACAATCCCTCTTTGGTCCACTTGTGCTGGAATGACCTTATTATGGAATACATGTCAAGGATTTATTTTGTGTAACAGACTGCTGAAGGGCAGTTCTTCGTCTATGCCCCAGGGTTTGTCGTTCAACCCATTTAGATGCAAATTTAAAAATAAAAAACACTTATCCTGGCAGTCAGCTGAAGCAGCAACTTTTAAATCAAAGGCACTATAGACCTCTGCATAATAATACACACAGACATTTCAAAGAAATTATGCAAGGATAAAGATTAAAAGGACAAACTTTTATACACAATAGGAACATCTGGTTACTTTGCAAGAACATGCAGACAACACATTTTAATGTTTTGCACTGGAAGATTAAACTGGATAAAAATGGAGTGCTAAATATATTAGCACAACATAATGGTGTATCTGAGAAAGATATGCATCACACATCAAACATGATCATGAGAACATTCAGAAGGTTTTTCAGCTGCCCATGCATAGAGCTTTAAGCACAAAGTAGAGACTAACTAATGACTAACTCATTTCTTAATTAACATTATTGGCAAAAAAAAAACAAAAAAAACATTTATAGATGAAGATATTAATTACAAATGAATACAGCAAGGATCAAGCCACCTAACCCTCAGTTTAACCTTCCTTGATATCTTAGAACATGTTTCATATTAGTGTTCTCTCCATTCTACTTTTAAATAGTAAAAAAAAAACATAACATTGAAAGAGAACCCACATAACGGAGCATACATATCTTCTTTTTTTAAAAAAACATTCTTTTTAGAATTCAAATAAGATGCTTTCACGATTGTTTATTTTGTAACGACTAAAAAAAGGTTGACAATGTGTGGGTGATGGGTTGTCCCCAATGCTTGTTGCTTGGTAATACAAAACAAATGACAATTGGTTTCAGTATTTCAGAACTGTCTGGTGACACACATGCTCATAACGAGTTAATAGTAACCCCCAGAAAAACAGGGAGCAAAGTTTTTGACACCACCACTCTCCTGTGTAGTTATTAGATCAATAATTGCTGATATGACGACACAGTCTTTTGATTTTGTATTGTTCCAGTCCACAGGTTGAGGGTTTTTAATCTTTTCTTGAAGAAGAGCATCAAGTTCCCTCTTTAAATCCTGTTAAAATTAATAAATTAGTAATTGCTCACCAAACATTTACATACATTCTTTTGGAAAAGTGCTGCTTAGAAGCCAAACCAAAATGTATGTGCTTATTTGTCCTTTTCTTGGCTCTCACCTTTACTAAATGTGCTATCCTGGCAGGAGATTGAAAGACAATCCATTCATCTACAGCAATGGTGTCCTGGTCCTGGTCTTTCTAAATGGAGATATTACCTCCAAAGAACAGCAGTGAATAGGGAGTCACTTCAGTGCAGTCATTCCGGAATATCTGTGAACAAACATCTGGTAAGGACATTTCTTAACACTCCCATTACTCAGCTTGGAGCACAAGGTTTCCCAGGTCGTTTCTGGATGCCAGCCAATCACGTAACCTTTTCCACTTGCACTATTCTAATAAACTCTGACCAGCCTACGGGGATGGCTCTGAGAACTGTGCAAGAAGCTCACAAAGACCAATTCAGATTCCTCAGTGCGGTTACATGGTTGTTAAGGGGGAGTCTTGGGTTTTTGATACAGTTTCTAAGCACGGAGGGAGGCATTAAGCCAACACATCTTTTGCTAGATGTCTGAACAATGTACTTGGCATTTGTAGTGGCACCAAACTCTTGTACTGTAGCTTTAGTTTTAGACAAGGGTGCCAAACTGAAGGTCAGCCAATTCTTTTAGGTTCTGTGGGTCTTGTAGCTCTAAAAATATACTCCAAGCACAATAACCACAATAACCACCTGGTCCAAATGCTACATTTCTTACTAAAGCCTCTGTGCAAGAAAGTAATTCCTGTATTGAAATCCTGTTAATGTATGTCTTTAAGAGTAATTGGCCCCCTTTACAAAACCTTTCTATTCATATTGTGAATATGGCTTCAGTCTCAAACACAAAGCAGTACAGTTAGCATCCCATTGTTTAAGGGCTTAACAATAAACTTTTTCATAACTGATCTTGTGATTCTGTACTCAACATTCATCCAAAACTACAGATTAGGAGCTCAAACACAATCTTGACCCAGTGTAATGCGAATACATTTGTCCAAAGCTCACAAGCAGTGTGCAGTTATAAACCTCATGTGAGTTTTCTCAGCATGGAACTACAGTACGAAAACAATCAAGCACTGCAAGAACCACCACTGGCGAGGAAAAAGGACCAGTTTACAGTTATTACATGGGAGAACTTTCCTGTAACAATCAGCTTTTAAAATAGGACTGCAGCAAATTGCTATTCCCCCCATTTCTCGAGGGAGAAAGCTATTACACTGAAATCCTACATTTAAAAGCAAAAAGCATCTCTATTTACCATTAATGTAATAAAAGGACAACCAATCTCTCCACTGAACATTAGACAAGCTACATAATAGACTGTAGATTTAACACTAGAAGACCCGCAGTAGTCTTTGACAGCTGTATTCAAAATACTGTAAATAGTATAACGAAAGGAGGAACAGTCAGATGTAATTCGTTTTTTTTTTCTACTGAGTGCGACACAAACAACATGTGAACAACCAAAGCATATATGCATATATATATATATATATATATATATATATATATATGCATATATATATATATATATATATATGCATATATATATATATATATATATATATATATATATATATATATGTGAACATGAACATTTTACAAATCAAAACAAGAAAATGTAAATAAACATCTGAACAGACATCGGTTTACAACATACATATTTATAAAACTGAAACGATAGCAATAGATTTTTAACTAACAGAAATCGGTTTATTATCAGATGCGAAAAAGCAACTGAACAATGTAAAAACTTAGAAAAAAATTTACAGAAGCGCAGCATCACAACAAGTTAAAGTCTAATTTATTTATTTTTTTCAACTTTTTTTTTTTTTTTTTCACAAAATGGTATTTCTTTAGCTTGAGTCTAAGGCTGTTCACAATCAGCACAGGTAATGCGCTAATCCACACGTGCAGTGCACTTTCCACACAGGACACAGCTGTCCGAAGTTTTATTTTTATTGCACTTGCCAACCGGGCATTGGCATCTCTTGCGGCTCTCAGTGGGATTGCCAGCTTCAGCCTTGGGTACACGCTTGGCAGTCTCCCTCTGCTACAAATGCTTCTTGCGAAGTTCCTGTGCTAACTGTAAAATATACATTGGTAAATTTTTCTCCATGCATTCTTTGTAAAGTACCCAGGAGTTGATGGCTGCTAGGTCCAATACATTGTAAAACACCTGAACAGACCACCGATAGGAGCCAGCTTTCACGGAATACTTCTGTGCCATTAACTTCATATTTTGTTGCGTTGTAAAACTCCACGGTCTGTGGTATTTTTTTTCACTAGTGCCCATGCTAACTGACTGACGAAAAAGCACACCTGGCAAGCTAGCGCCAGCCTTTGAAAAGGCTGATTGAAAAACAATAGACTCAGGCAGAGAGGAGAGACTAATCTAATTACAGCTAAACACATTGTGGACTGGTAAATAAATATAATAAAAGCAGAATACTGTTCTGTATAATCAAAATACAATTGTTTTCTGTGTGGCCGTCAATGTGACTGGTCCTGGGGCTTTTAGGTATAATGTATTATCTCCTTTATTTCTGCACTCCTGCATTTCATGCTTTGTGAGAATATTTAATACATACAGACAAAAAGATACATGAACGCACAGCCCCATGCGTGTTACACAAATGGAGAACATTTTAAAACCAAAAACCGCCAAAATGACTGCTGCAGGGCTTCTAGTGTTAAGTGCAATGTAATAATGGCAGGTGCCACTGCAACTTCTAACTTGAATAATATTTCCAACTTACACTGCTTGTTTTCATCTTCAGGTGATAGATAAGCCAGCTGCTGCTTCTGCATTTACTGACTTGGGGTGGATGCTAACTTTGCCATCTAGTTTTGTGTAAACCTTCACCCTACATTTACAAAAACAAATTAGTAATAAATTACTGTACAATGACAATGCAGCTGTAAAACTGATTCACATGATAAATGCCAAAATATACAGGTAAAAAAGACAGTAAGAGACCACTGAAAACTGATGGGCAGTTCTGTAAAAATTCAGAATTTAAAATAGGATTAATTTGTTCCCTATTTAATCAATTGCTTCATCACAAAGCACTTACAGTGGCACTGCCTAATCATGCATGCTCTGAACAGCTGCTGCCTATCACGACCAGCTCCTTTATCAGCAGCCTGTGCTGGCTTAACCAGAGCAAAATACTGCATCTCAGATTCTCACAGGGAAAGCCAAACCCCACCCGTTGAAAACCCTGGTGGTCAGAATCTTAAGGGATTTTAAATAAGACCATCCACTTTTACTGGCTTGAATTCAATGAGAGAAATGTAAATATTCATTTTCACTTGATATGTCATTATATAAAAAAATTAAAATAAATTAAAAGAAAACTGACCATCTGTCACTCTGGGGGGAAAAAGAAACTATCCTGCGATTAATTTTAATTTGTACAGACTAAAGTTTATTTTCATGAGTTATTCTATGTAGTCAATGGTTGAATGTAATTGCAATTCTGTAAAAAAATGATTTACAGTGCCAGCCTTACATTTTTCTCTTCTTCTGAAACTTGGTCATATCTTGGCAACTTTGGGGTACAATCCAGCACAGATGACAGCTTTTATTAACTTCTCATTGTCTGTAGATAGAATTTAAAAAGTGAATCCTTTTGAAAAGACAAAAAGCTTGTCAGACTGAACAACAGAGACTTCTCTAAGTATACCTGAGTTGATATTGGAATTGGGGTCTTTGGGGTTTTTGCTGCCAACGAATCCGGCAGCCAGCAGGTGTTCTGCAAACTGTGCTTTCATGTTGTGCAGCATCTGGGAACACAGCATTCAACAATAATAGATTATGAACTCATGACACTGGACTCTCTGCCAGATTGAAAAAGACTAACAAAATAATCGCTAATCCAATTTATATTGCAAAATCGAATTACCATTATTGCAATGGTACTCTGTACAAGAGAATTATTTTCTGAAAGTAAACTGGATGAAAGCTGTCATTTAACAGTATTAAATGTGGCTACCTGGAGGGTGTTTGAAGACAGAAAGTGCTCCCAGCAGTAATCACGCTCAGCTTTGTAACCATGTCGTTTTGCTTCCTCCCAGCCCTGAAAAAAATAATCATTTTAAAAGCACACACTATATTCAAAAGGGCATTAGGATTCCTGCAGTCAGCTTACCAAAAGTAATATATTTTACAAGAATACTTCAAAAAGAATACTTTCAAAAGGTATATAGAATATGAAAGTTCTTTCATTTTATACATACTGTGTATATATATATATATATATATATATATATATATATATATATATATATACACACACACACACATACACACACGTGTGGATTTAACTATAGATCATACCCAAAATGCATTCACTACAGTCAAATGGTCACTTTTAGAGTTCTTTGCCAACTCTTTCCTCTTTGTATCTGCAAGCTTTTCTTTTTTGCATCCCTGAGAAATGAGGCAATTCTGCCAAGCTTTAATATCTGACAAAAAGAACAATCAGCAATCAGTGATTGGGACATGAAGAACTGAATCTATTAAGCACAGAACAAATAAGAATTGGGGGATGGCATGACAGAGCCCTTTAAAATCTTCAAAAGGAGTTGACAAAGTTAACCCAAACCAATACTTTAAGCACAGTACAGAAAGCAGGACCAGAGGACACCATTGGAAATTAAGTGGAGAGAGTGTTGATGGCATGGAATTGGTTACCTAGTGATGCTGATGCTGAATCACTTGGATCCTTTAAGAGCCAACTTGACAACGTTTTGGGATCAATCAGCTACTAGGAACCAGATGAGCATTGAGGGGCTGAAGGTTCTCTTTGTTATAAATGTTCTTATCTACTCAATGTTGACATTTAATTAGACTTTGGTACCCCTCCCCCTCCCCTCCGATTTCCTTTTTGCATTACAATTCTCCACAGAAAACACTACCAAACTGCACCATCTGCTGGTAGTGTTGGGACTGCAGCAATAGCAAACTTCCTGCAAGTAACTTGCACACTTGCTGTTAAATCTAGTCTGCCATCCCTTTTCTTGTTTGTCACAGTTCAGGATGCATTCAAACCCAACTGGTAACTATAAATACCATTATTCTCTTTCTGGGACCTAGACTTGTAGCAGTGCAGAGTAGTCAAACACACCCGTAAAAGCAATTTAGTGAGGCAAGCCAGTGCAATGGTTCCACTATAACCCATATGTTTAGCCTCTCTGAAACACAGTAAAAAGCATAATCATCATATACAATACCTTTATTTGCAAACAGAGTTCCTCCAATGGAGTCCTCATAATTTCTGGCAACTGATAATTACCCAGGAGGCTGGCTCTCAATCCATTATACAGATGGTAACACTGACCAGGCTGCACCATGCAGAAAAGCAATGCGATAAAAAAAATAAAAATAAAGGGAGCTGATACAGGTGGCTGAGTTGACAACTAGACCCATCTGTGAAATTTCATCTCATATTATCTGCGTCATGTTATGTGTTAATATACGACCCTAGCAAAGCTGCCACCACAATCTGCTGCTTGGAACGGGATCATTACAAATAACAGGCACCCCCCACTCCCAGTATTTCTATCAGATCATTGGAAAACAAGTATTTCAGATCAGTGACTTTCTAATAGAAAGGGATGCAAAATAAGCCCACCTTCCAGCACAACCTTTCCTCTGTTTGGCATTGGCCAGGCTGACCCACTCAGCGGTCATGGTGCGGATATTGTTTTGTGTGTCAAAGTGAGCCTCCTTGATCTTTCCTCCATCTATTACATGAACAACATCATCTATGGTGATGCTACAGGGATACACATTTTAAACAGGTCATTGGCAGACAAAGCAGGTTGTTAGATTAATTATCAGTGTACAAGGACTGAGTCCTTTTTAAGCAATGTACAAAATTTGGTTATCTGCAACATTAGACTACAAAAGGACCCTCATGTCACACAAATGCTTTTAAGAAAAATAAAATCACTTCACAATAGTATAAAATGTCAATATTAACTGCCTTTGGAAATGCTCAAGATTTGTGTGGAGAAGTGCTACACACTGGTACCAAGCTGCTCCCTCAACACATTTCACTGTTACCGATTTACATTACAGCAGTCTTTTGTTGTTGAACTGAGCAGCACAGTTCAAATCTTTGTATTGTGCTTAATGCATTTAACAGAGAATTCTCTCATTAAAATTGGCAGCTACAGTATAGGCAAAGCAGTTCTATACATTACTAATGTGTCTCTACATCAGTGCTTTACAACTAGTTAAACATGTATAGAACAATATAGCAACAGTGTGGAGGAGTGGTTAGGGCTCTGGCCTCTTGACCGGAGGGTCATAGGTTCAATCCCCGGTCGGGAACACTGCTGTTGTACCCTTGAGCAAGGTACTTTACCTAGATTGCTCCAGTAAAAACCCAACTGTATAAATGGGTAATTGTATGAAAAAATAATGCGATATCTTGTAACAATTGTAAGTCGCCCTGGATAAGGGCGTCTGCTAAGAAATAAATAATAATAATAATAATGTTCTACACAAGCAATGTTATGGAAATTAGCACTGGATCATAAACGACTATTAGAGTATATGATAATAAAGCAACAATTCTTCTTAACTAAAATAGAGGAAGCACTGCAAGTGGCAGAAGATTTATTTTGAAATAGGTATAGAAATTTTAACCGCCAAGAAATTAATCTATATATTCTCTTTAGCTTGTCTCAGCAATATTGGTAGCAATCACAATTTTACAAACACCTGGAGGTGGTTTCTTAAAAACCTAAAACAAAAATAAAACAATTATAATTATATATATATATATATATATATTTTCTTTTTAACCAGGTCAATAGGCAATTGGGGGGAATTCTTTTAAAGTCAATTGCTAAGGCACATTGTCCCCATTGGGGGTTTACCTGAGTCTGGTTGACAGTAGGCATCAGCGAATGTAGCAGAATGATGACAAAGTTGTCTGAAAAAGCAACAAATAAATAAAATATTAATTTAGTTAAGTGGAACAAGTTAGACCGATAATGAGGACTAACCTACAGCGATGGCCAAATGTTTTGCATTACCCTATAGAATTAACACATTTTGCTTCATGAAGTCGAATGAAACCTGCTGAATAATGTTACATTAATATATTAAAATGACACAGCGCTTGGTAGTTTTCCTTGTACTTAACAAAAAACAGACAAATTCAAAAATTTGACATTTCAAAATCAAACATATCGACTTTTGCGATATCATTTTGTAGTGTCTTTGATTACATGATGTTAAATAAAATGCATAAAATTATGTTCATATAGTTTTTTTGTTTTTGTTTTTAGAATTGTGTCAACCCTAAAATTCTAGGGGATGCAAAGCATTTGGCCATAGCTGCATAAACCCTTCTTTACTAATCTGACATGCAATTCAGTGTCAGATAAATATATAAAGGGATCCCTGTACAAAAAGAATGACATTTACTACATCAAACATATTTAAGTAAAAATAAATGTCATGTCTTTTTCGGGCACATTTCAAACTGGCGGATCAATCGGGATCTTGTTTAGCCTGATTTAGCAGAGGATCTACCTGTGATGATTAACTTCTGGTACATGGCAATCGGGATTTATTATTATTATTATTATTATTTATTTCTTAGCAGACGCCCTTATCCAGGGCGACTTACAATTGTTACAACATATCACATTATACATTATTTCACATTATACAGATATCACATTATTTTTACATACAATTACCCATTTATACAGTTGGGTTATTACTGGAGCAATCTAGGTAAAGCACCTTGCTCAAGGGTACAACAGCAGTGTCCCCCACTGGGGATTGAACCCACAACCCTCCGGTCAAGAGTCGAGAGCCCTAACCACTACTCCACACTGCTGCTCTGAAGGTGTACTAACTTTAGTCCAATCAAGTGGACTAAATCAAGTGGACTAAACCTGCTTAATCCACTAGTTAGACACATCAAGTGGACTACATTTGGTACACTGCAATTGACCCGACAAGTTTAAGATCAGATAGCAAGGCATCAATAACAGAGTATACAAAGACACTTAAATGTCCATTACACTCATTATTACCTGACTTAAACATCTGCTGAGCCATCAAAGAGATCATTCAAACCACTGATATTGTCCCAGCCTGGCAGGAAAACCAGTATGGCTCCATCCTGTAAAATTGATTTATTTAAAAAAATTATCTGCATGTAGTTTGTCCTCATTTTGTCACTCCAGTCTTTAAAATCAACTAAAAATTAAATTAATCACAGGCCTCCAAATTATTTGCATCCAAAGCTTAGAGATTTGCAGTCTGCAGAATAAGGGTCCTTTACAAATAGGAAACAGGTAGACATTATAAATCAGTTAGCACTACATGCCGAAGAATTATATTATCATCTATTCTTAAAAAAAAGTACAAAAAGGACAGTGCAGAAGGCAGAATTTTTTTTTTCTTAACAGCCATCTCTACTCTCATAACATTACTTGGCCACATAGCTGAATAAACCCCTTTCACATGTCACATTCACAGCACAACTGAAATCTGAATACACATAGAAATTAAAAACGAACTGTCGTAGCCATGTCTAAAATTACACTGAAAGCATTTAATTAAAGCATCTGCTGTACAAGAACAGCCATAACCACCTCGAGATGAGTGCATATGATTTGGTTTAATTACAGACTAAACTAGATTCATTAGGGTTACTTTTGTCACCAAGCAGAATATCCAATTACTCTGTGAATGCATTACTTACATTCTTAGTTCTGTTTAATTAGACCATTTCACACACAGTACTATATTGTTCTTGCTGGGAAAAAAAAAACAACTGATGGCTTAAATGTTGCCTTTTTTTTACCCACATGACGTACATTTTGCATATTCATTTTGACTGTTCTAAAAATGTTACTAATCCACCGGTAATATCTGCATCCTGAGCCATTCGAAAAAATAGACATAATACTGCAGTAGTGACATCAAAATGGCATATTCGTCTAAATGATTATACTTGACCTTTGACCCATATTTGACTCGTGTACACCATGACCACTTTCAAACAAAATGTCTTGTTTTAAATCACTCGACAACACTCACAATTTTTTAGGCACTTAGCAAATCTGTCTGTGAAGATTTACAATCATCCTCCACCAACGGCAGCACCAACCAAGCAAACGAGACAAATAATCTTCGACTCTGACAGTGGCTAAAAAATTAAATAAAACGCATACCCCATTGAAACACCTTTTCCTTAAAAATATGTTATTTTTTGCAGTTCATTATCTACCCAGTTTAATTCACCATTCCTGTATTATCTAAAATAATTATATTTAAGATTCTTTAATATTGACTTAATTTACTTTATTATCATTCATTAAATTCACTTGCAATTTGAACCTTAACAGTATATATATATATATATATATATATATATATATATATATATATATATATATATATATACACACACATACACACACACACACACATATACACAAACACATATACACACACACACACATCAACTGATTCAGATATTTCCTCACCTCTTCTTTCAGGACAATGTGCCTGATCAATGCTACAATCAGCGACAGGTCAATTTTATCATCGTTATCCATGATCTCTAATGCATCAATCGTGCTATCTGAATACCTACAGAAAACACAAACACAATTTGAATTTTTATTAAAAGGTTATTGCTGGGTTCTTATACAATATAGTACACAGAAATACTTAAAGAAAATAAATAAACCAATAGTAAACATTTAGACAATGTCTTTAAAAAAATTTGGGAAAAAGATTTTTCCCAAAACATTTCTCATTGAATTTAGTATTTGTATTTGTAGATTAAGCACCAATTAGTTTTTAATATTTATGGATGATAAAATAGATTACATGTACAACATTTAGTGTCAATATGGCTAAACCAAAATCATAAGGTAAAAATTGCAATTGGGACCTGGCAATAATATATAGTGTTATATAAGATGGGATGAAAAAATATTAAAATAAAAGGTGTTTTTAGAAACACCATCTTGGCATGCCTTTCCTGCTGAAAGGATTTCTATTCAAACCAAACAAAAAAAAAGTTCAAATTGAAATGCCAGGTCCCTGGTGTTCACACCATTCTTCTCCACAGGCCCACAGCACCACACTGCAGCCGACAGACTGCAGGGCAGGGAGACTGTTTTCTACAGGACTGGCAGGACTTGGCTGTGAAGCAGCCGTTACTGCAAAATTAGAAAGTTCAACAGTTTAGTCCCTGCTGCCAGGGACTAAACTGCAATGTATTTAAAACACATTTAAAATGTAGATGCTGGTACAGAAACAGTATAAACAAACAACAAACAAACAAAACAATACCTGTCACGGAGGCTTCTTGCGTAACTGGGCCAGCTTTCTCTGTACTCCTCCTCTTTCAGCTCCTTCTCCGGTCGAGCTATTTGACCTTGCATGAAGTGCTTCTTCCACTTCGGTCTGCCATCTTGATTTTGGGGACAGTAGCTATTCAAACAAACAAAGCAAATCAATAAATAAGTAATATAACCTAGTCTACTTCAATTTACCCTAACTTTAATAGTCACATACGTACACACTTCTAAATACATCATATATATGCTTACATCATAAAATAGGGAAGTCTTCAACATTCAGAGAATCATTAAATGCACTAGATACAAAGTCATCTTTTGCCAAAGTGAAAGGCAGCTAACTGTAAAATCTCGATCACATCTTCCAAGAGGTACTCTCTCACGATAGGTGAAACCAGAGATGTGCATCATTGGACAGTAATCTGGAAAGACAATGCAAACATGTAGATATCTGTTAAAAAAAAAAAAAAAAAAGTTGAAATTAAGTTTATTATTGATAAATTTAAAATATTATACCGTATACCTCAACTTATATTTATTTATTTATTTATTTTGCAACCCAGCAAGTTTGAATATCTGAAATAGATATCCTATATACAGAACAAAATACAAAGTCCAATAAGACTGAACATATCCTCGCAACTAGATGGACCGAAGACAATTCTAACAGTACATGATTTCTCCCTGATTGCCCCAGGAACAAGATTTTAAAAGCAGGATAATGAGATACCACTGCTCACTAATTAGTTGGCTATAAAAACAATGGCAACCCGAAATCTAACAACTATCAGAAACTTGAGATATTATATATGCTTTAAGTGTTTGTTTAAAAAAAAAAAAACACACACACATTCAGTATGAAATTCTGAATAAAACTTAACATTCAAAATTAGGCAAAATACACCAACAGCTTTAGGCTTTTTTTTGCCCATATTGCAACTGTGAATTGTTGAATACACATTTAAAAAAGGGTCAGGTGTCTCCTGATAAATGCTTCAATTAATATTTTAAAAAATACATCAATAAAAAGACAACTACAAGAAGATACGGTTTACTAGTAAAGCCAGCTGACAAATGTTTTAGTCTTTGTTATATAAGAATACCCACAGAAATATTTTGAAAACTTCTCAGCATTTAATGTAGCACTCATGATGATGATTTTCAGGTCATCTCGGAATTTCAGAAGATCTTTCATTATTGTTATCAGAACATCAGACTGAAGGTTCCTCTCGTGAATTTCATCCAAAACAATGTGGCTGATGGTAGACAGGTGCCTGGTAAGAGTTGAAACAGAACACAAATGAATTTAAAGGTTTTAAGTAAGATCAGTGACAAAAGTGATAGGCTATCTTAACACGTCCTTAAGATGTACACAACTTTCCAGAACAGCAGTTTAACCCATAGTTTTGGAGAGGAATCTATTTATTTTTCATTGACTGAGGGAACAGCTCAAAGAATGCAGATATGTACAATGGGTATCAATTTAAGGCCTAAGCAAACATAGATACGATGTTTCTGGTAAAAGACAAACAAGTTCTGCACTTACGGATCTGATCGTAGCCACTGCAG
This sequence comes from Acipenser ruthenus, assembly GCF_902713425.1. Classification (NCBI taxonomy): domain Eukaryota; kingdom Metazoa; phylum Chordata; class Actinopteri; order Acipenseriformes; family Acipenseridae; genus Acipenser; species Acipenser ruthenus. The sequence goes on along the minus strand of NC_081200.1, from coordinate 6,533,993 downwards.
GATGATGCCTGTGGTACAATACAAGATAGAGCCTTGTTTCCTTGGTAACCGGCTGTGAAACATGAGAATGAGGTTAGCAACATAACCACTATGCACTATAGTATATATTTTTTAAAATGTAGAAAACAAGACAAGTATGGGTTATTGTTCAGTCTTAATGGATTAATGCCAGGAGCTTATAAAAATAAAGCCATACCAATAACCTGATATACTATTAAACACATGCCTACACAATAAAATGATTATTTTAAATAACTGTGTCATACTTAAGAGCATTTAAAAATACAGGATAATGTACTGGCTCCTATTAATAGGACATGTATTACTGGCCAATATTATACAGAACTCAAATGTACCTATATGTTATCCAAAGGAAGCACCATGTGTCTAATAAGAAACTGAATTTCAATCTGAAAGTTTAGGAAAGAAGGAATGCACTTATGGCTTTAAATAAATAAGAAATATTCACTGTATCACACCTGATATGCATTTCAACTGCGTTAAAAGATTAAATGTAACACTGGGTAGCTGAGAACACCAACACATGCAAAGGTCTGATGATGTGCAAATTACTTTCCCTCACATGTTTACCGACACTTACTGCTCATAAAATATTGAAAGGTGCCCTTTCTAGGAACAGCAAGCAGGCCTACTAGCCTACTAAGAATAATAAACAGCCATCTGCCTACGTCTAAAGGTATTGAAATCCCCTGTAACTGAATACCAAAATTACCATGCCAATTAATGCCTTTGCCCTGAATTTGTATTACACAACAAAATATCTTTAATAAACAGCCTTTTAAGACGTGAAAGAGTAACCCTAACGCGTGGGAGAGAGGCCGCAAAACTGCAATATAAGTGTCCTCACAGTATGGCATCGGTTAGGGCTGATGGATACGGTTTCAACTTTAAGAATAAACCTGTATTATTTGTGGGATGCGTGCAAGAAACCCTCCAATAAAGAAGTGCCATTATTTTTTTATATATATATATACTAGTTGGTGCAGTATTTCTGTGTACTGCATATATACAATATTTTAGTCTTTGTAAAAAAAAAATTAAAACAAATTTCAGTAACTATTGAATATGTAAAAACCCTTGCACTGCACATGTACTACTATTTAAACACATAGGCCAATATCTGTATATTTGTGTGTACAGTACTAAATTCAAGTCGTAACTCTTTCTAGTACCTCCAGTCTTACCATTTAAAATGAACACAATGCTGTAAAACTGCACACAATAAAAACCTTGCCACTGTAGTCTAATTTGGTACCCACAGGAGTTCCCATCTCCACAAGCCTCAGCCCTTTCTGAAGCCACTCTTTCTGCTACTTAAAAAAAATGACAACAATCATACAAGGTAGATTAAGCCCCTGTAACTATAATCTCTCCAATACTGATAGAAAACAAAAAGGAACAATAAAGAGGCTTAAACAGGAGTTATAAAAGCTATGTGTGGCAGTGTACTGATGCAGATGGATACTTACTGCACAATGACACAGAAATCAGAACAGAAACAATTAGGTGTGTTACCTTTTTTGGCAAAACTAGACATACATTTATTTGCATACATGTATCAAACATTGCATTCATATTATCGTTATTATATTACCGGTTTAAATATGCAAAATACTTGCATGCATAACATGTATCACTAACTTATTAAAACCTTACTTACACCCATAACAAATCTGGGTGTAAGTTTACTGTTTATTGTAAAAACTCAATAAACAGTAAATCTCAATAAACGGAGCATCATCTGTGACTTACAGAAATGGCACTGACTGACTCAGTGGCTGTGTGCAGACTATTCTGGAGAGAGATCCCATTTGCTTCTCGATAGTCATCCAGAATGAACTGGGTAACTTGCGTTGTCTCTCCGCCAACTACCACCACCTGGTTACTTTTTATCAAATCAACCAGGATGAAACACACAAACAAAATAAAACACTGTTCACCAATGGAAGTGCTTGTTCATTTACAGTATTGCAAACAATGTACACAGCTACTTTTGATAGAAAATTCAAGTTTGAATATACTTACACAAATACAATCAAATTTATTTAAAAACTATATCCCAGAAAGCTAACCTACTTTATTGTTAACTCTTAATAAATTAAAATATCTGGAGTACCGTTATAATGTACTGTTATAACGCAGCGTATCTCCCTAAACACTTCACTCTGCAGTTGACAGTTTTAGAAAATGAAACATTTTAATTCCTACACTCTGGTGCCTGTTGTGAGCGCTATTTAGACCATTAACTATGTGGGATACAGATAATGGCAGGCTCTTTCCACTGTTTGCTTGTCAGTGCATCTTAAATGAAACCTGATGAGTGCATTCCCTGTTGATACCATTAAAATCATCTCACTGGCTCTGCTATCAACTTCAGTGCATTTCAGTATCAAAGACTGGGTTGCCAAATTGTAGATAATGTGTGCCTTAGTGTATACTACAGATGAATTTCAGATGCCATGTATGTCCTGCTGTAAGTGTAAGGCTTCTTAATACAAAAGGATGACAAGCATGTTCAAATGATTTATTAATGTTACTTCTGCAGCAACATAACAAAAATGATCTTTTTGGAGCTACTTCAGGAGATTCAGGTAGGAGCATTTGTTCCTGAAGCTGTTTCGGACATTTTCTACAGTACCCATATAAAATAAATGCAAGTTTTGACCAACATACTTGAAAGTTAAAATTATTAAACAAGTATGTTACCAACAGTCTTTACCTGCACAAGTTGTAAATTAAAAATCAGAGCCATCAATATTATGAAAAAGTAGATCACCACAAATAATATGCACTCTATGGAGGTTTGACAGACGGACCAAAGTGTTCAGTTGTCCCCTCTAATTGGCATGTGCCAAAGTATGCTGTTTGTTACTACATGTATGTATTTTTTTGTATATAATTTTATAACACCTATTTGAATATTCTTACCTTTTTCAAGTTGTATGATGGAAGTTTCTCCCTGAACCTCTACAATATATATATATATATATATATATATATATATATATATATATATATATTATATATATATATATTACCACAGTCTAAATTCAAATTAACCACCTCTTCGGGCTGATAATTATAGGCATATTTTAAAATAAAGTTTCATAATTTCTGCTTCTAATCAATTCTAGCCATTCTACTCAATAATGTTAATGTCATTAGACTCTTTGTTTCTGATTTTTTTTTTCATCTTTTAACAGTGATACAAACTAATACCAAAGGGTTTACCCTCATTTCCAAGTACTTAGGATCAGTTTTCTTTTTCTGAAGGTCACTTTTGAGTTCTTGATCTAGACTTGAATTCCGAACAGTGTCTTGGAACAAGAAGTCTAGGTCTCTGTCATTGACTGGTTTAGTGTCCTTCTGATTAAAACTGCCAGTATGGAAGATCCTGAAAAAGCAGTACAATCAATATATTTGATTAATCATACCACGAGCACAAATACATATTTATTATTTTTAAGCGTACATACATACACACACACACACACACACACACATATGTACATACACTCACGGCATCCTTTTAATTATATAAACTTCACAAAAAATAAGGTTTGGCATCAGGTTAGCGTTTAAATCCGCTGAATATCTCAATGGGATACCATGTCAGAAGTGTGAAGCACAAATTTGTAGCAAAGAATGGTGGGTGGTAAATAGTGAATGTTTTTCATCATACAGGCCTCACTGACATCATCATCACCTATCGAACTGAAGCTGCACTCACTCACTCACAGTTTAAATATTTTCACTAACTTGTTTTATTATGGAGTGAAGGATTTAAAAGGCTGATAAGACTACCATTGCTGAACTATTAAAAAAAAAAATCAGTTAACTTGCAATATGCAGTTTGTTTCTTCATAATTTGCATTATTATTATTATTTAAGATGTGCAATACAAATTCAACAACACTACAAGGCAGGTTTCTTGGCCATTTACCTGCTTTGGCTCTCCTTGTAAGTTCGAGAAGTCTGGGATGTTAAAGGGGATAATTCTCTTTCAGTCCTCTTAGACTGGACAGAGCTCAGAAGCTTGAATGTGTTCTCTAGATTCGTCCATATGAACCACAGCTCTCTAATCAGAGAGCACAATCAAAAACGCATTAGAACAGAGCACTTAACTAAGTTAAAACGGTAGGGTGTATAATGTAGATCTGCGTTGCACTATTTTTTTTGTTTTCTTTTTCTTGCTATAAATATATAGCAAGCATGAAGTATAGTAAAATATAAACGTGCATGTGTTGGCTTTTCTAGATTATTTTATTTTTTAGTTCTTAAACGCAGACTTGTTTTGCTGCGCAAGTGACCTTTAAGTTTCGAGTGACGTGCGTTCGGCTGACAGCGATTGTAAAAATAAAGTGTTTAATAATACAACGTTATTTGTTTTTAAGTAAACATACCATTTTTCTCTCTTGTTATTTTTTTTTCGTCCCCGACCCCCCTCTCTTGGAGTACCAAAGCAAAGACCAATCTCCCGGCCTTTTAGATGGGCCGGGTGACGGCCCCGCGGTGCACCTTGATCGTCCCGGGGCTCTCGGGTGAGTTTTGATAGGACACGGAGCTCGAAGAACCACCTTGCCCTCGCCATCCTCCTCGGCCCCATCTCTGTCGACCTCCCCACTGGCACCGGCTTCTGTTCCCATAACCGTAACTCATATCGTATACAAACTCAATTCCTTTGTAGTTGCAGCTGGAGAGTTACACAAACGCATAAATAAAATACATGAACAAGATTTCTTTCTTTCTTCTATTTTCGTTCTCGGCAAGACCCAAACGACAGCGTATTCACTCAAAGCAACTCTATATCCACAACAAAAACACGTGCAGCTGGCTCACTCTCGTAAATCAACACACAATATATTTTTACAAACATATATTCGAATTAACAACATAGTCTAAACTGCATAAAAATTATTTAATAATGATGTACGGTTTGTAAAAATGTCACGTTCTTTGGATTCTCCATTCAGAATCAAAACATATCCGTCCCGACGCGTTTGTATTTCGTCATTAAGAGCTGCAGTTCACGTCCACTTATGTGTGACGTAGGTCACTAAAGAAATACAGTACCATAGATATCAAACAAAGGCTCAGTTGCTCAGACCAAGTAAACTAACGAAAGGTTATAAGGGAAGAAATGGTATTACATTGGCTGCGGCAATTCATAGAGAGCAGTTCTATCCTTTTCCACAGAAATCTTGCTTTAACACTGCTGCTCAGGTCTTTAACCAGCAATACGTCTCACGATGCAGCGCGACCAGTTCAAAACCAGCAAACTGCCATTTTAGGTCCAGGACAGTGCTTTAAAATGTTTATCTATTTATTTATTTACTTCTAATTAACTTTTATTTAAAACATTACTGGTCACCCTGCATTTTGCTGAGAATCTTTTAATCCAGGATATGCAACAATTTCAAATACAAAGCTTTAGATAAACTTGCATACTATTTATTGCCTATGCTGTATGTCAGGTGGTCTGATTGCGTCTACACCATTGGAGTGAGTTTGACAACAAAGCTTGACGCACCAGGAAGCAGTCATAGCACTAGCACATTGTCTTAAAAATTAAAGTATTTTAACCTTGGTCTGCAATCCTTAAAGAGGGTCTATTCAAGAACGAATACTAATAACCTTCTGGGCAGAGAGAGAGAATGGATGAATGAATTAATGTTCTCTTGAATTTCCAGGAAGGATGGAGCTAAAAGAAACACATGTGAGGACAGGCAGGATGTTTTAGCTGCTTGAAAGATACCAATAATAGCTGCTCACACTGTTGATTAAAGGATGTGTTTGGAGTGCATGCAGGATGTGAGAGGAAGGCCCTTGAAATCTACACTGTACAGCATCTGCAATAGTGTTAATAATGTGCTGAATACAATGCCTTGATAATGCACTGCACAGTGTGGGTGTGTTCCTTGTCAAATCATGTATATATAGTTTTAGTTAAAAAAAAAAAAAGTGTCTTCTGTCTTTTGTTCCATCTGAACTCCCAATTACTTAATTGGTCTAATTATTTGATTAATTGGACAAATTGACACTTCTCTCCAGGCCTCAAAATGCTTCATAGGTCGTTTACCTTGAATCAATTATGTCGAGAGCTTGAGTTGTAATGAAAACCAGAAGACCCTGCAGCCCTCAAGGACTGGAGTTTGCTATAGTGGCTAAAATACCAAATGCTTTCTTGTGATAATAAGTTTTAAGGCTCTGGATGTAAGTCAATATTAAATTTTAAGAAAAGCTTTGCCAGCATGAAAGAGCTTCTCTAAAGCCCCTTTCACACTGGCACTCCTACCAGGGTCCCAACCCAGGTTCAGGCTACCCGGGTCACAATCCCATGTAGTGTGAAATCACATACCTGGGTCGTACCCAGGTTGACTGGTTCACAGCGACCCACCTCAGGATGTGGGTCGACACACTTTGACTCCGGTTGAGAGAGACAAAATGCATGATGACTGACGAAATAACAAACAGCCACGCCTGTGTGAAGGTTTCACTTCCGCAAGGAACATTTCTGTTTATTCTGTTTAGCCAATTTTTGTTGCTTGAGACACACCATGAGCCAGATTGCAGCAGGGGTGAAGAAACATTTGCTCTACAACATTTGGGCCGACAGTTCAATCCAGAGAAGCTTGGATGGAAGCGTCCGTAACAAGCTGCTTCCGGGGCATTGATACGCAGGTCAACCATGCTTTATAAACAGCAGTGTGAAATCTCGTAGCTGACCCGCATGACACCGGGTCCTGATCTGGATAGGTTCCGACCCGGGTAAAGCATGCCAGTGTGAAAGGGGCTTTAGATGAGTTCACAATATCAGGGAATATAAATGCCTCACAAAGCCATCTCATCTTGCCATCTGAAATGTAAAAATACATTTAATAGAATACACATAGAATAACCGTTTGCCAAATGCTGTAGCCAACTGATTGGGTTACACTTTTACTATGTTGGAAGATCTTATCTATAAAGAATAGTGAATCCATTAACAAAGGATCAAAACTGCTTTGCCCTCTGGTAGCACTAAACATCAAAACATATTTCAGTGGTAAGTGTAAATAAGCAGTACTTTATTCTAGAAAACCCCTGAGATTCTCTGAAAAGAAACCCAGTGAAAAAAGAACGCTATTGCATTTCCGTTATTCTAGGTTTATATATTTAATAATGTTTCTTTTATTTAAAAAATACAGCAATAATGCTACTGTAAATGTATGCTTCCCTCCAGTGCATTATATGAATATGAAACAGTCATTGTCTTTTAAGAACTGACATATTACATTCAGTATTTAAAAGGGAATTTAAAATAGTTGGCTGCTGTTACTGACATGCTATTAGGGCAGGTCAGTAACACAAGACAAAGACAATCAGTCTGAATTAGCTGAAAATGACATCTGATGAACTGTGCGTAGGCCAAGTATAGTCTTATACTTGAAATCCAGGGATTGTGCTGACCAAGGAAGACTGCTCCTCACAGACAATTCAGACATAATCATCTTCAAAGGTTCCCTGACATTCTGGTAGATGGATTTGATCAGCAATGATCTTCATGTACTTTTTTTGCCACTTCCAGGGAAATCAAAGCAAGTGTTTAATTAGATTTGTTGCATACTGTACCTGCCTCTCTTTTGCACGCTGTAATGCACAGTATCTGTCAAAAGCAGCCTGGTTTAGAATAAAAGGGTTACTTTATTGTGCATATCCTTTTTGTGTCTGTTGTAGATTTGTCTTGTCCAATGTCAGTTGCTCTATCAGTGTTTAGCTTCTGAGCTGTTAGCATTGTATCTGTGACTGTGCATTTTTATAAGCTAAACTGCTTATCTTGTCTTGCCATTCAGTTCAAACACAGTGTCACAGTTATTTAAAAGGGCTACCTGGATTTATCATGGAAGACAAAATCCTAAATGGCGCAGATAATGTCAATATGTTTTTCTATAGTACTGCTACAGCTATGGCCAAAAGTTTTGCATCACCCTGTAGAATTAACAAATGTTGCTTCATAAAGTTGAATAAAACCTGCTGAATAGTGTTACGTTAACATATTGAATTACATACCGCTTTGTAGTTTTCCATATACCTCACAAAAAACTGATGACAATTTAAAATTTCTAAATCTAACATGAAATACTGTACTACTATTATGGCTCCCTGTAAACCTTTGAGATATCTTTTTCAAGTGTCTCATACTACATGATGTTAAATAAAAAGATATATTATTATTATTATTATTATTATTATTATTATTATTATTATTATTATCAGTATGTCAATATCCTAGAATTCTGGGTGATACAAAACTTTTGTCCATAGCTGTAAGTGAGAAAGATGACAGGACCAGGGACCATAAAGAAAAATCAGCAAAGAAGTGAGACAGCATTTGTCACTGGTGAATAATCACTGAGGCCTAACGTGTTATTAAGAAAGCATATGCCTGTAAGTTTTATTACTATAAAATCCTGGAAGAGAAATAAAAAATATACAGCATTTTGAAAAACCATAATATTTATATTCTCTTTTATTATTTCTTATTATTTGCTTTTAATAGTGTTATGCAATATGGCAATCAATAACTTTTTTTTACATGCAGCAACCTAATACATATATAAACAATTGTAATCATGTTTTATTATTATTGTTATTAGTATTATGTTTGAAATATAATGGCAAAATGCACTTTGTGAGGACAGTGAAATATCTCCTGTTGCTGGACCATTGGATAATGGATTCCCTGTGCCCTCTCAGTGCTGGACTTTGACATTGATTTAAAGGTGCAGTGTAACATTAACAAATTCTGAATTTGTTGACATGCTGCCTGTACTTTGCCCTTTTGGCCCACAGTGTGACAATGACAAGCATGTTTTAAGGCTTTGGTCCAGCCTAGTCCAGTATAGAGAGACAAAGAAGAACACTGAGCAAATTTATTCAAAACATGATTGATTATTTGAAACTAATACAAATTTAGTTTTCATATTGCCCAGATAGGCATATGCAATACACACTCAAATTATCCAAAACACACACGACCAAACAAAACGTGTCACCAGAAAGCAAGGGGAAATTATTTAATCTTTCTTTCTTTCATGTTGTGTTCTGACACGTGCAGCTAATATTTATCTCAGACTACCATTTTGCTGTTGCTATTTCACCCACTTTATAGGTTAGTGATTTGAACACAGCATGCTTGGAATGAAAGATGAGTGTTTGTGACAAAATATAATGCAGTGAGACTTGGATCAGCTTGTCACCAGTGGGTTTCTTATTTAATAGGGTCCTCTGTGTACTGTGTTGTTTTTCAGTGTTTTTGTCATTCCTAAAGTACCTGAGGAAAAATAAACATTTGCACCTGAGTATTTCACATTCCTATCTGGGAGAGATGCCATGTTGATGACTGAAGCATTAAACGGGACACACAGGCAGTACTACCAGTGTTTATTACAGCAATGCATTTTTCCCCAGCTCTCCATACATTGCCGATGGGCCACCTTAATACAAAAGCATACAAAGTGCCTCGGTTTGTACTAAATCACATGACACTGAATTCTAAATAGCACAAACAAACCTTATGCACCAGTTACAATATATACAAAAAAAAAGAAATGAAATACCACAAATTAAACCTCACATTTTGTGGTCATAATAACCCCTATCTATCAATCACCACCTTAGAGGTAGCCCATAACTGTGTTATTTTCTTAATTCATTTTACATATGAAATCAAAACGAAAGAATGATAATAATGGTAAATGTAGTGGCAGATATACGTCAAAACCTGTTTTGCTTTTGAATAGAACAGCAATACATTGATTCTTGAAAACATTCTATACATATAGATGAATACAAAGTTAGATTAAGCATATCAGGTTTATGGCAATGGCCTTGTTTTCCACATGCATGATATATTAATACTGAGTATGTGTGATAGTCTGTGAGTAATGTTACATCTGAGGCTGATGCATGTAACCCACTAAACACTATAGTGTTTCTGGTTTCTGGTGTATTGTTACTTTTTTTAATACAGGCTCTGGTATTTGTGTTGTAGAATTCCTTCTACTTGATATTTCTAACAGTTCTTTTTTTGTACATATACTTTAATTGTGTAGTGTTATGTAATACAATAATCAACATAATCATCAATATCATCATCATTATTATCATTATTACAGTGCAACCATTCTCTTACCACCACCAATTAGCTTCATATATCATTTGAATTGCTTTTTTTCATGTCTTTGTTTGCTGTTGTGTGTTGTTTGCAATCATTCACGCAACATCAACAGAAATATAAGAAATGGACATTAAGCTTGAAACATGTCCTCGTTCACTTACCCGTATCCTCTTCCTGTTTCCTATAAACCTCATTTAATACTTGGATCTCCTCCTGGTAACCCGGTTTCTCCCGGTGCTGCTTTTTACTGTTCTGTCTGTGAGCCTCCACAGTGTCGGGAATTGATATATTAATATCACTGTCAGGATTGTTTGTGGGTATAAAGAGTGAGTAAGAAGCAGTCTCACCCAAGTCACAGGATACAAATCTATTTTCCCTTCTGGAGTAACGTAGCGATGGCGATCTGGCATGGGTAGAAGACTGGCTGATGTTACTAACTATAGACACTGTATCCATGGCCTCTTCATTGTCACAGATCTCCAGCACTTCCAAATGAATTTTTACATTGGTGTCTGCAATGCTGTTTGGAGAGTCGTCTGTGTTAGGCTCATGCCCCACACTTTTTGAGCGATAAACTTCAATTTTCTTATTTGTTGGGGTTATTGTTTGACCATCACTACTGACTTCGTAAGTGGAAAGTGAGAGAGTTTTCCCAGTGGGTGCATGGAGTGACACAGTTCCTTGAAATGCACAAAGTGGAATAGCTAATCCCCCACTGGATCTCTAAAAAAAAACAAAAAAACCATGAGACACAAAATATTTTCCTAATTATATACAGTATATGAAAACCATAATCAATTCTGTAAGTTTAGTATCAATACTCAGCATGTTGACTCTCCATGGCAGGCACCAAGAATCATGTATCTTTTGAAAATGTAATAAATAATAGCTAACTGATCTAGGCATTATATACTGCACAATCAATTTTGTGACAGGAACTGTTCATTCACCTAACTATACATATCAGTATGCTAGAAGCACAATATTGTCGCATTCTAAACTGAAATAAAGGTGATTTCAGTGAGCCCACATTATGTAACCATTTGCATATGCTGCCTGCCTTCACAGTAAAAAAAAATAGATGGCTTAATACATAGTGCATCATTTTACGTAATTAATATTAAAAAAAGAGTAGCAACTCAGAGTGTTTAGTTGTTTTCTACATGCACGCTGGAGTGAAGACCTTGATAAATCCGATTCGACATTCACAGTAGTCCACATCAGTTTCCAATTGAAACTAGCTTTGGGAACAGATCAGTCTTGATGCATTGCCATTTTAATTATGACAAACTGTGATTTGATCTGACATGTAAGTTAAGTAAATGTTTATAATGTGGAAATGTACTTAGATAGCAATATATATATATATATATATATATATATATATATATATATATATATATATATATATATATATATAATTAATATATATATATATATAATTCAACAGTAATGCTCACATAGTCACATTAAAGGCTTTTTAAAATGTTTAACCAGCAAGTATGTATAAATTCCTGAATTATCCATGCTTTTTCATCCAAATGATGCTTTGCATACATGTAAAAAATATTTTACACTTCAATTTTCTCTGAGGTTGTAAGTGGAATTATGCACTTAAGGATTAGCAATCTGTATCCTGTGCAGGCACCATAAAGACCTTTGGAGAATATCTGAGTGCTTAAAAGCAGTATCAACTTTGTATACTGAAATGCCTGTTCCATAGTGGGGATCTTTTAATGTGTGACTGAAGCTGACGACAAACAACAACAATGAAAAAAGGGTAAGGATATGGCAACGTGTAAATACAAAGAAATGTTTTAATGTTGTAGAGAGGTTGCTTGAATCAGATAGAATACCTATATTTCACTTAGAACTTACACGGCTTGCCTTAACATTTCCATTAAGATGCAGGGCCACCATGTGCAGACGGGCTGGTACGGGTTCAACATGACAAGCCTGCATGCTGTTTCAGTTGTTCTGGGATGATCCAGTAGGTGACCATTCCTGAAGGAACACTGCCTCTAACCCACTAATTCTGCTGCACAGTCTGTTCTAGTCTTAGGAACTTCTGAGTTCTTTATCTAACTTCTGAGATTCCAAAAGAGCGCCAATGTTCAGCCCTCATCACATCTGTATTCTTGTCATTTTGAGTCTGATTTGTACCTATATATTACAGGGATCGCAGTAAACAATCAGGTGTGTGGGATCAACCATTTTAAACAAACTAAGAGTGCTTCCTAGCATAGGTATAGATCTACAATAAGACTTGAAGAAGCAATGGAAATTTCTTGAATAAGCAGGCCTATGTTTCATATGGTAAGCTGTATGCTGCATATGGAAAGGGCGGTTAAATACATAATAGCATTGTATGTATTCCTTTAACAAGAGAAAGCACCTGATTAGATTAGAGTCGGCCGTGGTGCAATTGTATTACCTGCCGAGGCGTTCTTTCGGATTTACTTCGACACCATTCCCAGTCTGTGAGCTCCAGCTTGCGACATTCTTCGTGGGACAATCTCCTTTCAGGGCCGTCAAACACTGGCAACCCATCAAGATTGTTTTCGTTGATTGGTGTTCCAGCAGCGCTGCTGTAAAATGCGTTAGACCCGGTGGCGCTGCAAGGCTTCGACTCCGACTTGAATGCTTTGTTGAGTTCTGTCTGCAAGGAGCTGTCCCTCAAAGTTATGGTTCTGAACTCAAGGTTGGCGCGGCTCGACGGGTTACTTTCTATCGGATCAGTTTTTTTCCCTTTGGTGTCGTAGTTCATAAAGTTGTGATATGATACCGATTTTTCACCAGAGCAATGGTTTGCCTGGCCTATTTTGTAAATTCGATACCCTTGATGGAAGGACAAGCTGAATTCAAAACCTTTCTTTTTGACTGCAGAAAAAAAGAAAAAAAGAAGCGTTATTATATCTCACCATGTTTCTAATTTTACAAACGCAGTCATTACATCTTGCTTTCAGTATGTTTTACTTTTGTTATTTATCAGGCATGAAATTATAGGATTTTAGTTTTATTAGGAGTCTCTAAACTCCCAAAACCTCAACAGAATGAGAAAGGCTAACCATCCCTTACAGGTTCTGAGGCACACATTTTATTTCAGTTTACGAATGACATCAGATGGAAATAATAACATTAAATACAGTATATAAAAAGCCTAATTTAAACATCCCTATTATTCAAACCAAAGTCTGTGTCACAAGGAATTAGCAGCATATACTAGTGTATAAATAAGTGTCCTTGCACCGCAGGTTACTCTTCCAAAGGAAACGCAACGAGGTTTGTTATTATTATTATTATTATTATTATTATTATTATTATTATTATTATTATTATTATTATTATTATAAACGTTTCATCCCACTAGTGCTAGTAGCTGCAGAAAAGTAGACGCATAAAACTAAATGAAAAACCACACCACGGTGCCAAGAGCCTTACCCCTTGCTGTGTCTGAAGACACCTCGTATGCATTTCTACTGCAATTAATAAAACAGCCACATGGCAGGTGGATCCAGCGCTCGGAAAGAACAAACACTGGCGTGACTGCAGCAGAGAGCAAGGTCAGAACAAAACTCAGGGTCTCAAGAGACTGGCTCTTGAATTGAAGGACATGACTAACCAAGATCTGTATCTGAAAAAGAGAGGTTCAGAAAGACATGTATTTATTTACAAACAGCAGGGCAGCAGTATGAAGCATCTTGCCCTGATCTCCAAATTAGATATATAAATATTTTATTTTGTTATATACCTTATATGCATAACAAACTATTAAGCATGCCCACCTAGTTGTCTCTTCATCACAGTGAATATATTTTTTCATCTATGATGACAAAGCAATTGTAGTAAATAATAATAATAATAATAATAATAATAATAATAATAATAATAATAATAATTACCATCATTGGCATCCACAAAATTATTCTAACCATAGCCAGAATTAAAGAAAAACGTTTCTGAGCTAAAAATACAGGAGAATTCCTGGAGTTCTCAACATCCGTCTGATAGTGAGAAGCCGTCGGGCTGGAACAATAATAAGTATCCACTTTGTTCTTTACAAGCACAGGCTCAGAATCCTGATTCCTCTCCGCACAACTTATAAAACTTTTCTCCAGGGGGTCTCCTTGAGGGAGAGACGACATATTACTAACTGGTGTCGGCACATCGGCATCGGGTCCTCTCTCAATCTCGGAATAGCTGGGATTCAATCCCTTTTGTTGGTCACCCGAGCACAGCAGCTGGTTTGTAAGAGGTATGGAAAAAACTACTACTTTGCAGAAACACAAGGCATACAGAACAAAAAGAAAGATCACATAGGAGCTGGGACTCGTTGTAAAGCAGCCCCAGTGTGTGGGAGCAAAAGTGCCCCAGCCACATAAAGGTAATATGCTTACTATCACACTGACAATCCATATACCTACTATAGCCCATATTATTTTCAGTGGTCGTTTGGCAGCCTGAAAAGCGCCAAACCGTTTGGTTATATAAAAAGTGTAGGACACAATCAACGACGCCTTTAAATTGCTTGATACCCCCTGAAAGAGATACAGAAGCGCCGATGAAGTACACAGTGCGCTGGGCTGGTCTTTGCTCCCCCATTGTAGGAACAGAAATAGAGATAAAGGTATCACGCTAATTAAATCGTCTACGGACAGAGACGCCACAATAAGTGAAAGCGAGGTCTTACTCCGCATCTTCAGTAAAGACAACAGTGAATAGACGCTACCCGCAAAAGTTAAAATCGTTATACTCAACGACAAGCAGAAGAGCGCCGGGTTGCCTTGTCTTTGTCCATTTTGCGAATCCATTCTTTCATAGGTTTCTGTAAAAAGGCTGGTTTTGTTGAAAGATAGGGGGCTGGGTGTTGCTGACATATTAATGAAGATTATCGTACCCCCTTTAGATACGTTAATATCGCTTATTCGGATCCAGCCTGACTGCTGCTCCTCAGTTGCTAGAACTCCTGCAAAGTAAGCCCGCTGTTAAGGGTTGATATCCAGGGTTGACTGTTCTATGTAACAGATGTAGCTTTCTTCTCGTTCTCTGAGAGCATACTAGCGCCACATCCAGCCGAGGCGATCAAACAACCCTTGGGTTGAATTTGAACACTGTTTCATCATAACGTTTCTGAAGCTGCAAGTCTCTGTTTTCGAGCTGCCGTTCCTTTGGCATAAAGGTAAGCGAAGTGTAGACTCGAATAGCAAACGTCAGTGCTAAAAGACACCACCCTGGTTTAGCGCCGTTAATGAATGCGATTGTGCTGTGCTGCTGCCCTCTGTCTCCGGCTGCAAGGCGGAGGAGTAGTTTTCAACCCCTCTGCTTCCTTTATATGTAAACATTCAATTCCCCAGTGCAAACTCCTGTCCGGTGGTCTGCATGATATAAAAGACGATTTGGATTACACGTTTATTGTGCGTGTTCTTTCTTTAACGATATAACACCTCGTGTTCCATAGTTTTATTCCAAGGACAAAACTCTTGCTTTCCATACATTTTCCATAAATATGATTTACTTTCAAGTGTATACAGGCGAGTTCAATTTTGCGCTAGCCTAATAATGGATTTTGATTTGATTTTATTTCTTTAAAGGTGTCGAGGGAAAAGGTTTTCATTCCATACCATTTTCACTGCAACCCGTATGATTGTGAAGATGAACTTTTTATTCATAAAACGTATCTGAAGCTTCTCCCTTTGCTTTGATTTGTTCACCCTTTTGGACTCCTGGATTAAAAACCTGTCACTTGTTGACCGTGTCTGAACAATGTTCAGGACATATTGTACCCATATGAGAATATTTATCCCATGGTCTTGCAGAATTTTAACTAATTATAATACTAATAAACCCAGAGGGAAAACGTTAATGACTTTTCTTTTAATAATAAAAAAAATACAAAAAAATAAAAATAAATAGAATCAGCAATATTTCCAAGAAGGAATGCTTTTCAATAAATTGTAACTCTCTGAAGCAAAACTGTGATTTCTTGTATCGACTGTTCTTTTATTAGGTACTAAACAAGATGAGGGACACAGGGTGCCAAAACATAGCATGGGCTTGATATAGACAGCAATTGTCAGTATCCATTTCATTAAAGCAAAGGTCAATGGGAAGAAAGAAGATCTTGTCCCTGTCAAATTGTGATTTCATTGCTAATTCTTATTTCATACTATTCTGTAATATTATTGTTATGTTATGGTCATCAGCTTTTTCATCATACTGATAGCTCTAATTTTGAACGTACAGCCGTGACTGTGTGCTACTGACATGTTTGTTTAGTAAGCAATCTATTATTAAATGCATATGATACATCAACTGTAGTGTTATAGTATAGCATTCCTGCAGGAATCCATTAATCACATCCTGTTCAAGCTAAACCCTTACTCTGTGCAGAGTCGCTGTAACAAACTCTTCAGAATCTATTGACAATTGTTCTTGAAATAAGGTTTGGGTAAATAGAACTATCTGCTAGTGTCAAACTTGATCTTTGTTATTGGAACAATTATGATGCCAGATCTCCTGCTCAATGCTGATGCTGGTGCTCCCTCTGTGCTTGTCCTCCTTGACCTAACAGCCTCTTTTGACACCATAGATCACGGCATTCTTCTTGACCGCCTTCAGAAGTATGCTGGAATCTCTGGAACCTGTCTCTCCTAGATGTCCTCTTACCTATCCGAACGCATGCAGTCTGTTTTCTATGCTGGACGAGTGGTGTTGCAAACCCATATCTATGGTGTCCCCCAAGGATCTGTTCCTGGGCCCCTTCTCTTCAATATCTACATGCTTCCCTTGGGTCACCTCATCTGCCAACACAGACTCATGTTTCACTCCAATGCTGACGACACCCAGCTCTACTTAAAACTCGACCCTGGAAGTCCCTCTGCCATGGTCCGGCTCTCAAGACATCAAGGCCTGGATGTCTGCCAATTTTCTTCAGCTGAACACAAGCAAATCTGAACTCCTTCTAGTAGGATCTAAATCTCAATTTAATAATCTCAATATAGCTGCCCTGAACCTCGGAAACTGTCTGCTGCTGCCTTCCCCCACAGTACTAAGCCTTGGTGTACTTCTTGACAGCAACCTCTCCTTTGATGCCCACATCTCCTCCATGGTCAAATCTTCCTTCTACCATCTTCAAAACATCTCCAATGTCCATCCCTACCTTTCCCTCCTGGATGCGGGGATACTTTGTCATGCATTTGTCTCCTCTCGATTCGACTACTGCAACTCTCTATATGGTGGTCTCCCGGCACGCACCATAAACCGACTGCAGCTAGTTCAGAATGTCACCGCCAGCATCCTTCCATATGTAAAAAACATGATCACATCACCCCCCATCTTGCCCAGCTGCATTGGCTACCTGTAAAGTTCAAGATTATTTTCAAAACTCTCCTGCTCACCTACAATGCCCATCATCACACAAGTCCTGAGTACCTCCACTATGTCCCTGCCCGCAAGCTGAGGTCCTTCTGACTCTGGCCTTTTTGTTATCCCCAAGCAAAAGTGCACCACACTTGGAGAACACTCATATAGCTTCATGGCTCTGACTCTTTGGAACTCTCTCCCAGCTTTGGTGCGTGATGTTCCCACAGTTGTTCGCTTTAAATCAACTCTCAAGACCCACCTGTTCTCTCTTGCTTTCCATGCTCTACTGGCTGCTGTGTTGCTGCTTCTACTTCATATATTATGCTACTATCATGTATTATGCACTTTCCACTGTATTTAATGTACTATTTCATGTATTACTGTAACACAAGAACATTTCGCAAGCCAGAAATGTTTGCTAATTTCGCATTTATTAAAAATCTTCAAAATTAAAGTGCCATCAAATGTATCATTCATACTTGTGCCGTTCATTAAAAGAAGAAGCAGCGCAAACATTTATTGCAGCAAAAATGGACCTTGAAGGCCATTAGCGAAATTAAGTTGCTGCAAAAAAATCCTATTTTACAGTATGCTACTAGTATGTATTATGCATTTCTCTGTATTTAATGTATTATGTATTTTCTTGTTGTTACTGCATCTTGTAAAGCGCTTTGTGATGGTGGTCCACTATGAAAGGCTCTATATAAAATAAAGATTGATTGATTGATTGATATACTGTAGACACGATCAAAGGAATGTAATGTGATTTTGTGACTTGCTCCTTTTTCACAGTGAAATTCAGTTTAGCTGAATTGAATTTTAAAACTCACTAACATGCACTTTGAAAAAATACGTCTGCTCAGCTAAACAGATTAATTTAGACTTTATTAAAGTCCCCCCTTTCAAGAGCAATTTTAATTTAAAATGTGATTTCATACCATTCCCAGTACTTGCTGTCACTCCCGAACTGTCTTGGGACAAATCACCATTAGATATTTATGTACAGTAGATCAGAAATCATCAGGGTTTTTTTTTTCTTTTTCTTTTTCTTTTTCTTTTTTTTTAATTTTGAAAAAAAAACTTGTTGGGATAGAAAGTTGGTTCTTTCTTTTCTAGTTTGGTCCCCAGTTCTGTTTTAAAAAGCAATATTGCTTTAGAAATGAAATCACACACCCGATAGAAAACAAAACAAGTGTGAATTAAAATAAAAATGTAGCTCTTGTACCACATAGTGAGAAAATATTATTTGGTAGCCAGGATTTGA
This sequence comes from Acipenser ruthenus, assembly GCF_902713425.1. NCBI lineage: Eukaryota > Metazoa > Chordata > Actinopteri > Acipenseriformes > Acipenseridae > Acipenser > Acipenser ruthenus. The sequence goes on along the minus strand of NC_081200.1, from coordinate 6,515,187 downwards.
AAACTGATGCCTACATATTACCTGATCTACTCTGTGTGAAAACTATGTTGCAGCTTCTTAAAACCCACAACTGCTCATTATTCAAGAAGAGCAAAATAGAACTGAAGGAAAGCTCAAATCAATAGACAAGGTAATAACTTTCCGAAACAACAGCACTGAGGCTTTTATTGTTTTGGCTGCGTTTATGCCATGCAAAGCAACATTGTTTCTAGTTTCTAAGCCCAGAGAGAGAAAAGGATAATTACCTTCTATAAAGTGCATTCATTCGGGAATCTAAATTTACAGTAACGATAGATAAATCACAAACCACAAACATTAAAATGAACCGACCTAGTGAACAAAGAATAATAATAGTAATAATAATACCAGTAATAATACAATGTCATTTCATAATTATTGCTACTGTAGCTGAATCAAATATTGGTGTACAAAACAGCAGCATTTACATTACAGGGAATAACTGTATGCCATCAAGAAACAATCACATATGTCTGTATATTTGTATGTATGTATGTATGTATGTATGTATGTATGTATGTATGTATGTATGTATGTATGTACAACCACATGCTACAAAATAAGTGCATGGTGATTGCAGAGAGTACTCTGGACTTAAGTACATTATTTGCACATGTTAGCCCAATATTTACCTGATCTGATTAATATCAACTTATTGAATGATACATTATCATTGATTATCATTATTAATGACATCCTAGCTAGTAGCATGTGCCGTAAGTCGTTCTCAACAATGTGTGTGTATATATATATATATATATATATATATATATATATATATATATATATATATATATATATATATATATATATATATATATATATATATATATATATATATATATATATTATCAGTACAGGAGGTAAGTCATACGATTTTCAACTTCAATTGGAGCTGATCAGTAAAAACAAAACTATGTTCGATCAGCCCATTGAATTGCTGAGACTGACCTGCTAGTGGGTAAGGGGGTCTCCATTGGCCCATATGGGATTTCTTTGTTCCATTCAGTGGGTTGATTATAATCAGATTGGCCAGTAATTGCTTTCTTGAAAATGGTTCTTCTGGGTAATACACTGATATATCATTATGATACTAGAAACACACACACCTGCCTTATAACATCATCCTGGATAATCTAAACCATGTATGAATTAGCCTCTCCACACCATCTCTTAATTAAATGTAAATATTGAATTCCTAATGTCAAGGTATCCTTTTACAGCTCAGGCACTTGGAAAGAGAACTACATTATTAGTATTGGTTGTGAAATGTTCCCAACAAGATTAAGGCAGGGGATAATGTAAAAATGTTTTATACATAATGCATATGTTCCAAACAGACAAACTCCATCTTATTCAAGGTATTATGTGACATAGCAGAATTGCTGAAAGGATGAAATAAAAAAGTTTTTAGTCCTTCAAAGAAATAGATGCTATTCATCTCCCATTTAAATGAACATTTAAATAAATAAATACATAAATAAATACATTACCTTTTTGTTTGGCTTCTCCATCACAGCAGCGGCTCATTATATTTGCTTCAGAAGTACAGTATTCAGATTAATTTAGTATCCCTATTTTACTCGATGGTAAATGCATATGCAGAATATGCTGTTTGCATCAAAGTAAAATTAGATTTGCAAATATTGTTCAGTATTTACATAAAGACAGAAATGTTCTCAATATAAGCTCTCAGTCTGTCACAGAGCCAAGTATATTGCCCTTGGGCAGAGATATGCAAAAGGTTGTTGGGAAAAGGTGATTACATTAACAATACCACTGTATGTTAATATCAAGCTATGAGGTACCCGAGACATGGGCCTTAGTTAATATCATACTAATAATTATTTATTTCGGCTTTTAAACATTGCCTTGCCACCAAAAAAAAATGCATTTCATCCCTCATTATATGCATACATTAAAAGTCATGCTGATATCTATAGCCTCTGTGCTCTCAAAATCTTTTACTGTCATTGCAGACTACAGCGTCACCATACGGGGGTATTTGCATGGCCAAGAGCCTCATGATTTTTCATGGCTGGCTATGGCCCTGAATATGTTTTGTCATAAGTAAACTATGAAATTCGTTTGGCCTTTCAGTGTAATCAAGGGGTCCAAGGTGTATTAGAAGAACATGTCCCACACTAGGGCAGGGCCAAATCCATTCAGTTAAACAGGTCTGTAAAGCGGCCTGGAAATCTTTAGAACCTGCTGGAGGCCTCATCACCTGAAGATGGAATTTATATCCCTACACACCACAAGAGAACAAAGGCAAAAAAGAACTACTTTCCTCCAGCCGGAAGATTACAAAACCTAGAAAAACAGACATATAAGCACAGCCCATATTGACTTATGATCCCAATAATACCTGAGACGTAATTACTAGTCTCCTGTATGTACAGTTCATTTAAAACACCATGGAACATTAATCTCAACATAGTTATTGTAACTCCAACCAACTGAAAGGAATAATTATGAGCAACTTATGGAATTTCTTTATAATAAGCATAATGTAAAGGCTCATTAATTCAATTTTATTGTTCATAACTGGAAATTAAAGCTTGAGCACATAGAAATATAGTCAATTACACTGTGATTCTGTGTTTAATTTAAAAATGTTTAACTTACTAGGATTTTTTGAAAATTCTAAACCAAAATTGTTTTTACTGAATAATAGACATAACTGCACATTTAATTACTTAGAGAGCATCACTGTGTTGTACATATACACAGATGTGAATCAGTAATTTCATAAACACTCCACATTTTGTATGCCATACGTGTGTTTGCCCATGGTACACATTTTCAGGGAACATATAATTATCCAATCGCTTAATTAAAAAAAAAAAAGGCTTGACATCTGCAAGTGAATTACAACATGCCAGATGCATTTCTGATCATAACAGTAAACAGATGCACTGCATTCTAGGAGGCATGAAATCCCGGAGAGTACATTTATGCTGGTGATTCTCAATGTTATAAGCCTGAAAAGGGCTTAGGGTTAATTTCACTGTCTCGAGTTTTCATTTCAATTCTCTGCCTTCAGGTCAGTTTTGTTTGGCTGCGTTCCCACAGCTCTGGAAACCATTCTCAGCATGTCACATCACTGATTGTCCTCCCTGCCGCCTTCAACACGTTTCATTCAATTCCCAATCCAAAGTGTTGGCAAAGCCACTTGTAAGCAAATAGTTACTATAAGGGTTAAGTGTTCTTAGTCGAATTCGCTTATACTGTATACTTTATTTTGCTCTTACTTGAATTGATTTTATTGTACTTTCATAACTGTTCTTATCTGTATTATGATATTCTATAATGTGATACTTTATAATATGATAGCCTGTAATGTAGGGGAGGCTGTGTGGTTCAGTGGTTAAAGAAAGGGGCTTGGAACCAGAAGGTCCCCGGTTCAAATCCTACCTCAGCCACTGACTCATTGTGTGACCCTGAGCAAGTCACTTAACCTCCTTGTGCTCTGTCTTTCAGGTGAGACGTAATTGTAAGTGACTCTGCAGCTGATGCATAGCTCACACACCCTAGTCGCCTTGGATAAAGCCGTCTGCTAAATAAACAAATAATAATAATGTGATATTTTATAATGCGATACTTTGTACTGTGATAACTTGTAACAAAAGGGTGCCTGCTAATAAATAAATACATTACAATAATAATAATAATAATAATAATAATAATAATAATAATAAATGTACTGCTTTTTCCACATCTCAGATGCACACGTCATATTCTCTGTGTACTGGCCTGGAAATGGAACACTGTACTCAATGACATACATAGAAAGTAAGTTTACCACATCAACGCACCATATCATTAATTTCTAATCACCCTGTGTATATATTGCATAATCCCTAATGTCTTTCAATCATCCTCAAATTATGAAAACAGCTCTAAGCCATCTATAATGCTACTGTGCACAGGTAATCAAGCATATACCTCACATCTGCCCTGGGGAGCTGTATAATACATATCTCTAATATGTATTGCATTACTCTGGGACTGCAGTGTGCTGGCTAGGAACACCTGGACAGTATTATTCTGCAGAGCACCATTTATGATCGGTCTTTTTAATACAACATTAATTGGATTAAAATCTGCAATGTTTTATAAACTCCCCTGTATCTGAATATACTTATATACACACACATACATATGCCTTTGTCAGTTCACTGGTAATGATGTTCCTTTTATTCTATTCACTTACTATACATCAGCAGACCCAGACGTGCTTGGTGGGTGGACTGGGAGACTAAGCTGTGGCCAAATTGCCCAGATTGAGGAAAAAGGACATGATGAGCACCCATTTGCAAATGACGCACATTGACAATCATTATGTATTGGGAATTAGCTTCCTGCAATGAATGTAGGCAGAATGAATTATTTATGAATGCTTACTGTGCCACTGGATCTTTCTTTTATGACGCACACTGATGCAGAAACTTTTAAGTGTGACATTTTGCAGTTCTGTTCTGTTCACCCGTGGCTAAGGTTTTCTGTTTTACAGCACTTTAGAGCGGAGTGTCATGCTACACAAGTAATTCTAATTCAATTGATCTGGTAATCAACATACATGATGGAAAATTATCTTTAATTTAGCCAAAGGTTCTATAAAGGCAATAATAGTTCAAGAAGCAAAAATAGTAACAAACACAGAATAATATATAGCCAATTCTAGCATTACTTAGGCTTTGAAAATGTCTGACTTTAACAGTAATACAGTATATTTTATTGTTCCTAATATACAATGACTGTATGTTTTTATTTAAGCACCGTTAATAAAGTCACTGGATTGAGTGGGCAGTTCAATTTTATTATACTACAGAGTCCCTAGATTTATTTGAGACCCTTTAGATCACTACCGCACACTTCCTTACAAGACGTTTAATTAAAAGAGGAATGTATAAAACATTATTCACAATATTAACATGCATACGGATTCTAATATTCTAATGACATTCATGGATGCTGACGAGAGTATTACACAGTTTATTACGGGAACAGTGCAAATGGAGAACAAAGTGTGATTTATATATACTATGGGGCTGATGTAAGAATAGGCATAGTGCAAACAATTGCGGCTGCAAAATCCAAATTTTCAGCGGCCAGGCAATTATTTTGCACTGCGGCCTATGTAAGTTTAAGGGCAATGCAAATTACTCAACACACATAAACAATGAGCTGCAATCATGATAATGAGCATCGCAATGAGCGCCAGAGGTGAGGTGAGTTAGGAGTACAGAGAGCAGCAGGCACTGTATGAGATTTGTGGAGCTGGAAAATCAAACAAAATAAATAAATTATGTCAGAGGAAGGGAAGGAAAGTCCTCTTGGCACACAGAAAAGAAAAGAAAAGTTTTCTGAGGAGGAGCTGAGAGTCCTTACGGTTGAGGTCACTCAGCATGGTGTTATTTGGAAAAGCTTCAGCCACCATCAGTTATGCTACCAAAGAGGCCATATGGTCCTCTATAGTGGAGAAAGTCAATGCTGTCAGTGTTACCAGGAGGACAGTCCCAGGTGATGAAAATGTGAAATTCAGCTATTAGGTCTAGGATGACCGGCGGAGTGAGACAATAACGCTTTGCCAACGCATCCTCCGGCATCCTCCAGAGGTTTTCCTGCCTGTCCTCAACAACAGCCAAGCGTAGCCACATCAGGAAATGAACAACAGCAGTTTTTGGAGGGTCAGTAATTGCCAGAGTGTAGGCAACATTCTTACATTTCATTATAATGTTTTGCACCCGCTTAGTATTCCAGATCACTGCCCAATTCCATGCTCTTTTCTTAATTTGAATACAGTTCAATATCATTTAAATGTATTCATGATTGCAAAGTGCTAATTTGACAGCGGGTGCAGAATAGCAAGTGAAAAACATTCTTTACATACGCCGCATTTTTAATGGCCACTAAACATGGAAAGCACAGATTTGGGGTGTTTTGCAGCCACAAATCACTTTGCACACATCCTTACATCAGCCCCTATGTTTTTTTATTATTATTTATTTCTTAGCAGATGCCCTTATCCAGGGCGACTTACAATTGTTACAAGATATCACATTATTTTGACATACAATTACATTATTTTTTTACACATTATTTTTACATACAATTACCCATTTATACATTTGGGTTTTTACTGGAGCAATCTAGGTACAGTACCTTGCTCAAGGGTACAGCAGCAGCGTCCCCCACTGGGGACTGAACCCACGACCCTCCGGTCAAGAGTCCAGAGCCCTAACCACCGTAGCCATATAGTTACAATGAGTAATTGTAACTGCATTGTAATAACATAAACCGTGTTACCACATCACCTTTTTTACTGTTCTTCCAAAAAACACCCACATCCTTTTTGACCATCTCTCCCCTGAATGATGTACAACAAATTGATTGTTCAACTATCCTGAAAGTGGTTGTAATTTATTATTGCAAACAAATCCTATACAATAACTTTCTAGGCAACTGGAGGAACATGTTCTGCTGTATTGGTGAAATCCTGCTGGTGCTGAAGGGGCTTCTTGCATGGCTAACTCATTTATACGATAACAATGGCATATGGTACTGCAATCCTAGAAAATGACAGCCATTAAATTTACAAGCAAGCGACAGAGACATTATTTACATACCAACTGTCTTACAAGACTAAAAAAATAGGTGCCTCAGTAAATGATAATGCTTAAAAATGAAATACATTAAATGAAAAATATAGGGATACTTGGTATGACACTTAGTAAATACGTGATGGCTCATTATCTCTATATTTTGTGTTATGTGCTGGTCTGCCGTGTAAAAGGTAAGGTTTTATTTTGAATGCATCTTCTGAACTCATCCGTGGGAGTTTGATATTGAAGTCTCAAAGGACATAGCTTATATATAATCCCCCATGGCTAATGAATTCCATACACTGTTGTAGTAGCACATGGTTATATCACAATTTTATTAAACAGATCAAGTGCAAGCTTATTTTTGGTATTATAATTTGACACCACTATTACTTGACATTAGTAACATTTTCTTATAGACAATTGCCTGAACAGCTAAATGCATCAAAAACTGGGAAAACTGAAAAAGAGAAATAGTTTTTGTACATGATATCCATTTTAACAGAAAACAATCTAAAACTAAAAAGGCTGAACCCTTGAATAATATTCCTAACCTATAAATTCACTCTAAGCACGCTATTTACAGGCTGATATCAAATTAGCTGCAGAGTTGTTTATAGATTCCCTGACTAAGATATAGCATGTGATATGTATGTAGTCTGAAATGAGCATATTTATAGAAACAGATAGAATGTATTTGTATAACGTTTTGAATTATTTCAGAATTGTTATTTATTTTGAGATCACTCATTCTATGAATAATGTAGCCCTAGTCCATGTGTCATTAGGTACTTTGAAGTATGTGTCAGACAATATGGGATTTTTTTTATGGGTGTGTTTAAAATGAAAGGCATATGTACCAATAGTTTTCCTGCTTTCAGCAATAGCATATATGACTCAATTACTGGAGCACAACATGTTTCATGTGTAATTATATTTGAAACATGTTAATCACAATTACATTTGAAAATAGTGCTCTTGTATTTCCCATTGGTTTTCCAGAAATAAACACCATATTTGCAGTAATGACCACTACAGAACAGGGATCATGGGTATGATCACATGTATAAGGCATGCATTTACACTTCTCACAATTCCCTAGATTACATGGTTTATAGATGCGATCAACATCATTTGTTACAAAGGAACAGGGACTGAATACGAATAATTAAATCCACATGAATTAACTGGGCTAAATTCAAAACGAATTGCTTCAGAACTCAGAGGAAGTGCATAAGATATTTAGGTGTTACTCCGGTGGTATTCAGCCAGAATTCATTATGAATGTACAGCCATTATTTTAAAGTGTTACAAAAAAGACAACTTACAAAATAATTCACAAATGTAGAGGGGTTTCATTTTTGGTATTCAGACAGTGTCTGATATTTTTTATCACAGCTGGCAGCAAGGCACTGTGGATTGCTCAGTAAGAAAGACCTCTATTCCAACAAATTCCTGGAATACAATAAACTACGCATATCTCTAAGACAACCAATATCAGCGACACACAGACGTCAAAACCTTTCCCACGTACATCACACTGACGCATGCACCAGCACTGCACTTCCCTGATGTAATGTTTTCATGACCGATTACAAAGACAGCGCAGTGGGTTTTGTATTTTCTGTTTAAATATTAATGTGCATGAGATAATTCTCTGTGTATTGACTTGATTAAACTGGCATTGTGCTTCCTTTCCGAAGCACTGGAGTATACAGTACACCTGCTCTGTGTTTTGTTTTGTTTTTCAATAGACCAGCAATCAGTTTGCTTTATAATTTTTACTCAATATGATTGTAGTCAGCTAGGAACACCCTACATAGTCATCTGCAAAAATGGAATGCTGATATAATGCACCCTTCAAAATATGTGTTCCTTTAAAAGTAGTATTTTGTAGCACTTCAAGTAAACATACATTCTTTACGGGGTTGTCTGATAGGATTACACAAGGGCACTATAGCCACAGTCTGACTGTCTGGTTAGTTTGTAGGTTATCAAAGCTTTGCTTTTCAATGTGTCTTGTTTAAAAGACCTCTCAAGGTCTCTGTAAAAGAAGGGAATAGACAGACTGGGAAATGTGAGATATGGAAGGCTGCACCTCACCCGAAGAGAGTTCTTGCAAACAGCTAGTTATTAGGACCAGCTGGGTTGACTTATTCGAGAATACATTTTAGTTAATCACACCCTCTATGGTCAAGCTTACTATTTTAGTTGCTGCACTTTACTAATTATCAAACTAGATGTGCACAAAACAAATAATGCCATTAGCATTGATTGTGTTTGCAGTAAAGATAATTGACTACTCATTATAATTAACTGCATTTGGAAATCTCTCAATTCAGTGCTTCAGAACATACCATAATTAATAATATATTTATTTTTATATAGCGCTTTTCATAGTGGACCACCATCACAAAGCGCTTTACAGAGGGAGGCTGTGAACTGTGCATTATATGCAGAGTCACTTACAATAGGGCACAAGGAGGTTAAGTGACTTGCTCAGGGTCACACAGTGAGTCAGTCAGTGGCAGAGGTGGGATTTGAACCGGTGACCTTCTGGTTACAAGCCCTGGACTTTAACCACTGGACCACAAAATGTGTAATGACAGGTGCTAAACAAACATTTTTTTCCCACAGGACAGTTCCAATAGAAGATTGATACACCCGTCTGTTCAATTTATCTAAACAACAGATCTGTAAGCTGGATGTTGCCCTGTTGTTCAATTATTATGGTATCAGGGTGCTACTTGGTATAATGGTATTATTTGAAATTTTATTATTATTATATATATATTATTATTATTTATTTCTTAGCAGACACCCGTATCCAGGGCAACTTACAATTGTTACAAGATATTACATTATTTTTTACACATTATTTTTACATACAATTACCCATTTATACAGTTGGGTTTTTTTACTGGAGCAATCTAGGTAAAGTACCTTGCTCAAGGATACAGCAGCAGTATCCCCCACCTGGGATAGAACCCACAACTTTCTGGTCAAGACTCCAGAGCCCTAACCACTACTCCACTGTTGCAACTTTTGCAGTAGACATAAATACAAAATGGTGTTCTGTTTGCATTCAAGGTAGCATGTCAAAGGATGAGAAGGATTTCTTCTTGTTAGCACGTTATATCTGTTGCCATGGATACAATGATTGAATGTCATCAAAAGCAAACAGAGCCAGAAGAGACTAGATTTGTGAACAATCAACATGATGGTGGATTGAAGAGATTGAATTTACGTTGTATCGTGTCTCTTGCAAAAGACAGCCCATTGACTTTACACTCCATGGAAAACCAACTATAGTAGATGGGAGGCAGTGGGGTCCAGTGGTTAAAGAAAAGGGCTTGTAACCAGGAGGTCCCCGGTTCAAATCCCACCTCAGCCACTGACTCATTGTGTGATCCTAAGCAAGTCACTTGTGCTCCATCTTTCGGGTGAGACGTAATTGTAAGTGACTCCGCAGCTGATGCACACACCCTAGTCTCTGTAAGTCGCCTTGGATAAAGGTGTCTGCTAAATAAACAAATAATAATAATAATAATACTTTGGATCTTTGAAAGATAATGGGCTGTGTCTGACTGGAAAGTTAAACTGGTGAAGTAGCTGAACTTTAAATAAACAATTCAGTGGTGTACACCTTTCACATTAATTATCAACACCCTCTTTTTTTTTTTTTTTTTTTTTGCCGTCTGAAAGATGGCAATTCAATGGTACACACAGCCCCAGGTTCCATGGAAGGCGAGGCCAAGCATCAAAATCAATTCAAAATGCTCTGATACATGCTTAGGGTACGTCAACTGTTTTTGTTCTTTAATAATAAAAAAAAACGTTTTTAAAAGTTTGAGCAATAAGTCCTTTAAGTAGCTTATTATGAATGTGACACTGAGCTAGTGGACCCTCCAATATACCAAGTCAGTCCCTATAATTTGTTCAGATTTTCAACTTACAAAGTAATAAGAATCCATTGGAAACGTACATCATAGAAACAGAGCCTGGTCTAAATGCAGCTTTGTAGTATTTCTCATCTTCACTATGATTCATATGGTTTGAGACAGCTTATTCATCCAAGAATGTTAATAGAACTCATCCTCACACTGTGCTAACAGAGTGCCATCTATTGGTGCTGTAGAGGTGGGAGTTACAAGCATGAGCACAAGGTGCAATTGACCAGATGGCCAAACCATTGTTTTTTGTAAAGTTGAACCAAGGGCCTACTGTAGAATCCAGACAGCTGTAAGGACAGGCCACAGTTTGCTTATGGGCTTGCAGTCTTAAATGAGTACTTATTGAGATTTTAAAATCTATTTTCTTACCTGTTTTAAAAAAAGAATCATAATATTTCTGCCAAAAAGTTGAAAAAATACAGGCATGCAAAAGTAAAAAGCTTTGATCTTCTTTGTATATTTTCACGACTTGTGAATTAATAAAGATCATTAAGAACGACCACTAGAGGGATCCATGACACTGCGTGAGAGTACAACAAGGACAAAAGATAAAAGTGCAGAGCTCTGTGCAAGCACAGCACTGAAAGGACATCTTGAAATCGCAATAATAACAGCTGAAAGATAAGGGGTGCGATGAATGCTAGAGAACAAAGAATAATACATCTTTAAGCAGTTGTAATAAACAATTTTAGTAATAATAATCTTTAAGCAGTTGTAACAAACTACTTTAGTGGTAACAGTTCCTTTGCTTTCCGAAGGGATCCGATATGCACGTCACATCAAGATTTAACTTCTGTTTTATTAGTCTTATCAAAACCACAATATACTTTTATTTATTTTATCCTTTTCACCTCTAAAGACTGGCTAAAGACACCCAGGACTGGCTTCCATTTATATTGCTGGGTAGTGTATTTGATTTAAAATATCATTCACACACTCCTGGGTGTTATATTGTTATATACAGTTATTTCCATTGCTTACTCTGTTTTAATTGGTCTGTAAGCTCCCATGCTCTGGCTCCTTCCTAACAGACAGGTCTAACACTGGCAAGGGCACTCAAGTTCTTTATGGTTATTAAAATAGGGCTTAATAAGGAAGTTGTTATGTAATATTCTCATCATATGAAAATAAAACCAAACTGTATGCAGGCAATTTAGAAGTAAGCACTTGTTCTGATTGCTGTCCCTACGGCTGAGTGCAAAATAAGTAAAGCACCACAGCTTCAAAATCCTGTCCAACCTCGAACTGGAAATTTGAAGCTATATGAGACCTTCAGAATTTCAAATTAGAAGCAACAGAATATAAGGTAATATATTACACTGATACAAAGTGTGTAGCACCTTCAAGCTAATATACTGTACAATTTGGTTTAATTTGTCAACTTTTTTTTTTTAATATGTAATAAAACTAAAGGTAGCACTGTTAATTTTCTGTGCTGGCTAATGTTTTTCTAGAAGCTTACTTTCCATTGAAATCTATTTTTGCAAACCAACTTGCATGCCACACAATGTCAATGTATGTATGTAGTGTAAACCATATGCTATTCAAATGTTAACATTGTAATATGAACATTTCACACACAGGGAAGATAATCTCGACTTCATAGCCTACCCCTTCCCTTCCTCCCCCTTGCAGAAGTGCTCACCTCCAGGGGGGTACTGCAGCTTATCAGCCCCTCTGCCTGCCTCTTACCTCAGGCTTATGGAGGCTGTGAAAAGGCTCAGAGGCAGAACATACAGTAGGTTTAATAACTGTCTCGCAAAATCTTAACAATGAAGTGTTATGCATTTTTGTTTCCTCAATGAGAACACACTGTATATTTCACCATTTCACATTATCACGGTAATACTAAAGTAATACAATGACAGATCAGCACAAATTCACACAATATACCTGCATGTAAAAAGTATACCATAGAAAGTATGTCTTTTGAAAGCAATTTACAGCAAACACTAGAGGGCAGTCTTTTAATACCTATCTAATGTTGGCCCACATTGAAGGCTTAAATTGGTATCTACCTGCACATGTACAGGGGACCTTTTTTTTACAAGAGTGGCAACAAAGAAGTGAGATGAAGTGAGAAGGTGGAGATACGGCTGTACCTTAGCTGCTGCATATTCCCTTAGATACTAGCTACAGAACTTCACAGTTCTCTAACATTTTTGGACATACATGTATGTAGTTTTCTGTAAAGCAGAAGGTGCTACATTCACATCACAAAAAGCGCCATCATAACTGTAATGGGTGCCATGTTTGCTATAGGTTGGGCTATATCTCTCAGCAAAGGTATAGTTTTAGAATTCCATGCTGCTTTTTTATCTGGCCTGTGACCAGAGCAACTTTATCTGGAGCTCGTAAATTAGAAGTTGGGCACCTTTTCATAAAATATAAAAAACACAGTATGGAGCTCTGGCATTTGGGGACATTTAAAATCCATAAACTCTGTGTGAGGGGTACATTGAAACCATTTTAAACTCAACAAGTGAATCCTTCACGCTAATAAACCCAGGATAAGACATTTTTGATTTTGTGCCATATCCTGTACTATACTGATTTTTAAACTAACTGCCCCTCAGGCTGATTACGATGTTCAAGTCCCTGCGAGGTTGATGGAGCCATTTTCCATCTTAAGCACAGCCAGGTGGACATGCTTAAGATTGTAAGTCGCCCTGGATAAGGGCGTCTGCTAAGAAATAAATAATAATGTTCCATTCTCCTTGTCATAATAGCTCAGTGTTCATTTTCAATTAATAACTGTAAAAAAAGGCTTATCTGTTCTTGCCATATACTCTTTATTTCATATTCTCCCTTCCAGATGGCCAAAGATTTAACATCATGTTTGTCTTTCCAACCAAATGCACTCTAGGAATGCATGCACCAGTTATTCATCCTGTTGTGGATAAACTGAATGAGATCAAACATCGGATGTCATGCTCTGACAAGCATCAGTGCATGAATCAATATGTGCCACATTGCTTGAGCTCTCTGACCTGCTGTGTATCCCATAGCTGGGATACAAGTCCAGCACGACACTTCTGTATTCCTCCTGTTTTTATATAAAGTATTTGGACATTAGTCATGTAAGAAGAGACTAATGAGCATAATGTATAGCAACCAAGGGGCATATTAAATCAGAGTGCAATCCGACTCAGTGGAGATGGTACCTCTTGGATTTAAATCTGATTCAAATCCAAATCTATATCTCTTTGCAATGCAGCCCAAATGATTATGAAACATTCACAGATAAGGGAGGGATGGAAATAGTGGTTAGGGCTCTGGACTCTTGACCGGAGGGTCGTAGGTTCAATCCCAGGTGGGGGACACTGCTGCTGTACCCTTGAGCAAGGTACTTTACCTAGATTGCTCCAGTAAAAACCCAACTGTATAAATGGGTAATTGTATGTAAAAATAATGTGTAAAAAATGATGTAATTGTATGAAAAAAAAATGTGATATCTAGTAACAATAGTAAGTCGCCCTGGATAAGGGTGTCTGCTAAGAAATAAATAATAATAATATTAAAATAGGGCATTGAAAGGTTGGTTAATCATCCTGCTACACTATGGGGGAATAGCTCTCTCTTTTCAAACATCTTAGAATACTGTGTTTGTTTTTCACAATTCAAGAAACTTGCTTTGGGAGCAAAGCTGGATGATCCCTACAACTGAAAGATTAGCATAGGAGGTGAATATATAACATCTAATGAAGAGGCTTGGGGTCTTTGGATTCTCGAAAACAGCAGTGGATCTAAATACTGCTGTTCTGTAATGTCACTAAATACAGTGGAAAGAGGTCCAGGGTGGTAGTTTTAGGGTGGTACTGCTGTTTAAGAAATTGAAATAGACCCTGTGTTTTTTATATTGTTTAATGCATATTCTTCCTGCAGGAGAGCACCCCTTTGTAAAACAGTTAGCACGTTAACATTTGTTACCTCAGTCCTTTGAAAACACTGTTTAGCAATTGCTTATATAACAAACAAACACTTTTGTGGCAGAGTGGTTTGTAATGCACAGGTGTAGAGGTGATGCAGTGCTTAGAAACAACAGTCCAACAGCAGTTCAATGGTGAAAATGAAGCTTTATTAATTGCTTAAATAATAATAGCGGCTGTACACAGCGATGTGTAAAGCCAGTCCCAACCACGGGGTTCTGTATCGAAATAATAATAACACACACTTTAAAACACCTACACGATCACCAGTCCAACAGTGAGTGCTCCGGGTGCAAGTGGTGCTGTGAATAAACAAAACAGTGCTAAGAGTGGCGCAGTGCAGTCCGGGATTGATGCTGGCTTAACAGCGACAGCTCCTGGATATTTAGCCGTCTACAATGACAAATAATAACAGTTAAATATACAGACAACACTAAACACTCACGGTTTCTTTGTACTCCTCCCGGTCGTTTCGTAACCATAACAGAGGAACAGATTGCTTTGCCACATCCCTTGATATACACTCAGTCACGCCCCCTTCGGTAGCGAGTGCAATCACGTATCCTCCAATCCATAACAATATATACCAAACAGGTGCTAATGATCATCAATTCAATATGTAGGTTGAAACACAATCATTAACTGAAACAGAAACAGCTGTCTAGGAGGAATAAAACTGGGTGAGGAACTGCCAAACTCAGCTAACAAGGTGAGGTTGCTGAAGACAGTTTACTGTCAAAAGTCATACACCATGGCAAGACTGAGCACAGCAACAAGACACAAGGTAGTTATACTGCATCAGCAAGGTCTCTCCCAGGCAGAAATTTCAAGGCAGACAGGGGTTTCCAGATGTGCTGTCCAAGCTCTTTTGAAGAAGCACAAAGAAACGGGCAACGTTGAGGACCGTAGACGCAGTGGTCGGCCAAGGAAACTTACTGCAGCAGATAAAAGACACATCATGCTTACTTCCCTTCGCAATCGGAAGATGTCCAGCAGTGCCATCAGCTCAGAATTGGCAGAAAACAGTGGGACCCTGGTACACCCATCTACTGTCCGGAGAAGTCTGGGCAGAAGTGGCCTTCATGGAAGACTTGCGGCCAAAAAGCCATCCCTCCGACGTGGAAACAAGGCCAAGCGACTCAACTATGCACGAAAACACAGGAACTGGGGTGCAGAAAAATGGCAGCAGGTGCTCTGGACTGATGAGTCAAAATTTGAAATATTTGGCTGTAGCAGAAGGCAGTTTGTTTGCCGAAGGGCTGGACAGCGGTACACGAATGAGTGTCTGCAGGCAACAGTGAAGCGTGGTGGAGGTTCCTTGCAAGTTTGGGGCTGCATTTCTGCAAATGGAGTTGGGGATTTGGTCAGAATTAATGGTCTCCTCAATGCTGAAAAGTACAGGCAGATACTTATCCATCATGCAATACCATCAGGGAGGCATCCGATTGGCCCCAAATTTATTCTGCAGCATGACAACGACCCCAAACATACAGCGAAAGTCATTAAGAACTATCTTCAGCGTAAAGAAGAACAAGGAGTCCTGGAAGTGATGGTATGGCCCCCACAGAGCCCTGATCTCAACATCATCGAGTCTGTCTGGGATTACATGAAGAGAGAGAAGCAACTGAGGCTGCCTAAATCCACAGAAGAACTGTGGTTAGTTCTCCAAGAAGTTTGGGCCAACCTACCTGCCGAGTTCCTTCAAAAACTGTGTGCAAGTGTACCTAGAAGAATTGATGCTGTTTTGAAGGCAAAGGGTGGTCACACCAAATATTGATTTGATGTAGATTTTTCTTCTGTTCACTCACTTTGCATTTTGTTAATTGATAAATATAAACTATTAACATGTCTATTTTTGAAAGCATTCTTACTTTACAGCATTTTTTCACACCTGCCTAAAACTTTTGCACAGTACTGTATATAAACCTGCTGATTTCCAAAGTTCTTATATTATGGTTCCAGCTGGTTCCAGACAGATTATAATGGCACATATGGCAGGATTGAGGGTTATTATTTTGTGGCAGTAATGTAATAAAAGAAAGAACTATCAAACATTGCAGAGTTCATAAACAGGAAATGATGAGGAAACATGCTACTGAGTGTTGTGCAACATTGATTCAATGTAAGTAATTGTGGGGGCCATTTGTTCAAACTGCTGTCATACATCCTGTGTCATTCATTTCTCAATTTTCCACAACGATAGGCAGGGATTGGCCAAGCAGAAAGCTACCACAATGATTTTGACATTGACTAACTGTAATAATTGTGTAAATACAGGCCTGACCTGGAGAATAAGGGTCTAATTCCTATCTTTGTTATCTAAATTAGCATTCTTATTTTTTTCCCCCATGTGTTTCGAATGTATTCCAGTTTATCTCTTACTGCTAAACAACATACTGAAGACTGAAGTTGTTTAAAGAGGGCACTAGCATTAAAAATGGGATATATATATATATATATATATATATATATATATATATATATATATATTAGGAAAAAATACCTTAAAATGAGCAAATGTGGGCCATTTTGGATTTGATAGGGGAAATATAAGAATGTTAATTCCTTCAAATTTAGGGGCTGATGTAAGGATACGTGCAAAGTGATTTGTGGCTGCAAAACACCCATATTGCAGCCAAAATCTGTGTTTTGCACACACAAACTGTGTTTAACGGCCACTAAAAATGTGGTTTAAGTAAAAAATGGTGTTCATCTGTCGTTCTGCTCCCGCTATCAAATTAGCACTTTGCCATCATTAATCCATTTAAATGATATTGAAATGTATTCAAATGAAGAAAAGACCATGGAATTGGGTGGGGATCTGTAATACTAAGCAGGTGCAAAACATTATAATGAGATGTAAGGAGTTTGCCTTGCACTTGGACAATTGCTGACCCTCAGCATTGACCTTCTCCACTATAGCAGACCATGTGGATTCTTTGGTAGCATAACTGATGTTGGCTGAAGCTTTTCCAAATAACACAATTTCATGCTGAGTGACCTCAGCTGTAAGGACCCTCAGCTCCTCCTCAGAAAACTTTTCTTTTCTTTTCCGTGCGCCTGGAGGACTTATATTTTTTGTTTGGTTTGACCTCATACAGCACCTACTGCTCTCTGTGCTCCTAACTCATCTCATCTCTGGGCTGTAAGTGCGGCCGCTAAATAACCCGATGCACAGGCGGTGCTCATTGTGACCCTCATTATCATGATTGCAGCTCATTATTTGTGGATGTTGAGTAATTACCATTGCTCTTAAGCTTACATAGGCTGCAGTGCAAAATAATTGCCTGGCTGCCAGCCAATTTGGATTTTGTAGCCACAATTGTTTGCACTAAGCCTATCCTTACGTCAGTCCCATGATGTCATTTTTGGCAGCCACGATATCTCTTGCCCTATAATATACAGGATTTGTGGACAACATGTTTTATCGTCACTGCACACAGCAATATGTTCAGTGATATTTTTGTTACAATATGCTTTCTGCTTATCCCAGTAATGTTTTACACTGACAAGAGAATGTCAACCTTTATTACAAGCTGTGCATGTGATCTGCTACCAAAGAAAATCTATTTAACGATGAGATACAATTACATTTCTCTTTGGTTGCAGTTTTATTTATAGGTGTTGAGTGCTTTTGAAATATGTATTGTGACAGCTTTCATCTAGCATTGGCCACTTAACATACCCCAGGCAGTTACCTTTGCCAGAACTAATCCAGTATGTTTCAGAAAAATAAGACTGCAAAAATGATCAAGCGTGGAATTACTGCATAGTGGATGATCTTTTCAAAACACTTTAGAGGACGTTTAAAATTTTTCCAAAGTCCAAGTATGTTATACAAATACAAGAGCTTGTGAATAGTAGTGTTTGACTGTTAACTGTAAATGTTTAAGATAACTCCAAATAGAACACTATGGTCCAGCGTGTTACTGTAGGGACCTCTGATGGAAACCTATCTTAATGGAAATTATAACTAGGAGAAATCGTTTCAGCACTTTACATTATTTTTTTAATCAATTACAGATCGGAAAAATGAAGTTGTTAAAAGAGCGGGACGGCCTTTTGGGAATCATCATTCTTTTGGGAATTATTAATTAGAGTATGTGCTCTACAGGATTTGGAGTAAATGGCAGCTGAATCAGGGAGCTTCATCTCGGAATACTTTGTTTATTTGTTTATTTAGCAGACGCCTTGATCCAAGGCGACTTACAGAGACTAGGGTGTGTGAACTATGCATCAGCTACAGAGTCACTTACAACTACGTCTCACACGAAAGACTGAGCATAAGGAGGTTAAGTGACTTGCTCGGGGTCACGCAATGAGTCAGTGGCTGAGGTGGGATTTGAACCAGAGACCTCCTGGTTAGAAGCCCTTTTCTTTAACCACTGGGCCACACAGCCTCCTATCCACTGGGCCACACAGCCTCCTAGATTACTGTTTAAAACCACCTGCTATCTCAGCATGCTATTGTTTGTTTTAGTAATTTTTCAGAGCTGATATATTTAGTATATTTTCACAGCATTAAGACTATTTGGGAAGTAGTATTTCCAGTAGACCTTAACACATGGTGTTTTCTAATCAGTGTTTAATGACAGGGCAGCAGTGTGGAGTAGTGGTTAGGGCTCTGGACTCTTGACCGGAGGGTCGTGGGTTCAATCCCAGGTGGGGGACACTGCTGCTGTACCCTTGAGCAAGGTACTTTACCTAGATTGCTCCAGTAAAAAACCCAGCTGTATAAATGGGTAATTGTATGTAAAAATAATGTGATATCTGTATAATGTGAAACAATGTATAATGTGATATCTTGTAACAATTGTAAGTCGCCCTGGATAAGGGCATCTGCTAAGAAATAAATAATAATAATAATTGAGAAACTAAACTCTTAATATACATGTCTCAGACTTCGATCTCTGCCCAGTTTGGTTTATATCCCATAGTTACACAATGAAAGTTGATTTAATTGTCTGCTTGAGGAGAGTTGATACCCAAATGAACCTGATTGCTATAGTGTCTCTTCTCATTATGACATGGCTGTTTCTCTTAACCACAAAGGAGATCTATCTGAGAGGGAGAGGTCAGTGAAATAATTGGGTTCCCCTCCAATATGGGAGTGAGTGAAACAAGCTGTTGACATTTAAAAACATGCTCATGTCCATGTATCTATTTATTTAGTGAAGTTACATTTGAAAATCCACTCCTACTTTGAATATATGACACTACTGGCTTTGTCTTATGACATGTTTTCTTTCCAACAATGCGAAAACTTCAGCCGCCCTACATTCCCGCTCTGCTGAAGGACATAGAGCTTATTCAGACATATGCACATGTTATTACCTCAAGAATGCAATCTTTGTAGTTAATTTTTCATGGACTGCATTTGTTAAACAGCAAGTTGTCCAAACACAACACAATGATATATCTCTTTGAACAAATATGCATGCTTGCAGTAAGTGAAAGTAGCCCTTTGCCATTTAAGCAAGCTGCAACTACTGGGCACATGAGATCTGTTTAAGCATGTGTTTATTAGCATATGTCATTGTGGCAGGGCAGGGCCCTGCCTGTAAATAATATTGTTGTGCGGTGATTTGGTGGTGGTTAGCAGGGATGGGGTTAATTTCCTATCCCTGCCAAAAATACATGTGAGAATGTGGCTGGAGGTAATTGAGTAATCGATAATTGGGCTCCAGCCACATGGTATAAAAAAGGGGAAATGCCTTTGTTTGGTGGAGGTGTTGTGTTTTGTTTGTTTGTTTGTTTGTTTGTTTGTTTGTTTGTTTGTTTGTTTGTGCTGGTTAGTTTTTGGAGAAAGAAACTGTAGTGAAGGCGAATGCCCAGCCTACATTTCTGTATTTTGTTTAAACCTTTTGTTTTGGCCCTTGTGCCAGTTATTTTGTAATTGTTTTATTGTGAAAGTTGTTTTTGTTTAACTGTTTTATTTTTGCTCTGTGAGAAGTGTTTTGTTTGACTTTTTGATTTCCTTTTGTTTATTAAACAGTGCAGAAGCGCTTTACTACAGTTTCCTTGCCTCTGGGTCTCTTTGCCTGCCAATAACATCTGGGCCCGCAACGCTACCCTGTCACAGTCATTTTAATGGGATTTTAACATGGCTCATATTGGCGACTAGTGGCAAATGATTTACTGTGTATGTGATAACAGTATTCCGGTTGTACCAGTAATAATATAATAATATAATAAAAGTTGCTACTTGCTCTGAATTGTACTCTTTTTTATATCCTGTTATATAGATCCATTTGCATCTCTTAAAATAAATACACATAATAAAAGAGGGACCAGTGACAATGTTGCCCGTGCATAATAATTAACACTGCAGTGTATTTCAAACCCTTGGTTAGGACTCAGAAGCAGAAACTTGTAGATACAAAAATGATATAGTTTTATTACAACTGCAGGTAGTGAATGTAATTAACACAAAAGATGTTAATGTTCTTTACTATGTCTGTATTGTTGTAAATAGATTGTAACCAAGGTAACCAGCCACTCCTATCACTGTAAAAATCTGCTGAATAATAGGGTTTATCCCAACTAAATCCCACCGCTCATTATGCCGCAGTCGTTGTAATAACACAATGGAATTAACCTCTCGCCTCTTGAGATTCAAAACGAAACACAAAACTATAGAAGCTCATATATTAAAATATGCTTGTATAAACTGACCAGTGAAAACAAGCAATCTGTCTGTGCACTTTTTAAGTTTACAACAGACAGACACAAAAACTTTTTTTCTCCCAGATAAAACCTATACTGTGTCTTTCTTTTTTTCATATTTTATATCTTATTAAAATACATGTATGCCACTTGAACTAATTTGTTTCTTTCAGAAACAAAGACAATACACTGTTCATGCTCTGTGTAAAAAGCATCCTCTAGTTGGAAGATGGATCAAAGACTGAAACCTTAGATCAAAGTACTCCGCCACAGCTTTGATTATGTTATAGAAATTTTGACTGACATTCATCGAACCCTACTATTAAAACACACAGCCGCTGATTTGACAAGATGTTTTGCAAAAGATGATTTTGATAAGATGTTCGGTGCAAAACACATACCTTGTGTCTTTCAGCAAATAATTTTACAACTTAAATTTACAAAGACATAAAAAAACAAAGATGCAAGCTCCTAAATGAACTCCCCTGAATAGTTTCTTACAACAATGATGTACATTTTCTCTTGCTTTAGATAGAAACTTTCCACTTGAGCCAAATTACTTTGTAACCCAGGCCTACCAGCCGATCTGATTGAGATCAGTTGATTGAATGGGACGTTATCAAGCAAAAATCATCCCATAGGAATTATTATTATTATTTATTTCTTAGCAGACGCCCTTATCCAGGGCGACTTACAATTGTAAGCAAATACTGAATGTGATGCAAGCCAACTGAATGTGATTTTGCAAGTTGTAGTTGGTTGCAGAGTAGTGGCGAAAAAAGTAACTTCTGTATTGTGCACATTCGTTTTTTGTGCATGACAGATCAGCGTGAGAGATAAGGGCTGGACGTTTTAGTTACACAGTGTTCTGAAATTAGGATCAAAGAGTTATGTTTTTGTGCACGTTGTACTGGTTTTAGTCAAAAGTGATTCCTGTTCAGGTATTTGTGAATGGGAATAATAAGAGACATGCACTTCTTTCTTGTTTGATAACCAAGAAAATAAACTGCATTTCTAAAATGTTCAATTATACAAAGGTGCCTAATTTAAAGGTTTGATAAAAAAAAAAATCTGTTTAGTTTTTGCAATTTATTTTATTTACTAAAATGAAAGTGTTTCCATTTTTTTTCACTCAGTGCATATTCTGTGTGATTTCCATGTTTTACGATATTTATGCAAATGAATAAAGGACAGTTTAGATTAGGTTTAATGATAACGTTGCAGGTGTAAACATATAAAATGTTTTTAATTTGACATTTTCCCAAGGAGTGGTAATAGCGGGCCGCAGTCCCTAAAGCAGCTGAACAGGTGGGCCTCGGGTAAAACAGTTTAGGAACCCCTGCACTACAGTATACTCTAGTGTTGGCAACCATATTATATTATGAATATATTTAAGTTTAGAATAACCTTCAGTCCCCAGTGGTTAATCCTGGGGACTGAAGTCAAATCTGTTACTGACAAGTTTGACTTCTTTTAACACTTATTCTTCCGTCAGTGGATTGTATTGGGGGCATTTTACAGCGCTGGGGAATTACATGAATTGCACCAAACAAATATATCGATCTATCTATGGATAACAAAAACAAAAAAATAATAAAAAGGTGGATGATGAAATACAAGGGATTCTCCATTGATGTAAAATACACTATAACAAGCCAAAGGCGATTGATTAAGAGAGACTAGCTATATGGAAGGAACTATTAACAATATGTTGAAATATACATATTTGTATCGTTACAGTACTATTTTATCAATTCAGCTAAACAAGGTGTAGAATAGAGTGTTCTGGATAGATTGGTCTCCCTTTGAAATGGGGTGTGGTTTCGGTGCTTTTAAAGTTTGAGAAAAAGACGCTGTCTTCTTCCTAAGATTACACCGACTTGGGCGAGGTCAGGATGCGCTCGCCAATGCAGTGCTTAGAAGTTCTGTCCTTTTCAGTGCATAAAAACGAGCGAACTGGCCTGTGTACCCGTAGAAATAAGACCAAAATTCACAATAGATGAACGAATTGCTAGTGTCTAATCCGTCATATAAACAATTTGCTCCCGGCTGTCGTGGTGTAAACCAAGCACAAGACGGCAGACCCAGCTAGGAAACTCTACCTCCACAGGACATAATGATCATCTGCGGCTGAGTGTCCAAAAAAAGCCACGGTATTTGCTTTAGCATAACCCATTCCTAAGCATTTCAGGATTGTATAGCAAAGCTCGCTTTGTGTGAGACCACTGAGGTACACTGTCCTGCGGTCCTGATCAGTTTCAATCGCTTGCTTTTATGCAAGATAAAAAGATTCGAAACACCAAATTAACTTGGTACTTGTCTACCAAGAAGTATATTTATACACATATAATTATATTTCATTAAAAAAATTAAAAAATAATAATAAAAAAAAAAGCCCGTATATCTGCTGCTGCGACCAAAGGGGAGCTAGTGATGGTGTTGTGGTATCGCTAACAGGTAGGAGTGATATAGCTAGCCTCAGTGAATGAGTAAGAACGATACGTTCTCTGTGACTGTAAGCAGCGGGTCGTTGTTATTGATCTCCTGGCTGAATGCAGCGTGCTGAAGAAGGTTGCTCCTTTATGGATTTGACTACGGTTTGATTGGTCGGTGTTGCCCATTTACATCAGCGTCCGAACATTTCCAGAAACACCTGGTAAGTCTTCTAGCACAGTTCTGCAATCTTATGATTACAGAACTGTGTCAAAACCTGTAGTTTTGTGTTTGTATGTATGTGTGTGTGTGTGTGTGTGGGGGGGGGGCTTACGGATCCTGTGTTGCATTTGCCCCATGCCAGATATTTGTACATATAATATATTTTCTAGATAAATATGACAGCATCTGTGTCGAGTATCAAGGAGTAGCATTCAAATAATAATTAGGATTTACAAGATAGAACCGACATAGGACATTTTTTTTAAAACAAGCAAAACACTGGTTAAGGAAAATAAAAGGTAATAATGTAAAACTAATATTAAGTGTTATTTGAATCATTAAATAAAATGTAGACACTTTAGCTGAAATATTGTCTTCAGTATCAAAACGTGCTGCAATGCAAATCACACGAGGTGAAAAACACGGACTGCTTTTAGTATTATTTTATGCAAACGGTTAAAGAAGTATAACCGAGTTAAAGCTGACATAACTCTGCTCTAGAACTGTTAGTACACTATACATGTGGATACATGATGACTTTCAGCTAACTTATTCCATCAAATTACAGGCTTCCTTACAAACGCTACCAATGGGAGATTGTGGTTTTGCGTGGATGGTTATGGTGAATTGCACATAAATGCCAAATTAATGTTATATAATACACTGTTTTAGTCTATATTATTATTATTATTATTATTATTATTATTATTATTATTATTATTATTATTATTATTACTGGTGCTTACATTTATCAGAGGCTCCTGGGTGGCATGTTCCAACAAATTGCAGAATTAAAAATAAATAAATAAAAGGAGGTGTTTCTTCTTCAAGTTGTCTTGAGTAATTAGTAACGCCACCAGTAGAGTTTGGAAATCTCAATTTCCCTTTTCAAAAAAAGCAGTTAGCCCAGTCAGGGAAATTGAATGTTTGTCTCTCATTGAAGATCAAGGATCAGTCTGCTTTAGCAGTTAACTTTTGAAGAAGGTGCTGAAAACTTTGGTGATTTTTCTAAGTATTACAGTGCTCCAGATCGGTGGCACAGAAAATATATAATCTTTTAATTTTTTATTTTATTTTATAGCATGCTATATAAACAACAGCCAGTGTTAGAAGTTAACGAATGGAATTCAAAGTTAATTAATGGAATTTAGTAAAGTTGACATTCATGGAATGATTGGCTAAGACAACTTGTTCTTAACAACAGCTTGTTTAGGCAGCGTTTTCCATCCAGCTAAAGAAGGACTTGTAGTCAAAACTTCCTGATATAATTGATTTTGTATACATTATTCACATTTTTGTGTACCTACATTAACTTTTTGATTTTGCACCTTTTGGTACACAGCAGTTTTCCTTTTTAAAATAAAAAAATATATTTTTGTACTGCTACTTGACCAACTGACTTCTATACAAAAAGTAACATCCCAGTGCTTCAAAGAATTGACCGGGTTTACCTTTAAACCCTGGAGCAGCCTCTGTATCAAGCTTGTGAAAGCAACATGGACCAAGACTAGACTTACCAACCATATTCATTTTACGAGGAGCTGTTTAAAGGAAAAGATCATTCCATATATATATATATATATATATATATATATATATATATATATAATTTTTTTTTTTTTTTTAAATTGTATTTCTGTAGGTGCGTTGTTATGGGCAAATCAGAAAGCCAGATGGATATAATAGACAATAACGCGCCAAAATCTAAAAAGAAGTTGCGATGGACATCCCTGGAAATCGGACTCATGACCATAGTGTCTCTTCTCATGATTGTGGTGATCGCGATGGTAGCCTTATATGTAACACAAGGTGGTGGTAAGTACAAATCTAGGAACATAATGATGGCATTTCAACCGCCAAAACAAGGTTTCCTTTCAATTCGATGACAACCGCCAACATACTTATGGGATATGCCTACCTTAGGTAGGTATTCACTGACCTCTTTATGTCAGAGTGCCGATAGGCCCCTTCCTGGGGTGACGTCCTCGGTCCCGCTTACCGAGGGATTAAACAGTGGAAGCTATGTTTTCTTTTGCATCGAAGCCGTGAGGGCGACTGATGCGACCTCGCTGGTTGGTGGTCGTATTCTCTTTCAAGGAACCAGGGTTACGGTAAGTAACCTGACGTTCATTAAGGTGCCTTGTATTATTCTGTCTGTTCATTAAAAAGTAGAAAATCAGAGTTGACAGTATTATTTATATAATGTACAGTAGCCTATAATATATAGGCTGTTGTATTTTAATAAGGACTGTATGCACAAGTAAGTAAATATCACATTAAAACCAAGTTTATATGAAAAGGGTGAATATGATTGATTTCAATGAAACTGTTGTCACTGTATTTGTTCTAAACAAAGGAGGATAGCATATTAAAATGGGTTGTATTTTGTGCCTAGTGAAATAATAGGTGTGTTAGTCCAGTAAAACTGGAACAGATGGCAAACACAGTGCTCTGTGGTGCTAGCCCCACGTTGACTGCATTTTTAATTTTAATGAACAATAAATGTTTAAACATCCTATTGAGGCCTAATGCAAATGCATATAGACCCACAACAGGAATTCCTGTGCTCAAGAAGAATAAACAGTAGGTATAGTCGATTAAAAAAAATACATAGAATAAAGCAAGCTGCTGTGCAAAAACTAAAAGTATTTTAGATAGAAAATTGAGCTTCACTGCCTAGGCCTCTTCAAGCTTATCACACTACTGACAAATAATAGTGTCTGTCATCATCTTTTCTTTTTTTTTTTTTTTTAAATAATTAATATGGTTTTACAAATTATGCATAAAATACATGCATTATGCATGCAGTCCGTTTTATTTGTTAATGAGCACATTTAAAAGTGGTTGCTGACAGGATATAAAACTCCTGCTCGATACTAGCCTGGATAATTTGCTTTAGATTCATATTTCTATGATTTCTTTTTTTACAGATGGTATTTGCAAATCGGCAGATTGCACAAAATCAGGTAAGCGATGCTCTACACCATGTTTTCTGTCTTGCATTATTTCACCTGCCTTTTACACATGACAACCCTGTTTCATTACTCAAATCTTACAGCGGCCCGTATACTTGAAAATATGGACACAACAGCAGACCCTTGCCAAAATTTTTACCAATATGCCTGTGGAGGGTGGTTGAAAAAGAACATAATTCCTGAAACCAGCTCTCGTTACAGCACATTTGACATTCTGAGAGATGAGCTAGAAGTTGTCATGAAAGGTGGGTAGAGTTTCTCAAACCATTTCAAAGCAGTGTCATAAAGTTTTCATGGCGATAAGCATGCAGCTGTTGGTCCAAGTGCATCTTGTCTTGAGTTATCTTTTCTAGCTAGTGTGTGCCGTATTTAATAAACATTTGCCATGGTGCTAAGTTCGCTGGCAGGTGATGTAGGAGAATACATCTCTATTGGGTTGTTTTTTATTTATTAACATTATAATTTCAATATTTTAAGAAGAAAGTTGGAATGCAGCTCTCTACAAAAATTTTAAAAAGTGTGACATCAAGTATTTGCACACTGATGGGTTCAGCAGTGAAAATTCAACAAACACTGGTAACACATGGTAACTGCATTTTGGCACAAGTAACTTATTAGATTAAAATATACACTAATATAGTAAATCAGTAACTATTTGAGGATGTACTAAACATTTAAGTGTGCTTTTACAACAAAAACATCGGCTTGTTCAGAACAGAGTCTAATCATATAACCCCTGAGCTAGAATTTAAATGAAAAGTGCTAGAATTAAGACGGTCATATCAGATACGCTGTGGTTTGAGTAAGGAGAGTCCCCTTTCTTTTACTGTAGTTTTGTTTCTGCAAGTGCAGTTCTGCTTTTGCACAGTTTAGTAAGGAAGTTACTGTTGATCTTGTATCATTTATTCTGAGATGCAGCCATCCATAATTCCGTCCTCCTCATAATACCAAACAGCCGACGAGGGTTTAGCTGCTCAGTGGCTTTATTAAATCACATTTAATAATATCTATTTTTTTCACATCAAACATCAAAGTTTGCCAGCCTCAGTTTGTTCATAAGTTGTCCTCCTTTTGTACAGTGTGTTCAAAGTCTTGAATCTTTCATCTGGGATCTGGATCCTACGGCTATGTAATTAGGAAAATGATTTTCCCAGCACCCAAAATCCAGAAAAACAGCAGGAGAAAGCTACGCATGGCTAATTTGCATATCGACCTCCTCCTTTCCCCTTCATTTCCATGACGTCAGGTGAAAAGAGGGTCTTCTCGAGTAAAATAAACTGAGACCATGGAAACCCAGCGCAAATGAAAATGCTTTTTATATCTTCTTATGAGAAAATGGTGTAAGAAGTGGGAGCAAGTGGGTTCGATATCTGGATCTGACCAAACTGAAAAAAAAAACACATATAAAATATATATATATAATGTAAAATGTAAAGTGTGTTTGAGAAGCAACTATTTGTAACTATAACTGTAACTAGTTACATTTTTTTCAAATGTTTTTAAAAGTAGCACTGCTAATTATTTTATTGTAGCAAATGCAGCATTACATTTGACATTACCTTCCAGTGATATGTTATTGAACAGTAACTGTTAACAGAGGCAAAACATACCACATTATACCATCGAGAGCTGAATTTGAATTTGAACCTCCAGTAAGAACTCTCTGCTGAAAACATTTGACACGAAACCCTTACAGAGAGGATATTTTAATATAGGTACTAAAGCATGGTTTTCAGTTCTGATTCCTACCTCTTATTAGCATCAACAACACTGGTGTTTATTTTGTTGAGAATCCTCTGGTCCTTTAGGCTTTGGTTCAGTACAGAGAGCTTTATGGGATAATCAAATACAGCACGATAAGGTTATATTGCTTCTTGGTACCTAATCACTAATCACTGAGCTATCATTCAAATCCAGTGATAAGGCATCCAGGTACTCTATACTTCTAATAAGAGGTAAGGCGATTGATTTGAAAGAGTTGGTTAACATGCAGGTTGGGTCTTTTTTCTGTTGTGCATTTGTTTATTTATTTCTGTGGGTTTATTTTATTTATTTATTTATTTATTTATTTAAACAGCCATTGATGAAGCTGGTTTCACATATGTTTTAACTTCCCTGTGGCAATAAAATCAAATAAAAACTATCTTAGAGCTTGATCAGATATCCTGTAGGCCTGCATAGCTGGAATTTCCTCCATTAGAATTGGAAATGTAATATTCCTGTGTTTGTGTCAAGTCTGGGTCTCAGTGGCTTTGCAGACAGAACAGTTGCATTATTGCAATTCTTCGTTCAGTACTTTGTTCAGTGGAATATTACATTTATTATTATTAATGAGTCATTTAGTGGACACATTTTATCCAAAGTGACTTACAGAGGCTTGGGAGTGAACTATGCATCAACAACTGCATCTGCAGTCACTTACAATAGGGCCTTGTGTTTTACTTCTTATCAGAAGGACGGAGGACAAGGAGGTTAAATGATTTGCTCAGGGTCACACACAGTGAGTCAGTAGCTGAGCTGGGATTTGAACAGGGAAACGTCTGGTAGCAAGCCCTTTTCTTTAACCACTGGACCACCAAGCCTACATTTGTGGGTAATCAGTGTGCATGGAATGTTCAAGAAGGGGGGGTTACATGTTTGTAGTCATACTAAACCATTAGTTCAAGGTAAAATAATGACTGGCTTCTCCCTTTCAGGCTAAATAAGCCCACAGTAGAACACGCTGCAGAACTCCAGTAAGGGTCGGTCTTTGAGCGATTCTAATCCTAGCATAGGGCACGGTGCCAGCGTGGTTCATGCTGATCTGACACCATGATATTCATAATCCAATCAAACATAGCTGATCTGTAGCCTTTCTCAGGAAGCTCCTGAAACAGTTCCCATACTCGGTTAATTCAAAATAAATTGGATCATAAATAGTGGAAACTGAAGATGCTCAGGCAGATGTATGCATATCACAAAAAAATAAATACATAACTATCGGAAGCTAAACATTTTTAGGCTGCTCTCACTGCATCAGAAATGTTTTTTTCTTCTTCCCAATTGCAGAATAACACATAAAGCCATTGGAGCAGATCTTAATAGTGTAAAGATTACATGAGTCTCAGTCTCTAAAAAAGTCAGCAGTGAGATATTCACAAGATGGGCCTGTTATTGTAACACAGTTTACTAGGTAGCTTCTTCTGCCATGAAAACAGAGATGTAATGGAGACACCTATATGTACTTATGTCTTTACCACATAGTGTGCATGTCTGATTCTGAGGATGTATGGAAGAACCTGTCCATGTACCTTTCCATTTGACGGGTACATATGGTGGATGTAGGTGATCTGGTTGTTCATGATACAGACAGCTCTAATTTGGTATTTACAGCCATAGTGGGCAATGCATGTTACTCATTGCTCTAGCTGAGCAGTGTGATTTGTGTAGGATTTTTATACCAGACACAGTATGGGTAGGAGAATAGAATACTTTGTCCACAGTAATTACAAAGTATATTATTAAATACAAAGCTATGCTAGCTGTTCTTTGCTGAAGTGAAGGTAAGTAACTCCCAACCCCCACATAAGTATGGCTAATGATCTTGCTTTCATTTCATATATATATTTTTTTGTTTCTGTTTTGTTCCATAGATGTTCTTGAGAAACCCGACACGGCAGACATTAGCGCATTGAAAAAAGCAAAGACTCTGTATAAGTCGTGCACAAATGAGAGTGAGTTTCAAAAACATCATTAACTATATTGATCTGTGTTTAGTGCTTGTTTCAGTGGATATACCCAGGGCAGGTCATTCATTTAAACAGAGCTGCTAGCATTCATGGTACCATTAACATATTTCACCCTGTGGTTAAGCCAACCTGTTTAAACTGAACAAATGCACAGGTGAGTGTTTCAGGTGAGTATGGGAGTGGTTTTGTTTGTGCATAATGCTCATTAACCAGCCATGGGGCAGTGTTTCGGCCCTTTCCTTGGAGCAGCTATAGACATTGTATTGCTCTTAATATGTTGTGTTTAAACAGTGCATTGTGTTGTTCTATATCTTACTTTCCTGCAGCAACCATTGAGAGCAGAGGGGGACTTCCATTAATAAATATGTTACCAAAGGTACTCGAATGGCCTGTGGCAAGCGATGATTGGGAAAATATATATGGTAAGGTAACATGTTTGTGTAGAGCACAGAATCCTTTGTACCTTGGATCAGGTATGTTAAAACCAAGGATTATTACAATAATTTAATTCTGTTTGATTTTATCAGGGACTAAGTGGACACTAGAAAACGCAATAGCCGCACTGAATGCTAATTATGGAAAACAAGTCCTTATTAACTTTTTTGTCGGAACAGATGACAAAGCCTCGAATGTTCACATTATTCATGTAAGTTTGAAAAGCAACACATAAAAGATGTATTCAGTAAAGCATTTCTTTTATTTAGCAATTATTATTACTTAATAATTATTTAACTTATATAAATAGTGTACTCTAAAAATAATTGTTTTATAGAGCTATTCATTTTCTCAATTAGAATTGCTTGCATAGCTAATATATATATATATATATATATATATATATATATATATATATATATATATATATATATATATATATATATATATCTTAAGGGTATGTATGTATGTTTTTTTTTATTTATTTTTTTATGTATGATCTCTACCCTGTTATAAAAATTGGGGACATTGTTGGGTCTCACGTGTTGAAGGGTGGTGCATATATGTTCGTACATACATATATACTAGTTATTGGGGTCTAAGGATTTAAACATCTATAAGCATAGTTGTTAATAAACACATTGTTTCTGTTATTTTTCCCGGACAGTTTGATCAGCCTGGGCTAGGTCTTCCTTCCCGGGATTACTATGAATGCAGTGGAGCCTATGAAGAGGTATGTGATTACTCAGTTTACACTGTAAGGCATAGGTATAGTACAGTATTAACATGCTTAGGTGGCCTTAAATGTTTTTGAGATGACCTTGAATGGGTCCGAGGCTCATGGGGAGTGAGATTCTGTGCAGCTTGTTCTTTAAGCGGAAAGGTTATTTTAAGTTAGAGGGTCTGTCAAGGTGTTAGTCTGATAAGAAAAACAGGTACTTCAAATTATGAGGACAGCTCATCACAAAGTTATTTTTAGCTGCAGATAAGATGAGGTCTCGGAATGACTTCAGAGCAATGTTTGCAGTAGCTAAGATAACCAGGAATTAGGGGTAGGATTAAACATCACAATGTGACAGCTGATTCAGTGCTTTGACTGGAAGAGTTAAGTGTATGTTATCTCCCTAGGTTCCCTGCAATCGCTTTTCATCTACAGTATCCAAACTGTACAGTTCATTTACATGTCTTTTTCTTCTGAATTTTCCCCTTCTTGAACGGAATAGTGTACACAGTGAATGATTCACAGACAATGCTATTGCCTTTAACAGTGTGACTACCATAGATGTCTTTGATAAGACTAGCACCACTGGCCTCATGCGTTTCATATGTGCAGGGAGGTGCACCCAGGAGCTCATCTGTATTACTATCGTCACATTAAATGTTAAATTAATTTCCCACAGTTAAGCTGTATTATTTTTATTTATTGCTATTACATTTCAAAATAAATTATTAAAAAATAATTAGATCACACTCAAATGGGTGTCTAATGGCCTGTTTAAGACCAGTGGACTATCAACCAAATCATTCCTCATTTTATCACTTTAGTTGGCAATGCATCCTAATAGTGGAATATGTTATATTTTGTAGATTTTCATTTCTTGCTGTATTTAAGGGTTGTTTGGTTGAAAACGTACACAGCAGAGGTTCTGTGTTGAAAAGGATGTTTCTCACTGTATTCCACCCCTTGTACCAATATTACCACGAGCCTGACTCCTTGATTAGATTCCTACAACAAGCAATCTTAAACCATCCACGAGTGATTCTCCAGTGATAGATCCAAAACAGCCCCCAATAAGAAAGCAAACTCTGGGGATTCAGATTAGCAGGGCCTCTCCCAGTATTGACTAATTACGAGCTGAAATTCACCTCCCACTGTTCAGCTGCTAGCATTAAACAGTATATGGTTTCCTTTAGGTTGGCTACTTGATTGCATGCACTCTCCAACATAGGAAATTCTGTCAGTTTATATATTTTTTTACTTGCCCATATTTGGGCTATTCTCATTTCCTATTTTTTTTTTTAGGGCAGAGCTTTTGCAGTGCCACAGTAAATAATTAGTCATAATTATATGTACTGTATACTTGTATTTATTTCCCTTAAGAATAATCCAGGGGATTATAAGAATTATAAGAAGGCTTGGAAACCCTTTGGAATGAGGTTAGATTTAAACAAACAAACAAAAAAGTTAAAAAAGAACAGATCTATTGATCTGTCACATGTGAAATCACATAAACACTGTTCAGTTATTTAAATTAGAACAAAGACTGACAGTTGATCTCCATGCTTCTTTCTTTTCTTGCAGGCATGCACCGCATATGTAGATTTTATGATTGATGTTGCAACACTGATACGCAAGGAGAAGAACCTGCCAGTCAATGAATCCCTCATCAGAACTGAGCTGGAAAGAGTTATGGACCTAGAGAAAAAAATTGCTAATGTAAAAAAAAAAAAAAAATAAATAAATAAGTATTTCAGGTTAGATGTACGAACAGATAGATAAATACCGGTGAATGTAACAAGGAATAACACATTTGTTTAAAGCTGATGAAAATAATAGCAGGTACATTTTATTTTGTTATGTTTTATGATTCTTATCTACGTTGTAGGCTACTGCGAAAACAGAAGACAGAAATGACCCCATTCTGTTGTATAACAAAATGGAATTAAATGCTATGGGGAGTAACTTTTCATTACAAGTTGATGCACAGGTAAGTGGACTTCTGCAACTTGTTACCTGTTTGAGGTTTAAACTTCAAACACACACATGTCTATACCAGATCTCTAAAAATAAGTTTCAAGACTAACACAGTTTCATTTTCTTTATTACAGCATTTCAACTGGACACGTTTTACCAATACAATCATGGGAGCTGTGAATATTTCCCTAACAGGGCAGGAAAATGTTATTGTTTATGCCCCAGAGTATCTTAGGAAACTAAAGCCTATTCTTTCTGACTACAGTGCAAGGTACGTAGGCTGACGCATTTGTGTATTCAGACAAAAGTACAGCACTGTGCATTTCTTAACACAGTTCTTGTTTATTCAATACAGGGATATTCAAAATTACATTGTGTGGCGCCATGTAATGGATCTAGTTAACAGTCTAAGTTGTGTCTACAAAGATACAAGAAAAGCCTTCCGTAAGGTAGGTTACCTTTTAGGTTCATTTGACTAACCCATGCATGTGGTTATCAAAAGTCATATCCAGCTGCTTGCAGTTTCTGATCCTATGTGAAGTAAGGTATCCACAGCAAAAATACACAGGCACTAATTATTACCATTATTGACAGTGTTTCAAAGGCCTCCTAACCCCAATCCACAGAGGTTTGTTCTTCCAGTGCAGGGTGATAATGACAATGTCAATATTTGCTCCTCATGTTACACTGTCCTGAGCAGGCTCTTTATGGAACAACATCTGAAACTGCAGTTTGGCGTCAGTGTGCAAACTATGTGAACGGCAACATGGAGAACGCGGTCGGAAGACTCTATGTAGAGGAAGCCTTTGCTGGAGAAAGTAAACACATGGTAAGTTTAGCATCAAGGTGTTTCATGACTTCAGGATGAGCAGGGTTCCTTAGGTCAGTGTTTTATTGAACTAGTTTCATCCTGTCTAATGGGTGACCTGTGGTGTCGTTTGTTGTCATCAAACAGCAATGTTTGACTGCCTGTGAATCAGAGCACAAGTGAGACAGATCTGCAGCACAGCTCATAATCACTGTGACCCTTTGCTCAGTAAGGGCAAGAGCATGTTGGTTGTCCACAATTTGCTACAGCCAAATGTACAAGCAGAAAATCGAACATGTCAAACTGCCCTTCTGACCTGTACAGGACCCATTTGTTAAATGGCTCCCCACAGTTCTTTTCAAGTTGTAGAAAATGAGACCCTTTTTGAAATCACCTCTAATATGATTCTGTCTATGAGGGGAAGAACCCTTTTAGCTGATCCGTGTTTATCAAATCCCGGATTCATAGGCCAATTCTGTCTCAAAACATTATCAGATTTATTTATTATTTATTAATATCCTTATTTCATGCCATAGCCAAATTCTAACACATTAATTTGAGTGGATCCAGTAAAATGGTACAGCTTTTCAGAAATTGTGCAGTAATACAATATATATATATTTTTTTAAATCTAGGTTGATGAAATGATTGCTCAGATTCGAGAAGTATTCATTCAGAGCTTGGATGAAATTAAATGGATGGATGTGGAAACCAAAAGAAAAGCTGAAGAAAAGGTTAACCACTGATATTAATTTAATCTACCACGTCCTATTGGTTGGAATGCATTGACAGTGACCTGGAATCTAGGTTTTTCAGTTGTTAGAATTTGTCTTCTCAAAGTCTTTCGCAGTGGCTTTTTTTCCATTTGCTGTTCTGGCCATCATTGCTGTAATAGTAATATAGAAGAGTTGTAAATGAGAAATGTGATTGTGAAGTAAAAAAAAAAAAAAAAGAAAGTTATTTAGACAAGGTACGCTTTGTCTCAAAATCTTGAATGCCTGTTTCATAAAACATGCTACGTGACTCAGAATGGTTCCAGAACCATACACTTGACTGCAACAACAAAATATACATTAACCAACTGTAAATTGCACTGTATCTGAAATCAGCTATGCTGGTTTATTGATTAGCAACCTGGGGTTAGTTGACAGGGGTCTGCTGTTAGTGTAGTAGTGTATGACTTTAGTCAGTTTTCATCTAGACTGGTGATAAGACTTGGCAACAGTGTTTCACTGCTGGATAATGGAATTCACTGTGGATTCTATCTGTATTGTGCTGCTGGCTAAGCTTCCTTTAATAGGGACATTCATATGCCACACATTTTTTTCAGTTCCTTGATAATTAATAAATACAAGAAGGAAATAAGGGAACGTGTTTTAGATTCAGATTTCCCAAATTTCCAATGCAATGCTTGCACCCTTTTCAAAAAATAAAAAAACAACAAGAGCACTAATTTGTCGGCTCTTATGTGTAGGCTAGTTAATTAGAACGTATTGTTTATTGTTATGTAAGAAATGAAGCTTCAATAGACTCTTGTCTGTCTTCTTTATTGATCAAAAACAGATGTAGTTAGTGCAGCACTAAAACTCCTGAACCAGCTTTATCGACAACCTGTTATTACTATATATGTTTTTTTTATAACTGTGCCAATTAGCAAATTTATTATTATTATTATACAAGGTGAGTAGTAGTTTTTCTATTCATTTCAGTGTTTTACAGTCTTATTATACACCAACAAACTGTGCAAAAGCAGAATAACGATGAGCGACATAAATTTAGTAAGAAATTGCCTCAGCCACATGCTCTCTAGGATGTTAGGCAGTGTGGACTGATGAACCTCAGAAAGCAGAGGCTCCTGAGTGATGAGGAAATCACCCAACTTTCCAATGTTATTCTCAACACTTCTTCAATTGTTTAAAATAAACACTGCTAGTCCTACAATTCCTGTTTGATATGTCACCATATAAGAAATAATATAGACCACAGCTAAAGGCTGTAATTTTTTTGTGGGTTTCTGGAGACACTGATAAATCACCAGAAACCCATGGCAGAATTACAGCTTTATAATGCACAGTTGGGTGTATTATTATTATTATTAGTAGTAGTAGTAGTAGTAGTAGTAGTAGTAGTAGTCGTATTAGTATTACTACTATTATTAATAATAGTAATCCAGAGAGTTTGCTGATCCTTTTTCATTTTTTGTAGGCCAAAGCCATAAGAGAGAGGATTGGATACCCAGAGGATATCAAAGATGATGCCAAACTGAATAATCAGTATAAAGATGTGAGTTTGAAATAATATACATCAACAGACACAATGTGGTACAGCGGTGGTGTGGTTAAGATTACATTACCAAACAATATCTGTAAAGTAAATGGTTATTGCAACTGCAAAGAGGGCAAGGTTTGTTTTCTCCTGTAGTGTGGCATGACTCTGACAGTACGTGCTCAAGTCATGCTGTAATCTGTACAGATAAGATGTTCAAGTGTGCAGTAGTTACATGTTGGGCATACCAACTGTTTTTAAGTTTAAATTGTGTTATTTTTGCATTTTAATTGCACTAAATATCAGTAATTGTTTAAAAGAGTTTCAGTTTTGAATTGAAAGCAATAGGCTTTTGTTGGCAAGAAAACAAAAGCAAAACCTGACTTTACAATCGCCTAAACTAATCTGCCACCTTCTCTTACCAGCCAAACCACTGAGTAAGCAGCCATAGCCCCTCCCATCCTACTTGGGGCTGGTTGGGCTTGGACTTGCTTGATGTTTTTATAAATGGAGACCACCAAAAGAAATACATCTGATCTTGTGTCTCTAAAACAAACCCCATATACCCTGGAAATGAGGAATTCCCAATACAAATAAAACAACTAGGAATAGTTTGAGCTCTCCAATGCAATGCTGATTGAGTTGTTTTTCAAACCCAGGATACTGCCCTAAGCTCTGTGGAGTAGGTGTTCAGCCCATAGAAAAACCCTTTCCATACAGCAGCAGCAGAGCTGTTTGTTTTGACATTTGAAAAATTGCTGCTAGTTTGTGCCTGCTGGGATGTCGCATATGTTTTAGCTTTATGGTAGTTCCAAGGAATAAGGCCTGTGTGAGGATCAAAGCTAACCTCTGCCTTTACGGC
Source organism: Acipenser ruthenus (assembly GCF_902713425.1). NCBI lineage: Eukaryota > Metazoa > Chordata > Actinopteri > Acipenseriformes > Acipenseridae > Acipenser > Acipenser ruthenus. The sequence continues at coordinate 6,477,590 of NC_081200.1, read as the reverse complement.
CTTCCATTTTAGTTAAACTACAAAGTGGAAGAACACTTTGAGAACATTATCCAGAACCTGGAATTTGGACAAAAAAAGCGTCTAAAGAAACTGGGAGAGAAAGTTGACAAGGAAGAGTATGTATCTTATTTCTTTACACATCCTATACATTTTGAAGTACAACTCAATTTTTTATGCCATACAATGTGTATTCAAAACTCCCAACACATCAAGATATCTGAATAAGTATTTTGCTAATATAAATATCAACTGACAAAAATATACTTACGAACACTGTTTTAAAAATAGAAAAGTTTACTGATATAGATGTAAATAATCCCTACAATTCATTTAAAAGAGGGTGGATCTAAATATGTTGGCGACTCTGTGATATTTTACATACAGTTATAGAGAGTCTTTTATATCCATGTTTTAGCTGCCATGTTTTTTTTTTTTTGTGGTTATGAATAGGATACATCATATTGACTAACCAGCACAAGCGTGACCAAGTTTTCTTTCTTATGGTCCAATATGTTACATAGAGTTAAATTACTTTTCTTGTAATATCTCCAGGTGGATTACTGGAGCAGCAGTTGTTAATGCTTTTTACTCTTCTGGCAGAAACCAAATTGGTAAGTCTGTGTAACGTGCAGGGTTATGATGTTCCACTTTGTTTTCTCAGCTTTTTTTAATTTGTTAAGAGTGGCTGTGAAGCATGTCAGTCAGTGAAGCACACAGTTGTGAAGCACAGCATTCATTTAGGGTAGTTTCAAATTGTATTCTTCTTTTAAACAGATGTGATAACATTTCTTGGATGTGCACAGTAGCACTTGATCTTTTGTAAACCTGTATTTTAATTTTCTTATGACATGTTTTCACAATTTGTTGACCAGCCCTTGCAGGTTATTTGTTGACCAGCCCTTGCAGGTTATATATTAACACCTACTGTGTTAATCTACAATGGGGTGAGGTTTCCTGTGCCAAATCAGCAGTAATAATCTGTAAGCACTGCTTTTTGGTGTTATTATATAATGTGTCAATGACTAAGTTAATGAGTAGTAATTTAGGTAAGGCAGCGTGATTACGTTCATGTCTGTTAGCATTTATAGTGTAAGCTAATGACTGTGGAATCTGATGCAAAGGCATTATAATGTGCTTCATACTGTGGATTTCATATAACGTTCAAAACTGGTAAACATCACTTTGAGTAAATGAGTGGCAATTTAGAAAAAGCAGGATGCATCTGCCTTTAATAAAGTTTAAAGTGCAATTGCATAGCTCCTTGGCGTAGGGGGTTTAGCCTCACAGATTACTTGGAAAGCTGGAGCACATACAGCATATAAATGATACACCTTCACCCCTGTTATTATATCTGAGAACTCAAAGCTTAGATAAAATAAACAAATCTTTCTCCTTTCTCCCAGAGTTTTTTATTTTTATGGAATACTGAAGCCTCTTGAATTTTAAATATTTACAATTTCATGACGTCTCAATAACGGAATTAGAGGTTTAATGTAAAATAATCAAAATTAATTTAAGCCTGTAAACATATTGGAGACAAATTGCCTGGTTAAAATTAGTGGCTAATGCTGCATTCACAAACAGACTGTTTTAAGAGGCACTTAAAACTCTCTCAGGGCACTTAAAATGTTCCCAGTGAGCTTTCTGGGGTCACTTAACATTCTCACACTGCAACCCCTCAGCACTTCAAAGTTCGTTTGAATGTAGCAGGGGTCTACATTGTGTATTTTTGGGTTGCTAGAATTACATTCACATATGGAAGAGACATAGGCTGGGTGTGAACCAGCAACAATACACTCCTGAGCGTCTTAACTGCTGTACAAAATAGCCAGGCCTGTCTGCACAAGCAGTTATAGATCTTTTAACCTGGTCTCAATCCCTGACTCCAGTACATCTGTTAAACATGTTTAATGTGAAAATGTGTGTCATCGAAGTCTCTATGTATCCTTATTCCCAGAATTCCATTATTATTAGTATTATTATTTTTTTGGTAAATAACATTATTATTATCTTTGGTAGTTTTTCCTGCAGGAATCCTTCAGCCACCTTTCTTTGGCAAAGGTCAATCAAATTCTTTAAATTATGGAGGGATTGGCATGGTTATTGGCCACGAGATCACTCATGGCTTTGATGATCATGGTAAGACTACAAATCATGTTTTTTATTTATTTAGTGCAGATTTTTTTCCTCCACTCCACTGCAATCACTTGACCACTTACCACAGCTATTCCTGCTGACAATATGCACACCCATATGAACAATGAACCTGCTTTTACCTTTTCCAACTCATGGGAAGCTTGTATTAACACACTTTTTTCACAATTTGAAATAGCCAATTGTATTATTTTGGGCTCAGCTCACCGCTACCACCCCCGCACTGACTCGGGAGTGGCAAAGACGAACACACGCTGTCCTCCGAAATGTGTGCTGGCAGCCGACCGCTTCTTTTCACTCTGCAGGACCGCCATGCAGGCGCCTCAGAGCTACAGCGTCGGAGGACAACGCAGCTCTGGTCAGCCCTCAGGCGCCCGGTATGCGGTGAGCCGAGGACACCCTGGCCGACCTAAGTCCTCCCCACGGGCAACGCTCGGCCAATTGTGCACTGCCCCTTGGGAACTCTCGTCGATGGTCGGCAGTGGAATAGCCTGGACTTGAACCGGTGGCCTCCAGGCTATAGGGCCTATCATGCACTCCATGCGGAGCGCTTTTATCGGATGTGCCACTTGGGAGCCCCCACACTCAGTTTTATTTGTATAGAACATTCCAAGTTGCACAGTCGAATCTCAATCCCTACATTCTGTACAGAGTCCTCATTTCTGTGTAAAAGCTGATTAAATCCTTGACGTTTGCTAGGGGCTGACCTTTAGTATGATTTCCAAGAAAATATTGATTCCCTTTCAATTCGAAGATGACCAACAACCAATACTTTTGGGATATGCCTACCACAGGTCAGGTATTTACTGCGCATTTTATGTCAGAGCTGCCGATAGGCCCCTACGGGGTGTGACATCCTCGGTCCCGCCCACCGAGGAAATAAGTAATCACTCAATCAGGTCGGTAAGGTAGGTATAACTAACCTCTCCAGTTGCATGAGTCTTTGTAAATGAGCTCTTACTTCGAGTTTTTCTGTTAGTTCCCCTGCAATTTATTGCTGGAAGTTGGCTTGCCACTTCCCTGGAATCGGAAACTCTGCTTCTGAGGACTGAGCTTGAAACGCTGCACAACTGCGCTCCGTTTAAAAACATTGCTTGACGACTGTAGTCTTCTTTTTCTAACCCTAAAGCATCTGCTGTCTGTGTGTTTTTTCCTCTGCTTTTTGCAGCTAATAATAATAATAATAATAATAATAATAATAATAATAATAATAATAAAAGAGAGACAGGTATTACTTCACCAGGACCCAGCTCTGCCGCACCCACGGTTGAGTCGACGCCGCTGAGGTGACTCGGCCCACCCACTCGTTGTGCGCGGCCTAAAAAAGAAAAAAGACCCTACCCTTAAGCTTCTGCTATGTGTGAGTGTGTGTGTGTCTGTTTTTTCACTGCCTTGCAATTTAAAAAAAAAAAGTGTGCTTCCTTCACTGGGTATGATTCCAGCCCACTGTAGAGTAGACTCCACGCATGTGTTACTGCACGCGTTCAAGACTAGACACCCAGCCCAGTAACCTCGGTGCTTATGCCTCTGGTGATCGGTGCCCTCAGTGCCGTCGGTGCTTCGGCACCCTGCTTCGGGGCCGCCCGCAAGGATGGGAGACGTGGGGCCCCAGCACAACAGTGCTACAGTAGGCAGTTCCAAAGAAGTCACCCTAGGCAGCCTCCAAGGCAGGCTTCACCCCAGCAGCGGCCCAGAAGGCTTGTGGCCTCAGACCCACCCATTCTCACAACACCAGTTGCAATACTGGCGCAATTGCACCTCAGACTCTTGGGTGCTCCCCACCGTACAAACCGGTTAGGCACTGCAGTTCCGCGTGAGGCCTCTTCCCTTTCGAGGGATCACAGTTACATCCGTGAGCGACCTTCTCCAGGTTTTGGCCCTCTTGGTACTTTCTACTGCCAAAAAAGACGGTGGCCTCACCCTATACTAGACCTTAGACACCTCAACGGGTTCTTGAAGGAGAGGAGGTTCCACATGGTCACACATCACCACATCCTCCAGTCCGTTCGGCCGGGCGACTGGTTTACCACTGTGGACTTAGGATGCGTATTTTCACATCCCTATTCGTCCCGCACACAGGACATATCTCCACTTCGCCTTTCAGGGAAGCATCATTGAGTTTTCCATGCTGCCATTCGGCCTCTCCTTAGCCCCCCACATGTTCTCAAAGTGCATGGATGCCATCCTAGCCCCCTTGCATTTGCAAGGAATCAGGGTGATGAATTACCTGGATGACTGGTTGATTTGTTCCCAGTCACAGGAAGGGGTCTCACCCTCAACGAGGCCAAAAGCCAATTAATACCGGTGCAAAGTTTGGTTTACTTGGGTCTCCGGATGGATTCTCTTACAATGCAAGCCTACCTGTCAGACAACAGAGTGGCCGCCATTCACAACTGTCTAGCCCTGTTTCAACACGGATCCACAGTACAATTGGTGTTGTGCCAGAAACTATTGGGTCTGATGGCTGCAGCTTCATAAGCCATCCAGCTAGGGTTACTCCACATGCGCCTGATTCAAGCAAGGCTCAATGCCTTCTGGCTACATCCCAAATGCGGCAGACACCGTCAGTGTATGCTCGGAAGCCCTGCACTGGCAAGCCTCTCACCTGTGCGAAGGTGTAAGGATGTCAGGTAGTGATGACAGATGCATCCAACTCGGGTTGGGGTGCGGTCTGGGCAGGCAGAGGAGTCCATGCGTCCTGGTCGGGTCACTGGACATCCCTGCACATACTGCGAGCAGTCTACCTTGCTCTTCAGCATTTCTTTCCCGTGCTCCAGAGAAGACATGTCCTTGTCCGCACGGACAACATGTCTATAGTAGCATATGTCAACCGCCAGAGAGGACTTCGGTCCCCTTGGTTGCACCGCATAGCCTTCCAGCTATTGACCTGGGCAAAGAGGAATCTTTTATCCCTCCGGGCTGTTCATCTCCCTGGAGTAGTGAATTGGGCGGCAGACCTCCACTCGAAGGAGGGTCCTCGTCCGTCAGAATGGCGACTCCACCCTCAGGTGGTAGAGCGCATTTGGGAAAGGTTCAGGAGGGCCCGAGTCGATCTCTTTGCCATGGCAGAGACAACTCACTGCCCCCTACGGTTCTCCCTCCACCGCTGTGACTGCCCACTAGGCTTCAACGCCCTAGCCCACGAGTGGCACAGGAAGCTCTTGTACGCATTACCGCCAATACCGTTGCTCCTGGCCTTCCTAGAGAAAGTTCGGAGAGAAGAGCCGACAGTTCTCTTGGTGGCGCCCAGATGGCCGAGGTTTGCAAACCTTTGCCAGCTGCTGCAAGGCCAGCTCTGGGAGATTCCGCTGCGCATGGATCTCCTCAGTCAGGCAAGAGGCACTCTCTGGCACCCAGAAAAGGGTAGACTTCAGCTGTGGGTCTGGCCCCTGAACGGGACCATCTGTCCACCTTATGGCTCTCAGGCGCATTTGTCAGTACACTGCAGAATACTAGGGCCCCCTCCAGAAGGTCGTTGTACGCCTATAAGTGGAGGTATTTCCCAAACTGGTGTATGGCTAGAGGTCATGATCCCATTTATTGCTCTATAGCAATCATTTTACAGTTTCTGCAAGACTTGCTAGTGGAGGGTAGATCCCCCTCTATGCTGAAAGTGCACCTAGCAGCCATATCTGCATGCCATGTCCCCATTGACTCAGTGTCCCTGGCGCTCATATATTAGCAACCCTTTTTCTAAAGGGCGCTCAGAGGTTACGTCCTCCTAGAAAGGACGTCCTCCCCGAGTGATGTCTAGAGGTATTGGAGGCTGTCACTAAGGCCCTGTTTGAGCCTATACATTCCTACTCTCTATGAAGACAGCCTTTTTGTTAGCCATCACCTCTACTAAGCGCGTTAGTGAGCTACAGGCTTTGTCAGTGCACAGCTCCTGTATCCGCTTTCCTCCCTAAGGTGGTTATGGCTTTCCACATGAATCAATCAGTGGAACTAGAGGCTTTCCCTTCCCCTCCTTTTTTCTGAGGGGGATCGGAGATTGAATTCCCTCTGCCTGGCATATCCCAAAAGTATTGGTTGTTGGTTGTCTTCTCTTTCAGGGAACTGGGGTTACATCTGTAACCCATCGTTTTCTACATTCAAGTTAATATGAACCAGATGTCTTGAATATATTTCCATTTTCTGAGCTTTGAAAGGATAGTACTCCTGTACCGTACTTAATTAACACCAGCTGTCTTATTCATGTGACTAGCATTACAAATAGCCCCCCCCCCCCCCTCCCTTTCTCCACTGTAACTAATCTTCTCAACATGAATCTACCAGTGATTACCATAGAACTGTGGGGGTCTATTTTAATAATCAAAACAATTGTGGATCTAAATACTGCTAGCCTTTAACTATATTAATGTATCAGGTGCTTCTTACACCCAGACTTAATTTACTGCCCCTCTTACTAACTTACTAAAAAAATAAAGTCTTAACTTTTCTTCAGGCTAGCGGATTTGTAACATAAATATGGCTTCTAAAAGCAGAATCATTCTGTTCCACTCCAAAGTCAAAGTTTGTTTGTTAAATTAAATTAATAAAAGCATTGATCACATTATATGTATGTGATTCCAAGACATCTGCTATTTGGTTCAAATTCCCAGACACAGTGTCCTGTTAAATTTTCATGACAGGTAGACATTTTGACAAAGATGGAGATCTCACTGACTGGTGGACCCAGCAGTCTGTTGCAAGGTTTAAAGAACTTTCCCAGTGTATGGTGCATCAGTATGGAAACTTCTCGTGGGATCTGGCTGGAGGACAACATGTAAGTTTAGTTTGTAATCCCAGTGAAACAGCTGCACACCGCAATATATAATGTTGATTATATGATGCTGACATTTTCTTAATTATCCACTATGAAAAGTTACCCCCAGACTGAAGTTTACTAACATGATGAAAACATATAGGGAGTGTAAACACACCTGAAAAACAGAACAGTATCTATTGCACGAACATGACTCATATACACCAGCCACAAGCAAAACCAGAAATAATGAGTTTACAACCCAGTGATAACGTAGAAGAAGTGACGTGAGAGAAAACATCATATTCCAAGCTTTAACGTTGTGGTCATGATGGGTCACCCAGACTGGTGATTTGATAATTACTCAGTTCACATGACTGTGGTTAGGGAGTGTCTGTGTAGAACAGACCACTCAATTCAAATGAATGAGTAGCAAGAATTTACTACACTAAAATTCTGTCCCCAAATGGAGACCTGGGCTCTCCTTTTATGGGATGTGGCTCCAGCCACATTTTCACATGTTTTTGGCAGGGAGGAATTTACCCCATCCCTGCCAACCACCACCGAACACCAATAAATATACATGGGCAGAGCTCTCGCTCTGCCACACTTACATTTCAGTGTTAGTTCTTATTGTAGTTTGCTGCTAATTATTTGTTGGATTAGTAACATGTCAAGTGAAACTCTTATATACATTTTAAGCAAAATGTTGTTTGATCTACAGCTGCCATTGTGATAAATGAGTCAATTAGTTACGATCACTTGAAAGTCATTAAATTGCACTGAATTCCTTCTTAAACACCAAGGAGCAAAAACTGGCATTAATCTCTCTATAAGATTTAATTCTCGTTGTGGGAAAAATAATTTGGATCCCCTCAAAGGATTAGAATGGTATAAAGAATTCAGACAGCCTGCTACTCCCTGCATTTTTATGTTTGGTTGGGTCTTTCAGAGAAGATGGTTTCAGGGAAAACAGCTGCTGTCAGGTTTTGTAATGCTTCTAGGAATGAGTAATATGGGTTGTATAACTGGGGGCATAAAGAATATGTTAATGTACCTGGTGTGCTTTCTTTTAACAGCTCAGCGGCATCAACACCTTAGGAGAGAACATTGCAGATAATGGAGGAATCAGACAATCATACCAAGTAAGGAACGGCCCCTTCATTTCAGTGAAATATCCCTGTTTAAGAGACTTGCAATGTGAAAATGAATGTAATTTAAGAGTAAAAGAATACCATTGTAATTTCAGAAAGTGTGATCATGGCATCAGTATTGACCTATTTTGGCAATATTTAGTGGTCAATAATTGACCACTAAATATTGCCAAAATAGGTCAATACTGTAGGAAACAGATAAATGAATAGAAGAATATAGAAAATAAAGAAAGCACAAAGCCAAAGACAACTTCAGAGAGGAATAAACCAATTCTAAAGGTATCAAACCAGTATGAACCAACTGTGTTGCTCGTTGGAGCTGTTCATTTTTTGTTCTGAGTAGTATCTTGCTCATTTTATGTAGGTACAATTATTGGTTGCACTTTCAATTACAGCGCATATCATGTTATAATATCTGAATAACTTCCAGCGTTTCCTGCTCTTACATAGTAACTATTGGTGGAATAATTATAATTGGGAAATGGTATGTGTAATGGTGTTACCTTGCAATTACTTTAGGTAACAAAATATGTCTACAAGGTTATTTTGATTGTAATTATCCAGTTTTTGCATTGTAAGGCTAACAATGCATTGTAATCTACCCAATTATTGTATGGCTATTCCTACAGGAATTGTACTCTTGAACTGATAAAATAAAGTTCCTAAAATTGTATTTGATCAACAGATTACAATGTCTTGGGCACAAACTCCTTTGTGGTTCTTCTTCACTGGAATATTATAAAAACTTTTTTTTTTTTTTTTTTCCAGGCAGTTCTTATCTGGATTTTGCAATGAAAGCGAGTTTAACTTCAGTTAGAGTACAGGGGTTCATGTTATTCTTATTTAAAGATTGTTTTAAGTGGGTTACCCTGTAAATGAGCATTGCTTCCTATTCACATTGTTTTGTTTCATTGGTGTTTCAGAATACACATAAATAGAACTCTATGAGCTTGCACAAGGATACTTTTCAAAAACTAGTAAAGTCCAGAGGAAACTCTTCATTTAGTTAACATTTTGACATGTGTGTAACCTAACAAGCTTATTATCCTTGGCCTTGCATACAACACACGAGCGAGACAACTGGCACCTCTGTAATTATAGTTGTTGTTAAAAAGAAAACAAGCACTCAAAACTTTGCATCATGAAGGTACGATTTAAAAGAAGCTAGTCTGCTTAAAAAAATAATCCTTGTGATATTTTCCTACACGTCTCCAGCCTGATGCATCATATATTCATAAAACAAAGTAATTCATTTATTATCTATTCCATGGTGCTATAGTCCAGCTATTCATCTACGTTTTCCTCCTTAAAATACCCCGGGGAACATTGGCTATCATCTTAAAGGCTCTGATTAATCGTATATTGTAACTGCATTTTCAGGCATACCAAAATTACATTAACAACCATGGCAAGGAAGACCTGCTACCAGGTATTGACCTGAACCACAAACAGTTGTTCTTCCTCAATTTTGCACAGGTAAGAGGTTCTATGCAGTGTCACTTGATATGTGTGGTTTGCTAACCTGCTGTCCTATTGCTGCACTTCCTATAAATCTCAATGGTAGATATGCCTGCGAGTCGCTCTTCTTTCAAGTAATTTCTTTGGGATATGAATCATGTATGCTTGCGCTCCCATTCTTGTATGTTGTAGGACAATTATGTTGCTATATGTGTCCCTGTAATTATAATGTGCTACTTAATACACTAAGAAGATATAATTGCAGTGCACACTGCAGTAATGAAGCTATAATTACTATGTGTATGTTTAGCCCAGTAAAGGAACAGTTTGGTTTTTATGTTATATTATAGCAACGAGAGCTGTTTGTAGACTCAATTGTTGGTGTTTGGAAAGTGTCTAATTGTTGGTGTGAGTGTGATAAGCAAAATGAATGGGTTTCTGCCATGCTGTACCTGTCCTAGCAGTGATGATTGAAGAAACATGTTTCATGGGAAATTAAATATCAATGTCTCAACCCGGTCATTGTGTATTGGACATCAATTGATTAAGTCCTGTGACAGATTGCTTATTAAATGGTTTTTAAATGTACGATTATCAATTATTCAGGGATACCACGATGCCTAGTGAGTGTGTCGTTTATTTAGATCACACTTGGACTTTTATTTTCCTTCAGTAAAGCCAATTTTGATTTTGGTACCAGTAATAATTATCTGCTAAATCAATTGTCATCTTGTGCATATGTTTGGATTTCCTGAAGAACTAAATACATTTGCCTTCAATTGCAGGTGTGGTGCGGAACATACAGGCCAGAGTATGCTGTCAACTCTATAAAAACTGATGCGCACAGTCCTGGCAAATTCAGGTCAGTTCTATGAAGTTTAAATTAAAGCAAGGCAAGCTTAGTAAACATAGTGTAGCAAATCTGTAGTTAGTGTTTGCTGCGTGGGTTCATTTGAAAAGAAGGCCAATACAAACCTTTAATGAAAAATGTTTTATTTCACAAACAGCGATACAGACACAAACACACACACACACAATACACTCGCTCATCATCCTAGGAAGCCCCTCCCAATTTCTGCAGGTTTGTCACAATAAAGGTAAGTGGAATACTGAGGAAAACCTAAACATACACATTGCCACACAGCACAGATAATATGTTATAATTATGCAACATATAATTAGCTATCCAAATTAAAAATCAATTCAATAAATCT